>NW_022986963.1:0-504479 GCF_010093935.1 Zasmidium cellare ATCC 36951
TACTTCTTAAGCCTCTAATTAAGGTTACGCTTTACTTAGGCGGCCGCCTACGAGTACTATACGACGAGGATATTAAAGTCGTTTTTAGTAATCGAGTAGTACTCGCCTTTAGTCGTAGAGTAGCGGTATCTATATAGATTATTAGTAACGGCTTTACGAATACTTTAGGCGAGTATATACCGTATTTAAGTCGCTATACTCGCTATTATCGCTATTATCTTTAGATTACGAGTAGTACGAGTAGTTTAAAACGAGTACGAAAGTAGCGGCGTATAAAGTTATACTAGAGCGATAATAGGCGTTTAAATAGTATTATTTTTAGTAAAGGAGAGGTTTAAGTAAAGCGAGAAGTGAAGTAAGGTCTATCTAATAATAAGGATTAAGAGTTAATCGAGCACCTGCCTAGGTCATGTAGGTTGAGATATTGTTAGGTGCGGCCTGCCGTCACTCCCCGGAGTTCTGCCGGCCGGAAGCCAGCTTTGCCAAGACTTTACCACTTCAATTTGGGCGGAGGCAACTGGCGTCTTCGACCTCTGATCGCCCACTAACCACACAGCAAACACCGCCGCACATCCGTCAAAATGGTCAAGAAGCGAGCATCCAAGTATGAAATTCCTGTGCGAACGAGGCAGATTTTGAAATATTAACAATCACTGCAGCGGTCGTAACAAGAAGGGCCGCGGCCACGTCAAGCCCATCCGCTGCTCCAACTGCTCGCGATGCACGCCCAAGGACAAGGCCATCAAGAGATTCACCATCCGCAACATGGTCGAGTCTGCTGCCATTCGTACGACGGGCCCGCCCTCCAATTGCGACGGACTTCACTGACATCCATTCAGGTGATATCTCGGACGCCTCTGTCTTCAGCGAGTACTCCGTGCCCAAGATGTACCTGAAGCTGCAGTACTGCGTTTCTTGCGCCATTCACGGCAAGATCGTTCGGTATGTAGAGCAGCAAAGGCTTCAACATGAACATGACTGATTGCCACACAGTGTCCGCTCCCGCGAGGGCCGCCGCAACCGCGCTCCCCCACCACGTGTGCGATACAACAAGGACGGCAAGAAGGTCAACCCAGCCCAGGTCAACAAGCCTCTCGGTGCCCAGGCATAGACGGTTGGCAAGCATGAGCTAGGGAATTTATGGGGGCATTCAGACACAACGGGTGGCGTTCTATGAAAAGGTCCAAGAGGACGGAAGCATGAAATCTGCTGCAGCAGAGGATACCATACCACACGTCTGAAGTTACGAATAGCTTCGAAATGAACTTTGTTTCAACCAAGCCAGATGTACCGGTGCCTTAAGCGTGCTGATGAACCTGTGCTTTCAGACCCCGGTCGAGGGGCGATGCTTCGTGTATCCTCCTCGACTGTGTGGCAGCTTTGCCACTGGACATCACTGTGCTTTTCTGCACGCATGTCAGGGTCGTCCGTCAATGTTGCGTGCATGTGACGTGAGTTGAGTCTCTGCAGCGCATAGGCTGTGCATTCATGCTTGTGACTTCGCTCGCCTCCGTCGTGGAACATCATACTTTGCTGTCAGCACATGTGCATCAGCAGTATCAGTACTAGTGAAGTTTCGTTCATTCGGCTAGATCGCTCATTTCTACGTAACACATGAATCAATCCGTCCGTTTCTTCGGGGGCTCTCCATCTTCATTCACTCCCGCAGTGACTTTCGCAGCCTCTGCCCCTTCCTCTTCCCAATCCTCGTCGTTCTCATCCCAGTTGTCCAACTCCTCCGTGACATTCGTCGTCTTGGCCCCTGCGCTCGCCTGTCCGTTCGCATCCACAGGCACAGAGCCCGTCTCCTGGCTCCCAAGGCCAACACCCTCCCCAAGCTCTACATCCCTCTCGCTCTCTCCAGGCACACCGCCTTCCTCGTCATCAACCTCCTCTCCAGCAACAAGATCGTAGTGCTTGTTCTTTCTCCGTCGTTCGAGCATACGCTTGTGGTACCAGCTGCAGAGGAGTAAAGCGAGGGTTGAGCCTACGACATTGGCGAGGATATCGAAGGGATCGAAGTCCCGGCCATTGGGGAGTAGAGCTTGGGCTACTTCGCTGCCTATGGCAAGAGCGGCGGTGCATACTAGGAGGGTGATGTGGATTACGCGGCGGCGGGGCGCTTCGAGGATCCAGTAGAAGGAGAGCTATTTGATACGCAGTTTAGTCAGTGTGGTGATCTTCGCTTGCGATTGTTCCTTGTTTTGTGGTAGGTATAGCTCGAATGGTGGAAGCCTGGCTTGAGCCAAGGGATTGAACCTGTCGCAAGCATTGTAGAGGCAGATTTAACGTACCGTGAGCAGAAAGAAGGTCACGAAATGTAGACCCTTGTCACTCTGGCCATATTGAGGGAGCTTCTGAGTCGAGAGGCCCAGATATGCCGAGACCAGGAAGAGTACGGCGAACGCGGCTAAAGAGCTTGACCGTTAGCACTCATGCTATATCTTGGGAGGACGAGGGATTTATGTACCCGCAAAGGGTTGGCGAATACGTATCGAAGGCATCAACGAGTCAGCGCATTCAGTTGGTGTTGTGCAGCGGGGATTGAGGAGTTTGAAGGACGACAAATGCCAGAGATACTTGACAGCTTCACCTGCTTGGACGTCGGCGTCTGAGCTGCCTGGCTCCGATGAGAGACCAGCGACAGTGAAAGCAGTGGGACGACTTCGCAAGCGAGCCGACGGTCAATAGTAGTGAATGGTAATGCTGGTCGCGACGACCGCAACACGGCGCGCTTTCTCCATTATCACAAGACGATTATTCAATTGCGGCTTCATCTCAGCTAATCCATCGTCACTCGTTGCCCGTGACTGCCATCCATTGCGACCCGTGACGGCGCCGATGCGTGTCGAGACCTGAAGCGGACATTCGGCCAACCCCGTGCGTTCAGTTGACCTAGCAGCGCGACACCTCACGTCACCTTCAGCGTTGCCGGCACATTTTCCATCAAGCAGCACCACCATCCATCGATTTCGCCTCGGACATCGCGCCCCCGGATTCTCACCGTCGCGAGGATTCCTATGATTCCCATATCGCCATCCTTCCCCGCGAGACTGGCTCCAGCGACGGCAGATTCGCTGGAGGAGGGGACCGCTCGACCATCCACCCCGTCCGCTCAGCAATGAGTTCGACCCCCAACCGATTCGCGATCAACGGTCATCCGCGCATCCCCAATGGTGTCAATGGCGGTCCCCACCGTGCCTCGAGCATGACCAGAGTGGCTTCGGGCCTTGGCGCCGAAAGCGAGGCCAAAGATGATGATCACGAGGACGACCCCATATACGCCGCCCTCCAGCAGCGCTGGCAGCACACCGAGGCCAGCATCGCCGCTCTGTTCGGGGGCGATGGCCAACCGCGTCGCGCATCCTCGAAACCCGCTGATGCCGCCCCCACCGAAACCGGCGCGCCAGCGGATGCCAAGACCACCTCCGCGCCGCCCAAGAAGGCCGCTCGCCAGATTGACGATGACTATGGGGATGATGAGGATGACGAGGATGAAGAGGAAGACCTAGACAAGCAGAGCCCGCTGAAATCAAAGGGCCAGGCTGCGCTACCGAATGGCTTGTCACCAAACCACCTCCGCGCCCCCGCCCCCGCAGTGAAGCCGCCTGCAGCTATCCGAACAACTTCCTCTGCGGTCTCTGATCCTGCCAAGAGCTCGGAAGATGTGCGCAAACAGTTGGAAGAGGACAAGAAGGCGGCAGCGGAGGCGGCAAAGTTGAGCTTCCAAAGCATGTTCTACACGTACGAGAATGACCGCGACGCGATGCTTGAGCAACAGAAGCTGGACGAGCTCGACCGAGAAGTGGAGAATGAATTGTCGACTGGCCAGAATGGAAACGCCAATGCCACGTCTGCCACCGCTGGAGCCGCCGCCGGACAGAATACCACGCAGGGATCTTTGGGCAGTGCTGATCTTGGTGCTTCTAGTTTGACTCTCAAGCATCTGATTTCGCGGATAGATATGAAGCGCGACATGGTCAAGGCCTCGGACAATCAACTCAGGACACTCATTTCGGAAGTTCGGAAGGGCCGCAGCAAGTGGGCAAGCGAAGACCGCGTGGGACAAGAAGAGCTGTACGAAGCTGCTGAGAAGGTGCTCATGGAGTTGAAAGCCATGACGGAATATGCACAGCCTTTTCTGCAACGTGTGAGCAAAAGGGAAGCACCAGACTACTTCCAAATCATCAAAACGCCAATGGACATCGGGACAATGATCAAAAAGCTCAAGCAATTCAACTACAAGAGCAAGAAAGACTTCGTCGACGACCTGAATCTGATCTGGGCAAATTGCTTGAAGTACAACCAGGATCCGGCGCATCCACTGCGTAAGAAAGCACTGTACATGCGCAAGGAGACAGACAAGCTTACGCCTTTGATCCCGGATATCGTGGTTCGAGATCGGGCGGAAGTGGAAGCAGAAGAACGCAGGCTGCATTCCGTTGACGCTGATGACAGTGATGACGACGACGCTCCATTGATGGCCTCCAGGGGGCGTAAAGCGCCAAAGAAGGGGACAACTTCTTCGGCGAGGAAAGCTCCTCCAGTCGCGGTTGAAGACACGACCACACCAGTGCCAGAGGACCGAAAACCTGCCATGCATCCCTCAGCGTCGAACCTGCGCAACGACTTTCTACGAGCAGACTCTGAAGCGCACGATGCGAACTCGACAGGACTAAATACTCCCCCACCCGGCCTTGCTACACCACTGGGTGTCAACGGTGTTCATGGAAGTGGTGCTCCTGGAAGTCAAGCTGATGTCATGGAAGTGGATGGTTTTGGCCAATCTGCAGCCAGTGCGATGGCAGAAGATCCCGACGAAGATGATACCGAGTTCAAGACCTGGAAGCAAGTCACGAAAAAGGATCGCGCGCAAGCAGCGGCTGAGCGTAATCGACTTTTCAATGGCAGCCGTCATCCATATTTGAACGAAGATGAGCCTGCTCTTCTTCGTAGCAAGGCAATGATGCGAAAATGGATCCGGCAACAGAAGATGCTCACCGAGAAACCGAACGTCGAAGGCGATACGCAAGAAGGTGCAGAAAGCACTGAGCAACCAGCTGGTGAATCGCTTGCAGAGGGCATCGAGAAAGACGAAGATTCAACCTTACCCGACTACTACAACCCCCTTTCCGCCATCCCTGACTTGGATGAGCGATGGAAATGGACGACAGACTCTGAAGGATATGTTGTGTCTCAGAACGAAGAGGGGATGCGCATGTTTCCCAAGGATCGGTATAAGACCCCGCAAGGCAGCCTGGCCAACAAGATGGAGACGAACATGCATCAAATGCAGGAGACCAGGAAGATTTGCGCGAAGATTGGCATTGTCAAGCAGATGCAAATACAAGCGCAGGTGAGTGAATCGATGGAGAACAGTGTGTGTTTCGGAGTGTTGACATGTTGCAGACCTACCAGAATCAGTTCCAAAAATACGAACCCCAGCCTTTCCTCGAACAAGATGTGGGACCAGTCGTGGTATCTGAAGAAGGGCCGCTCATGGCACCCTGGGTCAACCGGGCTGCTTTTCAGCGCTCAGTTGGCAAGATCTTCTACCACGCTGGCTTCGAGGACTTCCAACCATCTGCGCTGGATGTCGTCACAGATGTCGCGAGCGAGTTCTTAGCAAAGCTCGGCCAAGGCCTCATGCTCTACCACGAGCAGCCCAAGAAGGAAGCCGAAGCGCCTCGCTTTACTTTCGAGGAGCAAGTACTCCACACACTGGACGAGAACGGCATGGACATTGAATCTCTGGAGACCTACATCAAGGATGATGTCGAGAGACTGAGCAACAAGCTGGGCGTTATGCACGAACGCATGAAGTCGCATCTAGCAGATCTACTAGTAAGTACTGCCTACTTCCTCAACAACGACATACTAACATATGTTAGCGTCCTGCTCTGGGTGATCACGCAGGCGCCGATGGCGTTGGAGCTTTCAACGATGGTAGCGAACAATTTGTCGGTGGCGATTTTGCGGAGGATCTTGACGAGGACTTCTTCGGCTTCAAGGAACTTGGTCTGGCAGACGAGTTGGGCCTGGAATCACTCAGTGTGCCGTTGCACCTGCTGCAGAACCGCATGCACAGCGCCTACCAGGCACAAAACCAAGGACCTGTGCCGACAAGCGGCCTCATTTTCACGCCACCGGAACCGTACGAACCGATCACTACCGAGAGTATTGGCAACCAAATTGGCTTGGTGCAAGACTTCTTCCGCAACAAGCTACGTGCCAATCGCGACGAGCCACTGGTCGAGGATGAGGATCTACCGCAGAAGCAACGCTTCCCCAAGCCACGTTTACCACCTACCGGCAAAATTTCTTCCCCGCGCAAGCGGCCGCTTAAGGAGCAGCAGCAAGCAGCGAAGAAGAAGCGCAAGCTGGAAGAGAGTGAAGAGAAGACCAAGACGCTCAAGCCACTGCATCTACAGATGCCGGACGCTCAGGAGAATGGCGTCGACCCGGAGAAAGATGCCGAAGCTAATGCGCCGATGAGTCCGGAGAGCATTGGCAACTGAGCGACTCGGCTAATGTCGATGATTCACAAACCACGATGCGAATGCATACGGGAGGCCAACATTACTTTCTATTGCTTTTACGACTTTCAACTCTTCTTTACCTGGACTTGGCTGGAGGCACACTTGCATATACCCCGGGTCGTTTTTGGGCGAAAAGGAAGGACGGACTGGCGTTATTGTTTCTTTTCGTGTTATTAATTGCTTTCACCTTGGCTCTCCCCACCACGGACACCCCGAGTCGACTCAAGAATACCAAGCCGGTAATCTCAAGCACAGTCCGGCTATTGAGGGACCACAACGAGCGGGTGTCTGAAGTGCGTAAGAGGGCAACCAAGAAACCACCCACTTTTTGCAAACATTTTATTCCCCACGGCAACGGAAAAAGGACGGAGTGGAGTTTTGTTATTCTCTTTTTTCTCGAATACCCCAAACCAGTCTGCAGAAAGCGCGCGAGAGAGAAAGAGAAAATCGACATGCATTTGGGACCAACGGCGACAAAGCACAAACGATGGATGGATGGGGTGGGTGAATGGACAAGGGGGGGGATGGCGTTGAAATTTTTTGTTGTACATGACACAGAACGAGTGCGGACCGCGGACTGGGTCGATGGGTGGTGTGCTCAGGGAGCGCATGCTTCGTCGAGGAAGGTTTTTTCGAGGGGCTGGCTTGTTTTTGCTGAGAGGATTTCGTGGGTGAGAGGGTGGAGCTGGCCTGCTTGGGTTGGGGAGGGGAGGGGAAGGTGTGGTGAGGGTGAGAGGAGAGGTACGAGGCAGAAAGGAGAGCGTAATGAGAAAGATTGCAAAGTTCAATTGATTGTGCGCGTTTCATCTTCATCTCAGTCATTGTGACTGTCGAATGATCGAAGTATGGCAGCAGAAGCTGGACATTTTCGTGCGTCCAACGACGTGGTCTTCATTTCAGCTCCCTTCTTCTCTCGCTTTCTACCGACGGACGCCTAAAAAGGAGCAACAGCATGCATGCACTTCTGTGGGGGTATATAAGTGATACACAAAAACCAAAACCCAAAAAAGCACACAGAACCTCCCACCATGCACGCTTACCCATCCTCATCAATCACCACACCGCACTCACTCACAACCATGCCTGATTGATCCATCTCAAGAATCCCCAAACAACCCAGCAACCCCATCCAGCCCCTCCTCATCGCCCCTCACAACCTGCGGCCTCGTCTCCACCACCTCCATATACTGCGCCGCCACCGGCGCCGCCCTCGAACTCTTCCCCTTCTTCTTCTCGATCTTGCCTTGCTCGTAGATGCTCACGCCCCGGACACTCTCCAGCAGATCCAGCACGACGGCACGCTGCTGCCGCTCATTGCTCGACTTGACGACCTTGGCGATCGCGCGGTTGACGCGACCCTCGCTCATGTCCGGGAGGGAGAGCAAGATGTCGCGGGGCGTGTGGGTCTTGGGGGAGTAGAGGAGGAGGATTTGGGCGATGAGGGCGGCGAGGTCCTTTTGCAGGTCGGCGAAGTAGGGTTCGTGGAGGGAGGTGATGCAGGCTTTGAGGACTTCGGTGGAGATGAACTCGCGGACTTGGGCAGCGGTTTCCGGGGTGATGGCGCTGGTGGGCGAGGTGGAGGATGAGGAGGCGAAGATGGGGACGATGCCGCGGAAGACTTTGCAGATGGTGCTGCAGCAGCGGGTGTCGCGCATGCGGAGGGCGTGCGTGCAGAAGAGGATGAGTGGTTCCAGGACGGAGGCGTCGGAGAGGACCAGTTCGGAGAGGTTCTGGCGGATGTGGCCGTTGCCGTTGGCCATGGTGAGGCCGACTTGACGGTCGTATTCGAGGAGGAAGGGTACGAAGCTGACCATGCTGTAGGTCAGTTGTCGGAGGACGCTCTCGGTACGCATCTCGTCGGACAGTTCGTCCATCTCGTGTTTGTTCTCTTCCGCCGCTCGGGTGATCGCTTCCCATTCTGATGAGATCTTTCCATCCAGAGTGACGAACAGGCGGCGCAAAATGGGAGGTAGGAATTGTACACGATGATGTGGTGGACAGCGTTGTACTAGGCCAGTGGTGAGGTTGATGATGGGGTGTAGGTGATTTGCACTCAGACTCCCAGCCTCATCAAATAGCGCACCAGCCAAAGGCTCAGCCAGATCTGTCAGGCCGTAGAATTGCTCGTCGAACTTGGTCATGAGGTAGAGGATGTGATAGCTCTGCTCGCGCACGTTCCGCATCGTGCCTCGAACAGTACTGGCAAACCCTTCGTATGAAGTCTTAGAGCCTGATATCCTGGCGTAGAACTCTTCCTTGCTCTCATTCGATATGCCAGATTGCCAGAAGCGATCCTGCAGAGTACGCTTGACCACCATTTGGATTTCATCGGGGAGCTGGGACCAATTCGCCATGTTGTGAAAAGATACTGCATGGCGGAGCATCTGGAGTAGGCTGGGGAGAATGACCGGAATCAAGTCACCCCATAGCGCACACGCGTTGTCGTATTCGTCCGTTCCGCTCTTCAGCTTTTCTGTTGTTGCCGAAAGCATAGACTTGGTCATGCGCAGGGGCAGTCGATCGCTCTTCTCCTTGATCTCAGCCTGGCGTCTCTGGCCCGCTTCGTCCAGTTGCTGAGCTGACCAGTCCTGAATGCGATCGAAGCCATGTACTTTGTAGAAGTCCGGAAGATCGTTCAGTCCAATCGCCTCACAGAAGGTCTGCAGATTGTTGATCGAAGCATTCATACCGGGGTCTGACCAGGCATCGTAGGTAGGCTTGAGCATTTGCTGCAACTTGCTTATCCTCATCTCGTTGTCGATTCCAGTCGCACGATGCAGAATCATGAACAGGAAAGCTTTGTATCCCCAAAGTAATCTTGGGTCATCGACATGCTTCTGCGCAAGTACACCAATCCGCGGTTCCAGCTCGTTGTACACTTCGAGGAAGTCATTAGGAAAGGCCAGGGCGAGCTTCTGAAGTTCAACCACTCGCAAAGCCTCGAAGGCCTTTACAGCGTCTGAGAAAGTTGTGTGTGCAGGTTGGTCGTACAGCCTCATTGTAAGCAGATGCTGGACCATGTTAAGGACGAAGCTCGCCGCAGGCTGCTTGAGAGTTCGCAGTACTTGAACGACCGTCTGCAATACTTCCTCGGCGACACCAGGATCATCTGTGTGGATATTTGCTAGGCCGAAGCACCACTGCTGCAACGATTCTGCCGCTTGATGTTGGTCTTTTTGTACCTTCATGTAGAGTGGTTGGTCGGGGGCAATGTCGGCCACATCGCTCATCCAGGCCGAGTAGCCCTTCAACGCGCCAGTGACAACGTTGTACTGAGCGTCGAACTTCAGGACAGGGAGCGATGTCTTCGAATAGTTGGCGCTGTTGAAGCCACGCGCGCCAGTGTACGGTCCATTCTCGAGCATCGACTGCATCTCCTGCAGCACTATAGAGAGTGCGTCGATCGGACGAGATCGTGCAATGGATTGAATGATGGTGGTGCAATACCGGCGATAATTGCCCAGGAATGCGTGTCTCTCCGGTATCGTGTCGAAGTCTTCGCCGAGGAATTGTAGCACCTCGTCGTCGACTTCGTCAGATAATGCCTCATATCGTAGTAGCCGCTCGCTGCAGACCTGTAGGAGCGTCGGCAAGGCAGCAAGAACAAGGTCGACAATCTTGTCTTCCTGCACAGACAGCAGTCTCGTCCAGCTGTGCAGAACCGGTATTGATACTGTCAAGCTCTTGTGTTGCAGGACCAGTAAGAGTACATCAAACAACGATGCCAAATCCACTGAATCGTCAGCAACAGCAGGATGTTGGCCTACTGCTTCTGCGAGAACTGAAAGCAATTCTGACATCTTCTTCTGCAATGTGTACTTCTCCTCGTCCTCTCCAGGCCCGGTTGATGTCTGCTCGAACGTCTGCCGTATCAATCCTACTCGGTCGGGTCGTAATGCTTGTCGTAGAAGAGCCGTCCAGACGTCTTGGAAATGTGGGTTGTAGGATCGGCTGAGCAGGGCATACAGCACTTCAACAGCTGCTGTCTGGAGAAGGACATTGCTCGTGTGGAAAGGCAGGAACAGACAGTCAATGCAATTGACCTCCTCCGCTGCCTTCAAGCTGATCCATCCCATCGTCGGTCGAAGCGCATTCAGAGCCTTGGTCGCACAAGTCTCCATACTGCGCGTCCACTCTGGATTTCCACCCAACCGCGCCTCCTTCACACATGTGGCGAAGAAGCTGCACACCCGATCCAACCATCCGCTATCGCCAGATCGTACTTCCTGCCTGCCTCCTCTCGAAATGGCGTGCTGCTCGTATAGTCCCTTGGGAATGATGATCTCGTTCAACGAGTTGCCTAGCACGTCCGTCCTCAGGCCTGCAATAGTATCCTCGTTGCCAACGATGTCCTCACTCAACGTCTCCAGAATTCCCAGCACCAGAACTTTGTTCACCAGACCTTTCTCTTCGATTGGCTTGTCCCACAGATTGACAAGCAGAGCGTCCATGTCCACCCAGCACCATTCGTCTCCACCCCAGCATCTCTTAGCCACCTCTACCCACAGCTGTGCGATCTTGTTTCGAATGAACATGGCGTCTTGATCCCGCAAGCTGCCCGCAAGACACTTGACCCACGTGCGAAGCTGGAGTGTTTGATCGTCGTTGTACTCGTTCCATCGATATCGCACCGCGAACTCCAGCAGCTGCAAGCCATAATACCGCACCGCATCGTTCTGCTTCCAATCGTCGGCGAGAGTGAAACCGTAATGTGGTGCGTCTGGTTGTGACTTCACAGCTTCGAGATGTTGTAGTGCTTGCTGTCGGACGGAGTTTTCGATTCGTGGATTGAGGGTCGCGTTGAGCGCATGGGAGATGTGTTCGAGTTGCGTGTTGGAGGCTTGCGGTGCCTGCCAGTAAGTGTTGAAGGCCCCATTGCCCGCCGCTTCTTCCATCGTGCCCGCCTATTATGTACCCTCCTTACTTTACCTTCCAGAGAGCGGTGTACGCTTGGTGATCAGACGTGCATATCGAGGTTTGGATGTCGGCCCGTGATGCTGTCTTCGATCGAACTCCTCTGTTGAGTCGAGCTGAAGTGAGTGTCAGGTGGGCTGAAAGTCGGTGGGTGTTCGGTGGAAAAGATGAATCAAATGGCCAGATGACGTCCAGCTCAGAGCTCTAGCTGGAATTTTGGGTGGTGGTCGGCGGTGTCTAGGCTGCAGGTACCCAACGAGAACCCCAGACGTCTGCAGCGAGGTCGACGACAGATAAAACGCGCTCTGGGGCGGGGGTGGGGTCGGGAAAGTGATGCGCCGTCACGAGCCTATTCGCGTCTTCAATTCGCGTCGAAACATTTGATTAAGGATTTGATGGTCTTCACGTGCTCATGATCGTGCCAATGCTTCATTCTATCTCTCTACACTGCTCGACCAAACGCCAGCCATGGTATCATCGTAGATCTAACCCGCAGCGGCGTGCTGTGCCTTTTCCACCCAAACGCCAGTAAAGATAAAAGCAAATCAACCAAATGGGAATCCTTGCGGGAAGCCCCCTGCTTGGACGTTAGCACATGCTTGACAACTTGTCGACCCTTCACCAGAACATACCTGAAAATGGCATCTGCTGTCCGCCGAACTTGAAACCTCCGCCTCCACCGCCGCCTCGTTGCTGGAAGAAGACCGGTTGGCCGTTTGGATTGAATCCAAATGGGCTGCCCTGGAACGGCTGCTGTCCTGATTGTGGATCGTTTGGATCGTCCCCTCGGTCAAAGCGAGCCTTCAACTCGGGGTCCGATAGAACTTCATACGCCTCATTGATGGCAGACATCTTCTTCTGCGCTTCCTCCTGGGTGACGCCGTTTTTCGCAGCTTTGTCGGGATGGTGCTGCACGGTGAGCTTGCGGAAAGCCCTCTTGATCTCTCGCTCGTCTGCATCTCGGCTGACTCCAAGAACTTTGTAGTAGTCCTTGGTCTTGCTTCTCTTGAGAACGGTGTGTGCTTTCTGGAGAAGTTCTTGTACCTTTTGGTTGTTGCCATGTTCCTCCTTGGCGGTATTGAGAGTGCCAATAGCGGGTTCGAAGTCGTCTGCGTCAAGTTGTCGTTGAGCTTTCGATAGAAGGGCAGGTAGGGATGTCGGATTGTACTTGAGCGTTTCGTCGCAAAACGTAGTTGCTTTCTTGAGGTTGTTCATCTCAGTATATGCGTTACACGTCTCCTCGACCAACTGCTCGTACAGGCCGTTCGATGCTTTGGGGTGGATGTAGCCTGCCTCTCGGTAGGTCTTGGTGTCGTCCTGAACCTCTTGTAGAAGACCCGGCTCGTCATCGCCTTGTGGCAGGAGGAGCTTGACCGCAGACGCGAACTGCCGTTTCTCTACCAACTGCTTAAATTTCTTCAATGTCCGGTCAATAGCTTTTTCCGACTTCCGTAGCTTGGAACACGCCTTGTTGTCCTGGTCGTTGTGTAGACACTTCGATATCGCAGTGATGCCTTTGTCTGTCTCGCCCAGAGAGTAATAAGCCATGGCAGATATCTGGAGGTACGGGTCGGTCAAAGATGGATTGATCTGAACAACATGGTTCAAATCGGCCAGGCCCTCCATGATCTCGCCTTTCTCGAATCTACATCTTGCTCTTCGCTGTCTCAAGTCCATTGTGGTTCCCGCGACAAGAATGGCAGTACCAGCATGAGTGACACATGCTTCCCAATCGCCCTTCTTCTCTGCGTCTTGCGACAGCTTCTCGGCCCCTTCAGCTTCCTCGAGTTCCTCCAGCTCCTGGCCACCCTGCTTCCCGGCAGCGAGGTAGTCCTCCTTTGCGCCTTTCCAATCCGCATTTCTGCTCTTTATCCTCGCCCTTTGCGTCAATGCGCCCTCAAACCCCGGTTTCAAAGTGAGCACCTGATCGAAATCGCGGCTCGCCTGCTGGTTCTTGCCTAGCGACAAGTATGTTGCGCCTCGCTTGAATATGGTCAAGTAGTTGCTCGGGTCCTTTTGAATCGCGAGGTCGAAGTAGGTGAGCGCATCCTGAGCCTTGCCTTTGTTCAGGTTCTCGTTCGCGCGTTCGATGAGTTGCGAGACAGGCGTGTCGGAAGGGATGTCTCCAGGAGCCAATGCGAGCGCGGCGGGCACGGAGGAGAGGCACAAGGCGCCGAGAGCCAGCGACGACAGACTGATCCGCATGGTCGCTGGCGATGTGGTGTGTGGTCGAGGAGCGGTGGTTGTTCAGGGCAAGGGACAAGTAAATGTCGAGGGAGCTGCCAGTTGTCCAGATTCCAGGGACCAGCCAGCCATGCACCGTGGTGGATCTCCCACACGACGCCGGTGACGATGACGTGCATGAACCGAACTACCCATACGACCCATACGACGACAACCACATGCTGAGGACGTCTTCACCTACCTGCAAATTATTACTCTTCTAAAGTGCCGGACTGCCCATCTCCCACACGATCACATCGACTGAGGCATTGAAGACGAGGCGCAGCTGGAGCTTCGGGCCGCGAATCCGTGAGAGCTGCTCGTACGACACGACCAGGCCGATCAGATACATATGGCCTTGTGATCTCACTGCTACCTAATACTGAGCTGGGATACACCCTTCCAACACCTGAGAGCCTGCGCAGACTCCCAACATGGCGACCCATCGCCTCCGAATCGACGGCGACACATTCCGAGATTCGAACAACCGCCAGGTAACGATACATGGCATCAATGTAGCGGGTGATACCAAGTTTCCCGCCACGCCTGACGTGTCCTCCCACGTCAAGGAACACTTCTTCGAGGGCGACAGCGTATCGTTTGTTGGCAGACCGTTCGCACTTGACCAAGCACATACCCATTTCTCCCGCTTACGAAGATGGGGATACAACACGATACGCTATATCTATACGTGGGAGGCGCTGGAACATGCCGGACCAGGCAAATACGACAACGACTTCATAGATTTCACGATCAAGGTCCTACGGATAGCGAAGGAGTATGGCTTTTACGTCTTCATGGATCCTCACCAGGACGTCTGGAGTCGGTTTACGGGAGGCAGCGGAGCACCCATGTGGACAATATATGCCTGTGGTCTTGATCCAACCAAGTTTGCGGTGACGGAGGCGAGCTTGGTGCAAAACACCTGGCCCAACCCAGTCGAGTACCCAAAAATGATATGGGCAACGAACTACACACGGCTAGCCGCGCAGACCATTTTCACCTTCTTCTACGCCGGCAAGGAGTTTGCACCGAAGTGCATCATCGATGGGAAGAATATCCAGGACTACCTACAAGAGCACTTTGTGAACGCTTGCAAACATTTGGCACAAAAGATACACGATGCAGGAGATCTGCAGGGCAAGTGTGTGATTGGGCATGAGACGATGAACGAGCCAAACAAGGGATACTACGGCCATCCAGATCTGGCCAGCATACCTGAAGATCAGAAACTTCGGAAATGGACAACACCCACAGCATTCCAGGCAATGCTGACGGGATCGGGTAGAGCGATTGAAGTGGATGTGTGGGACTTTGGGGGCTTCGGGCCGTACAAGAAGACGACACAGCTGGTAGACCCCAAAGGTACTACGGCATGGCTTGATCCGGCATCATGGGATGATACCAAGTACGGCTGGAAACGAAGTCCAGAGTGGAAGCTAGGAGAGTGTATTTGGGCGCAGCACGGCATTTGGGATCCTTCAAAAGACGAGCTTCTCCTACCGCAGTACTTCGCAAAGCACCCCAAGACAGGCGAGAAATTGGATCAAGAGACATGGACCAACGACAACTACATGGAGTTCTACCGGAAGTACAAGACGGCCTTGCGGGAAGTATGGTCTGAGGCTTTCCTCTTGATGCAACCCTCTCCGTTTGAGATCCCACCTGTCATCAAAGGCACGCCGGAGGGTGACGATAAGAACATGATATTTGCGTCACATTTCTACGACGGCATAACGCTGATCACGAAGAAGTGGAACAAGCTATGGAATATCGATGTGCTGGGTGTCCTTCGTGGCAGATATAGCTCGCCCGCATTCGCGATACGGATAGGCGAGACTGCGATTCGGAACTGCTTCAAGGATCAACTTGCTGAAGTGCGGAGGGAGGGCATCGACAATATGGGAGTGCATCCTTGTTTATATACTGAGATCGGCATTCCCTACGACATGGACGACAAGCACGCCTACCAGACAGGAGACTACAGCTCTCAAGCCGCTGCCATCGATGCGAACTTCTACGCGGTAGAAGGCTCTGGTGCACAAGGCATGACCTGGTGGGTATACACCGCCAGCAACAGCCACTACTGGGGCGACCACTGGAACGGCGAAGACCTCTCGCTCTACTGCACCGAAGACAAACCCCTCCCACCACCCTCATACGCCCTCTCCAACTCCTCCAAACTCTCCCTCGATCCCTCCAACCCCAGCTACAGCGAAAGCCAGTCCGAGTCCAACGCCCCAGTCACCCCCGGCAGCATCCAAAAGACCCTCAGCGTAGACGACATGTCCCGCTCCACACCACGCATCACCTCAGCCGAAAACCAACCAGGCTACCGCGCCGCCGAAGCCTACGTCCGCCCCGTCCCCATCAACGTCCACGGCAAAATCGACAGCTACGGCTTCGACCTCAAAAACTGCACCTTCACCCTCGCCCTCACCGCCACCTCCCCAACAGCCCAAGACGCCCCGACGGAAATCTTCCTGCCCGAATATCATTTCCCGCAAATGAAAGACCTCACCAGCGTGGAGGTGTCTGGTGGCAAATGGGAGATCCGCGTGGTGGAGGAGGTCGAAGGCGCGACGCAGCAGGTTCTGAAGTGGTGGCATGGGGAGGGCGAGCAGAAGGTTACGGTTAAGGGGGTTAAGAGGAAGAGGGGGCATGTGGGGAGCAGTGAGAATGATGCCAGTGAGGATAGTTATTTGGATGCTTATTGGCAGATGGGGAAGAGTTGTAGTGTGATGTGATGAGGTTTGTGGGCGGGCGGTTTCACATGACGTTCGATTGAACGGGTATGTTTGGCGCTGGGTTATAGAGATGCGGATGGGTATGAGGTCTACGTTTAACATGACGATGTGGATGTTCTCTATGCTCTCGATCTCTTTCTTACCTCTTTCCTTGGCTATGCTCATGCTCACCGTTTATTTCGTCCCTACAACTTGGTTCAACTCATCACGAACACTCCAACGAGAACGCCAAGCCCTCGATCAAAGACATCACCACCCCGAGCCATTGACCAACTCCCACTCTCTCCTCCATCTCGAAGCAAAGCAGCGACATCCAGACATATAAATTACCCACCCTCGCCGTCCTGGCCATTACCCCTGTCTTTCTCTCTCAACACCGAGATACGTCCTTAGACCCACGCGTTAGCGCCAGATCTTTCAAAATGAGCTTCATATTGCAAAATTGCTTTCTACCTCTTCATGCTCGACCACAAAGTCGAGTCTACTCAAAAAGGGGTTGTGGCGCAGTGGTAGCGCGTCCGCTTTGCAAGTTCAACCATGTCGTCGATGTGGTTGAAATACATGTATTTGCGGAAGGTCCTCGGATCGTTCCCGAGCTGCTCCAACACGACTGTGGTTTTTGTTCTTGTTCTTTCGAATTTGTGTTGGGCTTTGCGATCTCGCGAGTGTGATAAGCTACCACCAAATTATAGCGACTAAATTGTTTAGAGAGTGAGGGAGGGAGTAGAGGAGTATATCAGCGAACTATCTTCATTGTAAGATTTTCTTTTTGAGCGGGTCGATGAAACTGATATTTTCTGTCTGAAGAGAAGTCAACGCTGGCAGGGAGCTCTTGACAGAGTCTGAAGCGTCTCGTGTCCTCTTACTGGGAGGAAAGGAATCCCAGGTCGCATCCCATCGTTCTTCTTCTGCTGCCAATTTTTTTCCTATCGGGCTTGGTGATCCTGGGTATTCACATGCCGAATCCCAATCGTAACGTCCTTGCTTCTGGCCCCCATATTTTGTCGACATCCAGCGTAGCACAGAGCGTGTACTCGTTCTTGTAGGTGTCTCCTTGATCGAAATCGGAATAATTCGTGTCGCAAGACGTGAAGGGGACGGAATGCCACAACGTGCTGGATAACTTGGGCAGAAGAAAGATTTTTCCCTTACCACTTCGTATAGACTACGAGCTTCAGCCTTGCGAGCTGCTCCAGGTCCTCATACATTCACTCGGTGATATGATTAACGACCATGACGAACGTTGACCAAGACCAGCTACGCAGGACAACATCCCTAGCAGCAGCAGTCGTCACCTCCCAAAGGCCATCAACCAATCCACAACGCCCCAAGCACCGGAAGCGGAAACCTCCCCCATCCGAAGCCCTCACAATACCCTACTCACCTCTCATGCTTCCCAATCATCCTACAATAAAGTTAACAAGCCCATTATTCCTGTCTGGGTACCTATCGGTAGGGCAAGACATTTCTCACAGCTTACATCCGATCACCCGCAGGGGTCCTTGTAGGCTGAGATCTTGGGAGAGATGGGTTACCGGGGACGTCCTGGAGGTCTGAGATAGTCTTGTCCCGGGTGGCGGGCATGGCGGCTTGTGGATTTTGTGTGTGGTGGTGGGTTTGGTTTTGTGAGGACCGGGAGAGGAGGGCTTTTGTGCTTGTTGGGCGAGGAAGTCGTGGGTGGTATTCTGGCGCTTTTCGGTCTTGTTGCTGCGACGGTTTTCTATAGCGATGATGCGTTCTTCGAATCCGTGCAACGAGGCATTATCTGTTTCTTTGCATCGACACTTCGATAGCTGACGCATGTCATCTCTAGCCTTCAACGAAGAGACTTCCTCGACAAGCACGGCTATTCTCACCGAATACATCGAAACCTCCCAAGCCCCTCCGTCCGTCTTGGGACTCAAGATCAGGCGAGCTTGACAGAGAGGCTGATGGACCCGTCCGTCCGTGTCCTGAAAGTCTTGTGTGTAGTTCCTGGCTCTTTGGCGTCTTGGGAGGTTCTTGCACTAGTTTCAGGGCATCGTGATGGTCTCGATTTTCTGGTTCTTTTGGGCTGTGTGCCCTGATAAGCCGACGGGGGTGAGAAAGTGAATCGAATCGAATGGATATGGGATGTAGTAATCGTGGGATTAGGAGACGGAGGTGGAGAGAGGAAGGAGGATTGGGCTGTGAGACTAGTGGGAAAGAGTAGGAAACGCGGATACTGTCCTGATCAGGACGAATCTTGGAAGATAGAGAGAATACTTCGGATTCGGCTGGACTTTCACGGCGATAGCTCCTCCCAAACGTTGCACTTCTTTCAAGAATATACCTCGAGACGAGTCGGCCATGCAACAGCACCAGATTTTGACGGCGTCCAAATGAGCATATGGCAAGTATCAAGTATCGCCCCTAAAACTCGTCATCGACCGGGCACGTTCTGCCGTGCTCAATCCAGAAAGTCAGCAGTCTCAAAGTGGTAGATAGCAAGAACCTTCCCTGCCAGCACTGCATGGCCCCGACAAGGAACGCCTGTCTATGTATCTGCCTAAGAGCCGCGCGGATCCCGATAGCTGCCCTATTCTGCTGTTGAATGGGAATCTGCCAAGTCCTCAATGATACATTGCACTCGTCATTTCGTACCGTTGCGACGGGTCGTCGTTGCAGAAGAGGTGTTTCGTTGAGAAACGGGATGGATGGGTAGCAATGGGAGGGCTGTGTGTGTAGACCAAGCAGGCTGTAGAATTGCTGAGTGCTTGTCGATGCGGAAACGCGTTGCAGATGGATCTGTTGTACGCAAGCAGTTGATGGCGAGAATGTTGTCTCAGATGCAAGCTGACGACTTCGATGCCAACTTGGAAGTCTAAGGAGGTGAAGTAGGAAGATCCTCCTGCCCCGTACAACTCCGAAGCCACCATCGGACAAACCCGGCATCCTCCTCCTCCTCCAACCCCCACGCCCAGCTTCACCTCACGTCCACAAAACAACCTTCACAACATCACCAAGACCTCATCTCAATCCTCAGATGCAACCGCGGAGCTCCTCCCCCTCCTCTCACAGCGATAACGACATCCTCAAGCTACTACTACACAGCCACAACAGTAGCATCTCCCCCTCCCAAGCCCAAGTCAGCCCGTCGCCCTTGGCACGCATCGCCCAGTGCCGCCAGGCGTAGGAGTCGCTGGAGGGATTCGAGAGCTTGATTCGACGTTATCCATAGGAGGTAAATTGGGCGTTTTGGTCGTGCGATGATGATGGAAGCTTGGAGGATTCGAGGAGGATCAGACAGGAAGGATGGAAGGAAGGTTGAGGTGTAGGATGTTAGATGTCGTCAGTCTTGCTTATTCGCAAGCCTTACTACTTGCCGAAGGAACTCAAAGGTAGAGTTTCTTGCTGAGTCGTGCGAGCGGTGTACAATATTCGCTCGATGAGAAAGAAAGTTCTCGGCTCCGTTCGTGATGTGCTATACATACATACACATGAGACTACTGTACGTCCGGCAAGTGGGACAGTATGGAGAATTCCCCGTGGAGAGACAGACGGGAAAAGGCCAGATCCGTTTTTTCCGCCATGTGGTGGATAGATTACGTGTTTCGTCCGACATGTTCAAAACTCTTGGGTTACATATGGCTGGTAGCCAAGGGTTTGCTCATTCTTTGCTGTAACGTTCGAGAGTGGTCAGTGCGCATGTCTCATATCAACCACGAGTTTAGGGGTTGTCAACGTTGCTGGAAGAATCAATTTGGGAAGTTCACAAAATTCGTGTCCATATCAGTCGCTCGAGCTCCAGCTATATGTTACAAATAAGTTCTCATCTGTCGTCTGCCATTTCACAGAAGCTCGCTGCTCTATATTTCCCGTCCAAAAAAGTGAAAATCGTTCAACCCAAGTCATGATCTCGTGAAATGTCAAACACCAGAAACGCCATTTCGAACTCCCATAGCTTTGACTCCAGTACCTGCTTCCCACAGGACGGGCCTTGTTGTCACTCCCAAGAAGCTGGTATCAATCTATTCCGCCCCGCCTCTTTATCGTTTCCCAAACGCCAGTAAATCATTCCAAAAATAATATTCATCGTAAGAATCGTAAAAGGGATGTTGTCTTCAGACATCCTGCTTCTCCTCGTGGTTGGAGCCGACGCTTTTCGTGCTTTCGCGGCTCAGAGCGGGCGTCTTTTTCGCCTTCTGTCTGCAGTAGATGGCGCAAGCCATGCATAACGAGCTCAGAAGAATGCACGCACCCGACCAGAGCTGGACGGTCAAGAACGTGCCGTATTCGGAGATGAGATGGCCGGCAATGACCGGTCCGATGAGGGAAGGAATGCCAGCGGCCGTGTACATCATGCCCGTCCACTGTCCGAGTTTCGCTTGTTCCTTTGGATCTGGTCCCAGAATGTAGGCGACTGATGCCGGAGGAAGGCCGATGACTGCTCCAGAAAAGGCTCCGAAGACGATCACAAAAGCCCAAGTGGCCGACAAGTTGTTTGTGAGAGACCACAAGATCAAGGTCAGGAGCGATGCGATGAAGGTGACGACGCAGTGAACGTTTAATGCACCGAAGTGATCGCAGAGATAGGCTGACGAGACACGGCCAAGAGTCGAGGCACCGTTCATGGTGGCCAGCAAGTACATCGTTCGCACCTTGCCTTGCGCTGCAGGATGAGGGAGGCCAGAGTTTGCACCGTCTGCTGCGGTCGGTCGGTATCCAAATCCTTCTGCTACAGCCCACTCTTCGAGGTTGAAGAAGACGCAGTAGAAGCCGAAGAACAGGAAGGAGATCGAAGCCACCATAAAAGTGAAGGAGCGGTTGCGGAAAGCGTGGGTATCCCAGAAAACTCTCAAGTTCATCCACTTCTCTGGCTTGCGGATAACGTGCTCCGGATTTGGTCGTGCAATGATGATCGCGATGGCTGATGTGCCGCAAATGACGATGGCTTCGTAGATGACGGCAAGAGTGAAGCCATGCTGGTTGATGAGGAACCTGAGCATAATGGGGTAGACAAGACCAGAGATACTGGCGCCCGATGCTACGATTCCGATGGCGAGGCCCTTCTTCGCCTTGAACCACGTCGCGACGACTAAAGCGGCTCTCGTCAGCATTCTTTCACCTTTCAATGGATCTCGAACATACCTTGCGAGGAAGTGACGAAGAAGCACGCCATTCCCAGACCGGTGACGAATCCTTGAGTGAACCAAGTGAGGCCATATCGTCCAACGTTCCCAGAGTTCACTGCGGCCAGAAGGAAAGAGCCCAGTGAGACGAGCACGGTCCCGATGATGATGAGCATTCTGCTGTGGCCAGCGTCGAGGAAGCGGCCTACCGGTGCGGAGAGGGTCAAGATCATGAAGCATTCCGTCGAACCGAGCAAATTCATCCTCAAAATGTCTTGACCTTGGAAGAGCTCCTGCGTGTAGTACGATGCATACGTGCCATACGCGTTGACGATGCCCCATGAATTGAACATGAGAAGAAATCCTCCCAGCAGACAGAGCCATGCGCGATAGTCCTTGGGCCACTTGCTCTCCATGTTCGACGGCCGGTCTGCAGGTTCAGTGTGGGTGGAAAGTGCTGAGAGGGACTGAAGGGTATCTCTTCGAACGGGCCCGGTGGGCGTCTCGATTTCGTGCGGCATCCTGCGTGCGTGAGGTGAGTTTGAGGGTGATGAGTCGTCCTTTTTGTCGTCCTGGGTGAAACGTGAATCGAAGGAGATGCTTCGTTCAGGTTGTTGCAGTTCGTCGACACCGCGAACCTTGCTGGGCGACCGGGATACGTCGTTGCCGCTGTAAGATTTCTCAGAGGTGGACCGTGAGTCTGACAGTGAGGATTGGCTCTGGGAGCCCGGCTGAAGTGAGTGGCCTGCCATGTTGATGTCGTAGTCACCGGCACGTGAAAGGTGAGTAAAATGAAGAGGTAGAGATGCAGGGAGGCACTTTTGACAACTAAAACCAACCTACTCCAACTGGGCGAGGGTAGGGAGAGTCTCATATAGGACCCGGGGGGCCAAGAGACTGCTCCGCGCCGGCAGCGCCATGCTCGATCGACCTCTCCGCGAGAGCGTTGACCCACATCAGGTCTGGAGAAAGAATCGTAGGCCAGCTAGTCAGCGACCTAATCTGATAGCGACGGTTGCACTACGACCGAAGCAGCGGGAAGCACAGATGGTGGATTCGAAGCCTGTGACGAGCCCAGAGTTGGGGCACTTGGGGGAGCTGGCGCTAGGGCCCGGAGACCGTGCTAGCATGTGCCTGCGGTGGCAGTGGGTCGCCAAGCGCGAGGTGAGACGTCGTAAGAAGCATTCGGTGCTGTGTCAGGGCTGCGTAGGTCTGATTGAGCGTGAGGGAGATGGCGATCTTCCGCAGCCAAGGTGCGCAGGACGCAGAGGTGCGTTGAGCCACCGCGATGTCATATCGCCAAGGGCCTTGGGCAGAGAGGGTGATTGCGGTGGTTGGCGTCGTGGTGACCGTTGCGGATGGCGCTGCTGACCTGGCGGGCGTCATGGACTGGCCGGTCGTACGCAGGCCCCAATCAGGCGGGAGGCAGTGCTGCTGATGAGGTGCGTCGACCATTCTTCTGTCCAGGTACGATCCGTCTCCGGCGCCCGCTGTGCCTGTGGATGGGGGGTGTTTGATACCGCTCGAGTTCCACGCCCAGCCCTCGCGGACAAAGGTGAGACGTTGAGCGAGTGGGATGCACCCGTCGCACAAACCTTGACAATCCTCCCAAAGCTCGCCAAGCCTTGGCCTCCTCCCCCGAACCAAGCCACCCTTGCCGCTCCGCCATCCCAGAAATCATCACCCTCCACCCGGCACCTCACTGCTTCGAGTTGGGCTCGCACAACGCGTCGTCTGGAATGCACACACAGCGCCCAACCGCCCCTCCAGAGTCCAGACCCGACATCCACCCTCGTGCGGCCATCTCTGTGCGACCGCGAGCTATATCGCCTGTCGTCGCTCTCCACGCCGCTCACCGACCGCCCGCTCGCCGCAGCAGCAGGTGTCGTCGGCAATGAGCTGGCAAGCTTCGGGCGTGGAGATCTCCCGCAGGAGGCGTCCGATCCAGAGATACGCGCGCTCCTTTACCTGGCTCCTTAAAGCCAAGCCACGCCGCTGCCAACTCCGCCCAGTCTGGGCTTCTCTCACCCTGCAGCGACGACGCAGTGGAGCTTGATGCTCTGCCCAGCACGTTATCTCTGCTCCTTTCCTTTTTCCTGCTACACGCCTGCCTGCATTCGGCCCATCGTGATGCCGGACGTGCACGATGGCCAGGAAAAGGGATTTCTTGAGATGCTGACCTGCTGCTTCTGGCGATACCTTGCTCCTTGTCAGCGTCTGGGCATTTCGCGGCCCTGTCCCACGCCGGACATAGGCAACTCGACGATGCCTCGGAACCATGGAAGTCTCATGCTTACATTCCCGACTAAAGAGTAGGCGAGTCTTATTCCTCCGCATCCTGGAAAGATGGGATGCGGCGTTTGGATGGCACTTTGAAAGGCATACCGCTCAGTTTCCGGAAGCCCTGCAGGCCAGCACGCCTTCAAGCACATGCATCGTTCGGCTGCCGCAGTCGCTACCGCCACGCCGGGGATTACACGCCGCAGCCATTGACGACAGCTAAGGCCCGGAAATGTGACTGTTGGCCATTCGTCTCCAATTGCGTATCCAGGACATTGCGGCCGAGGTCCTTTCAGAAGCAGATGACGACACTTGATACCGTCAACCTCGATCGAACAGTATTACGGTGGCATCGTAAACCCCATCTCGTTCTTCAGTCGAGTATGGTGGAACTCCAAGACTCCGTCGGCACGTGTCGTGAGTTGTAAAGTTGGCCCGAACTCGTACTTCTGCAAGGCTCTTCTCCACGACTTCGACATGGCGGCCATGCCAATCGAGTGACAAGTCTAGTAGGGTGCGCTGATTGGCGTGCATGGGACGATGCCACGTGTGTTGAAACGTGCTTCAAACACAATCGACTTTCGGTCAACTCATCGGCAAGCTAACGTGTTTTCGTAGGGTGATGGCGGTCCGACAGTTAGGTTTCCGCATTGAGATGCTCCATGTGTCCTGGTCCATGTCTGACATGAGAGCCATGCTCTCGAAGGTGAACCTCCAGAGGCAATGTCTCTCTTTTATATAAGTCAACACATCACAATACCACACACACGACGATCCGGCCTCGTTACGAAAGCGAAGGTTGCACAAAGTCGTCTTGGCATGTACAAACGTTGGAATGTCAGGTGAGTTGTGGCGATACTGACACTTTACAGGTCCACTGAACGGCAATTCGGCAATGTGCAAAGATTCATTCACTTGCGCGAAAGCACAAGCCATTTCACATGCTGACACTGAGCCATGATCACGGAAACATCAGCATCCAAACATTCTCACAACAGTCCTGAATGCAGAATGGCTACAGACTACTTCAATCGGATACTTTGAATGCCAAGATTTTCAATGTGAGTTCAAGTCGAAGGTAAGGTATGCCATCAATTCCCCTTCTTCACTCTACACAAACCTTCATCCAGATTAATCACCCGCCATCTGCACACCTACCTCACACCCAAAAAATCCTACATGCAACATGCCCCCTGCAGCCACCACAATTCACTGCATATCCGCCGAGCCTCTGGGCGCGGGATGGCCAGTCTGCAAGAAAAGGGTAACACAACATAAAAAGATCTCGGGGCAGAATCCAAAAAGCGACACGTACCACAACACATACCAACTTGCAAAACATGCAAACATGAAACACCATGACGACGCCTCATACTTCTGGGCGAGGTCCCACATCGAGATGCATTGTAGATCGAAAATTGGCATTGGCATACGCAGCCTCAAATAGTCAGCAGGATTGATATACCCCTACTGCATTACAGAGATGCAGAGCTGGCAAGGATTGATGAAGTAAGTATGTACGTTATGCTTTGCGTTGCAGGTCCACTCCTTCCAAGCAGGCTACCATATACTGTGGTTCCCAACAGTAATCTGCACATCTGGAAGGTTGTACGCTTCCATGGTTTCGCGTGCTTCAGCCAAGAGGGTGCACTGACGAGTCGTGGGCTTGGAAGACCGAGAGGAGTTGGTGAGTGGACGGAAGACGTTTGTTCGATGGCCGATAAGAATTGATGTGCTGTACATACAGACGGTTCTTTCACCGATCTTGGAGTTTTTGTGATTGTGGTTGTGGTTTTGTCGGGGCTGTGTCGTTTCTCGGTGTTCGAATGCTAATAAGGATTTTTCTCTTGTTCGGTGTTTAAACAAAAAGCACAACGGATGCGAGAAGAAAAATTGCTGTTGATTCTTTGATATAAGCGCCGACGCAAAGAAGGGATACAAACAAACATCACCACAATCCAACTCTCGCATCCCTAACCCGACCCATCCATATTCTATGAAAACCTCCCTCCACTCTACAACATCTACGCCCATCGACGATGCCCACCCCCTGGATCTCAACAACACCACTCTCCCTCCTCACAATCCTCACCCTCTACATCCTCACGGGCTACCGCGTCACGCAACACTACAAACTCCAAGACCTCATCGACAATACGACGAAAGTTTTACGGCACGCTAAGAGGGCCGCGGCGCGACCAGAACGACGAACACCGGTCTCTTCTGCAAGTTTGAGACCGGTGGGCTTTGCTGAGAGGGATGTGAAGATAAGGAAGGTTGTTGCGAGGGCTGTGGAGGGTTGGGTGGGTCGGTGAGTGAATCATGGGTGGTCGGAGAGCGAGGGAGGGAGGAAGGGTTGTTGTTGTGCAGGATGGAGGGTCGTTGTGCAGGATGGGGAATTTGTTGGTCCTGCGATCAAAGCGGCAGATGCTGGATATCGATCGATGGGTGACACTTCGAAACATCAAAGTCCAGCGACAAGCCGGATGATCATGTCAGGATGACCAGTGTCGATGGGAGCCAAGTCGGGCACGCCGTTCACAACAAAGAAAAGTGTAGCGGTCCAAGACGGGTGGACGTCAGGCAGCTTCAAAAAATTTGTCAAATTCGTACGACGCGCCGTGGTCTCATCCGCACCGTGTGGTTTGTCGTTCAGTCTAGGCATGCGCTCAACTGTGCAGCCTGAGACTCTCAACCGTAGCAGATACCAAGCAACCTCATGTCGCTGCTGCTCCTATCATTCATGCAATTCCCTTTCTTTCTTGACGCCGAGAACGCCAATGCTATGCATACCACATGAACGCCTCAATCCCTTTCGCTTTTCGTCCACTGCTACCACTCGCCGGTGTTGGAGGGTCGGTGATGTGACGTCCATGTCATCTGGAAGTGCCGCTTTGTGGACATCGTTACCTGGCAACGGCAGCTGAGAGAACTTGTGTTCTGAAGAAACCACCCTTTGTGCGCTCGATGACCTGCTGGTAGACGCTGACGGGTGGGTGGTTCATGATGACGGTGCCGGCTTTGTAGTCGATCTTTGCATCAACGCGAGTGTCGCGGATCAAGTTGACGATCCACTTCTCTCCTTCGGAATGGGACAGACCTAGACGGGTTGAAAGGTCCCTGCATCCATGTTAGTAATTAGTCCCACATCTAGCCGATAGTATAACTCACTTGATATCGATCCGTTGGTGAATCTTGCAGTAGGACTCTGAGATGAGATGGCGAGCTGCATCAAGGAAAGACTCAGAGGCTGCAACAAGGAAGAAATCGGCGCGCAGAATCTCGTCGGCCTCGGTGAGCCTCTTCTGGGCCTCTTCAAAGTCGAAGTCCACGTACAGCGCCTTGACAAAGCTGGTCACGGGGTCATTGTACTCGTACTGCTCCTGGCGTACGATACGGACAAGATCCTTCAGCTGCTTCTGGTAGTTGCCGTAGATGAAGTTACCCTTGGTGCCAGGGCGTGCTCGGTTGGTGATGACAGCAGCAGCAAGATATCTCAGAATCCATGGGCAAGAGGTCTGGATGGTGTTGATGTAGGTCGGGGAGAAGAAGAGTTCGGTCAAAGCCTCGCGTGCTGGATCGTGGTTGAAGAAGGGGAAGAGCGACCAGTGAATGAGCGCGGATCGGTGTTGAAGTTGGGCGAGCGGGTTGTTGAAAAGTCGGGTATCGATGCTCTCCTTCAGCTTCGTGACCTCCTCCATCGCGCTCTCCCAGTTGACGGTCAAGATGTCACACGCCAGCTTCCCCCATGTCGCAGAGTTGACCTTATCGTTGTCCGTGGAAAGAATGCGGAACTGGTACAGCAATTCTGATGCACTCGCATAGTCGCCGCATGAGTACTGAAATTGTCCAAACTCGTAGAGCTGATCGACCATCTGCTGCGTGACGCCGTGGTTCTCTTTGAGGTAATTCATGTTGCTGACCTTGTCACTACGCAAGTTGTTGATAACATCTGCGTCTGCCAGCAGATTCTGAATCTTCTCCGTCTCCTCCTCGAATATCCGCCGTCTCTCCAGCACCTCATCGCGCTTCTTGGCATACTCTTGCGGTCTCTCTGGCAGATCGTGCAGCTGCGCGTAAAGGTCGCCGATGAAGTCTGACATGTTGGTGCTTTGAAGAAGGCCATATTTGAGCTGTGTGATCTCGGTGATATCCTCGTCTTCAGGAGTCTGCTCCTCCACGAAATTGAGAAGCGGGAAAACCAGGTGTCGGTCGAGGTGAGGCACGAGTTTCGGCAGAAGGCTCTG
Source organism: Zasmidium cellare ATCC 36951 (assembly GCF_010093935.1). Classification (NCBI taxonomy): domain Eukaryota; kingdom Fungi; phylum Ascomycota; class Dothideomycetes; order Mycosphaerellales; family Mycosphaerellaceae; genus Zasmidium; species Zasmidium cellare. The sequence continues at coordinate 28,041 of NW_022986963.1, forward strand.
TTCCTTTGCGATTTCGCTGCTGGGCTGCGCGCTGGCAGTGGCACCGTTGATGTCGCCGGCGCTGGTGGGTTGCTGGTCGGCCATGGTTGCGGTGGTGTCGGTTCCTTGCGAGTGGTGCTGGTGTCGCTGGCGGCGGCTTTTGGTGGGATGTTTTTGATGCGGCTTGGCGTTGGTGCCTCAGGCCTGGAATCTCGCCGCAGCCACCTCCGAACGAGACGACACTCCTGAACTTCGCAAGACCGATCTTGGTCATTCACTTACAAGTTAACCACAATGGCAGCTGCGACACCGCTGTTGCCCTTTCTCAGGCCATTGGGGCTACCACGACCATCGACAGTCAGACACTTCCTGCGTTTCTCCACCAGCGTCCCATGCAGAGCATCGGAGCAGAAAGAAGGTACAATGGTTCAGTCGCTTCGAGTGTAACAGACCTAATGTGACGAATAGACCCCAATTTGACCGCCTCTCGAACTGCTCCGGAAGCATACCCGCCGCCGTGGATGAAATCGAAGCCGCGACCGAAAGAATCTAAAGCCTCGCGAAGAAGTTCCCATCCACGCAAGGAGAGACACTATCCTACGCGACATCCCTCACATCATCAACCGGAGAAGGTCAGATTAATACCGGAGCCCGTTGAGCCATTGCCGACCGAGCAATGTGCACCAAACCTTCCATACTTCGTCACACGATCCGCGAACAACGAGCTCCCGATCTACACATTGCGAAAGAGTGGAGGTAACCTGAAGATGACGAGGGTGAAAAGAATTGATGGGGACAAAGTAGCCCTGCGAGATGAGTTGCGAGGGCTGTTGGGGGTGGATGATAAGGATGCGATCATCAACAGCGTGACAGGGCACATCATGATCAAAGGCCACTACAAGCCGCAGATTGAGAAGTTCTTGAGGCAAAGGAACTTTTGAAGAAATGAGTTGGTGGTCTTGGTGAAGAAAGACTTTCCATTTCGGCGCGACTCTGAGGAGAAATCTGCGACCTTAGACAATGAATGATCTTGGGACGTGGCTATCACGGCGCGAAATGGGGACGGCACGTGGGATTTCTAGGGTCTACCTGATGATCGTCATCAAGGGCAAAAATTGCATCGCAGTGAACCAAATCGAGAGCAGAATCAACTCCAGCACTCTGCAAACGAAAACGCGCTTCTGTCGGGGAACATGACATTGATCTGAAGGTCTTGGCTTCGTCAAAATAGAACACCTGGCTCAGAAATCTCCTCCACGATGAAGGGTCTGTACAAATCTATCGAAACCACGTTGACAGCACTTCAACATTCGTTACAGATGTTGTGTCACCACAGCAGGAGGCAGCCGGTCTTTGATCACGTGGGTCGTCGTATTGAATACAGCGCTGCTGCTGTGTGGCTCGGCTCCTGTTATCTCAGTTGGGCGTATTTCGGCATCACACCTCGCGGGATAATGTGACGACTGGCCTTGAGGCAGCCTTACGGCATGACCAGCTACCCAATGCACAGATGCTTCTTCATGGAGTACGCATCATACGGCGTCCTCGTCATCTGGATGGTTCCCTGCATATCAATCCTACTTATCATGTCAAGATACGTCCACACGTGCGAGCCTTTATGCTGATTATCAGATATGCAGGTATGAAGGAGCTCAACAGTGTCGTCATCGCGGCTCAGGCGGACCAATAAATACATATACATAGCTTGCCACTTTTGTCATCGACAAATTCGAACTACCAGTCCTCCAGACTACACAAGCCTCACATTCATCATGGACAAGCTCAAAGACATCGGCAAGAAGGTCGAGGCCAAGCTCGGCGATCATCCCAATGTCAATAACGACCCCAACATCCAGCCTTCGTCTGGGGTTGAAGATGTGAATAGCGGCCACAGTATGCTAAGCATCCACTATGGCCTCTTATGGTGGCAAGGTTGCTGATAATATCGTGCCAGACCCGGGCAAGACCGGCACTCAGAATCGGATCGAAATGGGTCAAGGAGGCGAGCACGAAAAGGAGACGATTCGAGCCGGAAGCTTCACCGCCCCTGATACTGTGTCTGCTGCGACGGCTAGCGGCGTGTTGGGCGACAATCGAACGCAGAAATAATCGGTGTGTCTCGCTTCGTCGACGATACTTCGCAGCGCGAGAAGCGTTCCTGCAATACGCGATTTCAGAGAGTCTCGGACTTCGAACGCTATTCCGCCTCTGGCCACTTTCGAAGCTCTTCGGGCATAGGCAGGACAGTGTCTTCTGGCCCTGGCCCTCGGAGGGACATGTCTACCCATTGTTCTTGCGAGAGCTGATTCTCTGATTGCCAACGCAGCAACTCGTCGTGTTTCATACACTTCTTGTTGATAGCGAAGTCCGGAAATGGATAATCCTGGGGCTCGACCCACTGCCACTCTCAGTCAGAATCAGATCAAAACCACTGCATTTTCGGTACCTGTCATCTTACATTATAGGTAATCATATCCAGGCTCGGAGTGCAGGTAAGTGTCTGCAGAAGAACGTGGAGGCAATGCGAAAGGTGAGCCTGGTCGAAAGGTTTGAGAGCGCTTTGTCCGTGTGATATGCTCGATTCGTTGACATATGGATAGTAAACCTCTCGATACGCATACCGTCGAACCGCATTCAGGCAGTGGAGGGCATGTTGGCCGTCGATCTGTGCAAGATGGGCGTCATTGCCAAAGCCTGCCCCCTTTATCAGCTGCACGTGCTTACAACGATGAGCGAGACCACGAACCCCATTCCGACGGTATCCTCACAGTCTTGCTTGGATCTTTGCCCAGTTTTTTGACCGCATCCGACGTAATGGCGAGGATGCCAACATCTGTCACCTCTTTCCATGCCTGGTCGACGGCAGCATTTGGGTATGTGCGAAGAAGCGCGTCTTGTTCGCTCAGTGTCTCCTCGTTGAACAGTGTACCAGCCACAACCTTTGTCTCTGTTTCGATTTTGAATCTGTCGAACATGGGAGCTAATGGGCCTGTCAGTAAGTACAACGGCACCGAATTTCTGGACTGAGCTGGACTTACAATAGAACGAAGTCTGCCGCAAGGCCCAGTCTGGACTCCTCTCGTTGAGGAGAAAGCTCGAAACGAAGAGAGAGCATGACAGTACCAAGCAACAGACATTGAATGCCGTCAACCATTTCGTCCTAGAAGACAACTGTCTGTTTTCAAGTCGGAGCCCGCGATCGTTCGAGAGTTCTTGATCCCAGTCATCGACACTTTCGCGGTCCTTTTCTTCCGAGTGAAGGCCCGACAACAAGACCTCTCTAGACATTGGCGGTACTCTTGTACGCCGGGCCGCTGAAGAGAAGGCAGGCAGAAGTGTGGAAGTGCGCGAAACAAAGGCAACTCCAACGATTTAGCAACCACTACCGCATTCTCGAATCTCCATGCCATTGGGGCCACCGGGGGCCTTACAAAGACTGTTGGCTTCGGGGTTCAGCTTCCTCAGAAGCTGTCCAAGTGCAGTAGCGCTTGCTATGGAGTAGCAGGCCAATGCAAGCTACATCCTATGATAGCCATTGATCAACGACGAATTAAGAAGGCGGCCAAGCTTCAGAGGCTCTACAATCAAGACGTAGCATGTGGCGCTGAAGCTTCAATCTGACTAAGACTTGTTCAACCAAGTGAATGGAGCGATGACCCCTTAAAGCTTGACTACAATCACTACTCCAGCTGCGAAGTTCGGAATCGCCTTGGACGGGGACATCGCTCAGCAGGATAGTCACATCACCACATGCATCCGAAATCCTTCGACAAGCTACGTTACAGTAGCCCGCCATGGGCCTAACTGACTCTGCCACAAGTTCGTCGGACTATGCATAGCCTAAGCCTTGATGGGCCAACAAGTGCATGTCGCAAGACGGATTCAACGCTCAGCTCCTCTGTCACCCGCAAATCTTCTCCAGTGAGGCAGGTCCAATGGTTGATATGCCCATACCAACCACAAGCACACGTTCCATCGACAGGATTGCAGCTACTTATACTGACGTCTTCGCTCAATCTTCCAGAGGGACCTTTCTCCGCCGACTAGAACGCCAGCATTGCGAATTCTTCAACCATGCAACTCACCCAAATCTCGCTCTTCCTCGCAGCCTTATCTGCATTAGCAGCAGCGGCGCCCACGAAGAGGGCCCAAGCATACAGCGTCGTAAAGTTTCGCCCAAGAATCGCTTGCAATACAAACGTCTGACTGACCTGCGCCTCAGGAGCCGAATTTCGAGGCTGATTTCACTTCGCTCGAGGAGCGATCCCAACAGGCATACGGCAAGGTATCCAGTCCCACGAGATCTCGTAGCATGGATATGCACTTATGGAGTGATTGCAGAACCCAAATTTCGAAGCCGCTTTCGCCTCCCCTGAGAAGCGCTCGCAACAGGCATACGGAAAAGTCCGTGGATGGCCCTGAAGATTCAATTTCAGATGAGATGAGATGAGCTGATTGAAGGATCGCAGACTCCAAACTTCGAGGCCGACTTGATAGCCCCTGAGCGTCGTTGTAAGTGCTAAGCGAGCCTTGTCTTCTGTGGCACAGCCTGATTGACGTACTACGCAGGAGACGAACTTCGAGTCTGGTCTTGGGAAAGATGAGAAGAACTGAGCATGATAGCAGAGAAATGGTCGTCTTCGTTCGAATCAAGCTCTAAAATGTCTCAGGGGAGGGGTTGATTCCCGGTTCATTGGTTTCTCTCTACGAACCTCTTTGCCAAGATTGCAGGAAATAAATCTCCGCGAACCTTGGTCGTTCTGGCATTCGTAGAGCTTTAGTATAAATGCGAAGCTCATTCACTATCCTTCCACTGTGGTACAGTATTCCTTGCCTCTTGAAAAGTATCGAATGCCCTGGCTTTGGATTGAAATAGTGAATCGATGTATGCAATAACGAACGTAGACTGTGTCTATAGGCTATCCTACCGAGCACTCTATGACATCCCCTCTATTCCAAAGAGTCAGTATGATACTGTCTTCTCCGTAAACCCCCGAGCTACCACGACGGGGCATCACAAGCCAAAGTAACTCCAAATCGGCCAAGAGAACCAGCACCACCACCACCAATGAAGCTCAGTTCGGGAATGATCGACAAAGCCGCTATGCCTGCCAACACGGCCGAGTAGAGACCACATTCGAACGCCTCGCCAACGGGGTCGAAATGCAGTGCCACAACCATATCTTGGATCACGACCGCGCCGTTGGTGTCTTCTGACTGGATGGACACGGTCGATCCCCAGACGCCGGGGACGGTGGCCCAGGAGGACTAGTTAAGCGTTAGTGATATGTTCACTTTCAGCCTTCCTCATACGAGTACGGATCTTAGTCTTACCGTTGGCCAATTGTATGAATACTCTGGATCATCGCCAGGAACTTCATAGTCGGTGCTCCAGGTGTTATTGGCCGCAGCCGACTGGCCGGCAATGCCACGAGCAATCGCCTGGATCAAGGCCTGCCAAACCCATTCATCTTTGTAGGAGACGAGTTCCACTTTCTATGATTTTCGAAAGTCAGCCGGTCGTGCGACCTACGTGTTTCCCTCCTGCGCACTCACAATATCAAGCTCTCCGTCTGTTTCCAGGCCACCGTGGGAAAGATATTGAATACCTCCCACGGCAGGCGCGTCGGTACATTGGGTGATCGTGTCTCCAGTGGGAGACGGACAGGCAACCGTAAGAGCGCTGGACACGGCCGTCTGGAGTACAGCAAACCTTGCATTAGCGGCGTCCAATGTGAACGGTGTTCGTTACATTCGTCTATGTATGGATGTTGATTCACTCACAAATAAGGCGCTTTGCTCTGAAGCTGCAGTCCGCCAGCCCACGTTGACGCTCGAGGTTGGATCCATTTGCACCGTGAGCTGCGTGCCGGCCTGAATCGTTGTGCTAGCTCCAGCACCATCGGCAGATCCTTCTGTAATTCCTGCCCAGTGTGTTGTCGTCTCGTACGCAACAATGGCATTGTTGGGCAACGTAGTGGTGAAGATCCAGGGGTTGGTGGACGTTGCTAGGTCCGTCACCAACGTTCCGAGAGTGCAATCGCTTGCCGAGAAGATCTCTGTGAGACCGGGGCACACACATCCGTCGATGCCCTGGTCTGGATCCTCAGTCTGCGTACATGTGGAGAAGGTGATCGTGGTCAGAGGGTCTTGACGCTTCGAGAGGTCCGGGGATGGAGTGATGTATGCTGGTGGTGCTGATGAGGCTGAGCCTGGCGAGGGAGCTACGGGGCTACATGTCAAACATGTTGTCAGTATAATGGTCTCGTTGTGCGAAACGCCACGCGTCTCGTGCTTCAGTACTTACTTTGCCAGACCGCCGACGGCCAGCGTCAACAAGACGATGGCAGGGACGGACATGTTCGGTGTTGGACGAAGGTGTCAAGGGATTTCAAATCGAATGTCAGATAGATCGAATGGGTGCGGATCCAATGTTGTGTATTCTACTCACTTTTATATCCTCAGCTCGACGACTGTCGGCCATTCTCCCGGTCTCCTACCCAAGACATGGGCGATCAAGGGCGTGCAAGTGACGTCGAGCGGCAAGCAACGAGTTATGGTATGGTGATAGTATGTCGCATCATTGCCATGTTGGTTGTCTAGTCTCCATGTCAAAGGATTTGATGGACGGAAGTAGCCACCTCAGCCTCCTCGTGGGATGCACGCTTGAGTGGATCTCGACACCAAACTCTCCACTACGTTAGCCGCCACTGCACGTTGCTGCCGCACGTGGTATCTAGTGTAGCACGTGTTGGTTGTACTTACCGAGACAGTCTGTTGTCACATACGCTTTACGTCAAGCTGTGCTTCTACCGCACCGATGCGTTTCACAATTGTCCGGCAGGCTCGTGCCTATTTCGAGGCCCACCATCGTTATTTCCCCGAATCTTTTTGTCTATGCCACTGCTACGCTCTCCCGTCACGTCGCTCCGAGGTCACACTGTGTTCGAGTGTTCAAGATTAGCGGATGCTAGGCCAACCTTGCACCGTGATACTCACGTGTATATGCTGTCCCAGGGGAGTAAGTCTCCAAGAGAGAAGACGGCAAAGGTGCTATGGCCGAGCCGTGATGTCCATCGGGTCCCGTTCGAAGATGAGGCAGTGTCATTCTTACTTCCGGGTCGGACGATCTTCTTCAAACCCCGAACCATACGCCCGCGGCCATAGACCGAACATTGATCATTGGCTCTCTTCTTTGGCGATCTTAGCATCGTGCTGTTACGATCTACAAGCAGGTTTTCTTCTTCTTTCCGTCATCGAAAAGCAGACTGAACGAGGAGAGCGCGTAGAGAATCTAGATAATCGATCATGATGTGTATAGCGACTTGTCGTCGAGGCCAGTTTGATGATTTCCATGCTTACTCGTATCTGTAAACACATACCAGCTTGACAGGTAGGCTGTGATCGTGATGGAAATCGAAGATCCTATTATCCCACCAGCGCCCACATCCCGCTGTTCGCATATATGGATCGCCGACGAGTCGGCACATTCGAGTGTTCAGTTGGCCAGCATTCAGGAGACCTGTCGGTCACACGGGCATCCTTTTATGTCATACTGCAGTGGAACATTCTTGCATTGTCGCACTTTTGCAATGTCGAACTGTCGTACTTGAGAATTGTCGCTTCATGTTTCGAAACCATTGACACTTGAGGACTTTGGTATCGGAATCAAAAAGTAGCCGTTCGGTTGGAGCGTTGGGTGGGCGAAGATGATTATGCAAAAGGCGTCCAAGGAAAGCGTCGCAACCATTTTGTTTCGTCTTCCGTTGAGGAGTGTCTCCTTCCTACCCCTACAAGTGAAGTCGGACGCAGGCAGCGTCGTACAGCTTGGCGAAGATACTAATTTAGATTACTAAATAACAATAGGATCTAGACAAGTAGAAGTAACTAATTTGTATAACAGTAGTAGCTATCTAATTATATACTATATAGAATAGTTATTACTTAAAAGCTATACTAAGTACTATAGTTAATCTTTAAAGAATAGTAGAATTAAATATAATATAGTATAAGATTTATATTTCTATTATATTATAAAATAGAAGTATAGATTTAATTCGCTATAGATAAGCTAGCGTTTCGTAAAGCTATAGTTATCTACTGTTTGGTGCCTAGTCTGTAATTTGCCTGCATATGGATGAGTCATCCAGCTGGGTATAAGCCCGTCGATTTCCGTAGCTTTTGAAATTTGCTCCCTCGACCTTTCCCTCTACATCCTACTCCTTCACTACCGTGACCTTACTCACCAAGTAAGGCCGCACATAACAACGACTAGAACTATAAATGGCTGACGCCTATAAATGAACTGGCCACGCATAGATAGCATGATGGCGACAGCCAATGCGCGCAAACAGCACGAGAATTCAAACGTTTTCATGCCGAAGCCTGGCGCCGCTGGCAACAGGAGGCGGTCAGCCCACGGACCTGCCAAAAGGCCCGTGACGAGGCCTCTCCCACCTGGTCGCACTTCCACTGGAGGCGTCCAGCAGTCTACCTCTATCAATAAAGATAAATATACTAGTCATAATAATGTAAATGGCCAACCGCCACCTGAGCCGTTTCTCGGTCCAGGGCCTGGGTATCATGGGCCTGCGCCTGCGCCTGTTGCTCAGATGACCGCGCCCGGTGACGAGGCACGTGATGCCGAAGTAGCTACTCTTAGCCAACAGCTTAAAGTATGCGGTTCTCTTTTAGGTTATACTAGCGTCGGGGTTGAAGGAATCACATGCTGACTGTACCGTGTAGAATCTCCCAAGCAGCCTGACGCCTGCCGTGGTGAGCGACAGTGAAGCCTCATCGTCAGAGCCTGGTGAGGTAGCAGAGATTCAGGAGTCGCTGCCTCAACAGCCGCTTCCGCAATCTGTTCAACCTGCTGTGCCTTCCACCCAGCCCTCTGCTGTACCGTCGATTGACTTGGGCGAGAGAACTCGACGTGCTGCTGCTGTTAAAGCTGGTCAGCAAATCGAGGAGCTCGAAGCTTCTCTCAACCGGCCTCTCTCGCAGACGGAGGCCGAGTATTTCAAGAAGGTCTACGAAATCGAAGCTCGCCGTTCCCAGGAGGATTCGCTCTTCGTGAGAGGAACCACAGAAGACCATTTTTCGGACCAAGACATTGCCGACGATGAGGACGAGCCTGAGTCGACCCCACCAAGCCCGGTCGTTGCCAACAAGACAACTCCCGCCAGAAAGCGGCCGTCTCCAGAACCCGAAGTCTCTGATGGAGCCAAGAAGCAGAAGACGTTCTCCACAGACTTTCGCACCAGAGCCTACGATCGACTCAAGCCTGAGGGCAAAATTCAAAGAGATGCACTGCTCTACACGATCCGCAAGAATTGGGGACCACGCTGGGAGGCAGAGCTCTCTCAAGACCTATGGCTGATCGATTCGAAGACCAAGAGGCCCCAGAACCCCAAGAACTGGGGAAACCCAGCGCTTGAGAGGATCATTCAACTATCAGCTCTGACCCCCAAGGCGCCCGGTAGAGCTGCTTCGGCTCTCAAAGAGGCTATTGCTAGACGCACCTCGACTGGTCAGGGATCTCGACGATTGGAGCGGGTCGAAGACGTTGAAGTTGCAAAGCAGCTTGTGGCCCAGAACGATCCACAGGTTGGAAGAGCACCACCGCCTTCACCACCACTTGAGAATGCGACGCTTGGAGACGTCCTCCGAGCTTCTGCATCTTCCACTGCGACTCTCGACCACGAAACACCAAGTCGTGGTTCCGCTCGTCGCACCAGTGGTTCAACAAGCGCAAACATCTCCCCAGCACGCCAGACCGTGGCCGGAGCATCGTCCTCACCACAAGTCAAACAAGAGTCCGACGAAGCCCCATTCAGCCCCAAGTCTCCACGCCTCAATCAACCACGCAAAGTCTACGCCGTCGCGGAGCTCTTCAAGCTGGACATCGACACGCTCGAGAAGGCCTACCGCAACAGCATAGCCCAATGGTCGCAGGTTGAGCGCGAGATGGCGAGACGTCGGTCAGGCAACAACAATCTCGTGCCGCTAAACCGAGAGCTGTCAAAGCTGAATAGCGAAGCGCTGTTCCAGCTGTACCAAGAGTCGTATGAGCAGAAACTGTTGCTCGTGCAGGAATTACAGGGACGTACGCCGGAGGTGCTTGGTGCGGACTCGTCTGTGCCCATGGTGCTTGACGACTAGACGCTCGTTCGTGACGAGGGGAGAGGAAACGTGGCATGGCGAGCTGCCCATGGTGATGGCGATCAGACTGCCAGCTTTCTCAACTCTTTCCGGGGCAACAATATCCTTAATGACTATATCTTAAAAGCAAGATGGGCTTGCCCACTACATATTCTAAAGGCAACAGATCTAATAAAAACAAGTACGGCTAAGCTGGGAATCGAGGGCGCTTCGGGATGGATTGCTTTCACAAACCAGACTGACCTCCTCTCTCTGCTATGCACAAAATTGGAATGAATAATGACTTTATCGTTACCTGACGTTCTCAACTTTTCCATTTTGACTCTTGAATTTTGCAGCTCGTGGCGGTGTCGTTATCCATTGTGACCATTCTGACGTAGCGATCTCTTATTCGTAGGGTCAATCGGTCAGGTATTGGGAAACTGTCCATTTTGTTGCTGAATCCACCTTTTTGGGCGACAAAACCTGTCCAGTTTTCGAGAACCTGTCAGGTGCCTCGTCCGCAGCATCGCTCTCAACAAACCAAACCCCTCTGCCAACAATTACATCAAACAGCACCCGCCCCAACACCCTTGACAGGCGTCCTCAACATTCTCGGCGTAAACTTCGCCATCGGCACAGCCTTCGCATTACTCCCCTCATCACTCTTCTCAGACCTACCCATCACCCTCGGCGGATCCGAACTCCTGCCCCTCGGAGGTGGAGTCGTATCCAGGCCTTTCTGCTCAGGTGTGGAACGTTTCGCGTACGAAGAGATGATGCTTTCGGAAAGCGAGCGCAGCGTCTCTTGTCGTTGCACTTCTGCCCGCGGAGGCGGGAAAGGTAGGTAGGGGCTTGGGGTGCGGGATTGTGGTGGAGGTTTGGGGAGTTTCTTGTGGACTCCCAAAGGGGTTTTGGGTCGATGGGCAGGGCTTAGTACATGTGGCTGATGCTGTGGTGTTGTGTTTGTTGATAGAAATGCTGGAGCTGTCGCAGCGCCAGTGTTGCGTTGGGGGGTAGTCAGAGGAGGCGGCATTGTTATGCCTAGGCCAGGTGATGGGTCATGAGTGCTGCCGGCTCCCACTTCGCTCGTACTTGGAAGAGCTGCGTTTCTTTGTGGTGTCGAGACCATCGCACCATTCGACGGTCTGTCTCGTCCAGGTGGAACGCGTAGCTTCTCAAGCTCAGCGTTGACCGTTTTAAGATCCTTCTTGTAACCCTTGATGTCCAGCTTGTACATGATGATTTCCTGAAAGCAATGCTCCAGCTCTCGTTCCAGTGTCGACGATGGTAGATCTTCCACATTTGCATCACTCGCATCAGATGTGTCTTTTAAGGCCTTCAGTCTCTCCCGCATTGCGGTGAGAGCTTCAGTCTCCAGCTGCGGCGTGACTGTTCTGGTCCGTTGAGCTGCAAGACGAGACTGACGTCGAAGCTCCGTATGCAGCAGGTCGTTGTAACGGTCTCGGTCAGCCTTTGTGGCAGCGAGCTGCTGGCGGCAACGTTCCAACTCTTTTTCGTTGGTGTGATCGGTGCCTTTCAAAGGAGTTCTGTCCACTGGCTGACTGCCTGCGAGCTGCTGCTCTAGCGCTCGTATCTGCAGGCTTCGTTCGGAAAGCTGCTGGCGGACGTCGTCCAGTTGCTGGAGCAGTTCATCTTGCCTTAGTGACTTATGCCGCTGGACGAGCTCCTCGAGCTGGCCAAGATCTTTAAGGTGGACATCAACTGAAGCAGTTTCTTTCCAAATGGGGTCGACGTAATACAGGCGGTCCCGAAACTCATCACGCGCCTTGCCAAGTACTCGTACCTGCTCGCAAGCCTCATGGAAACCCTCAAGCACGTCCAAACGCTCAATGTTGGCAGCTTGCAACGACGCCTCGAGACCCGAGATGGCATTCTTGAGTGCAGTTTCGTTGTCTGTCGCCTTGCGTGTGATTCCTCGTAGCTGAGTGACTTTACGCTCGTGGCGTTCGGCTGATTCTTTGAAGTGATCTCGCTCTTTTCGCAGCTTTTGCGCCTCTGCCATGGCTTCTGTCGACGCTCGCTTCTGACCCTCGAGCGTCATTTCGAATGACTGCATAGAAGTTGTGGCACTGCCTTCGGAGCTGAGTAAGGAGGGATCCTTGTTTGGAAGATGCGATGTGTCGATAGTCAAGTGCTGCTTGACAACCTGTTGGGACACACTTTGTACCGTGAGCCGTCTCTCCAAGAACGACACGTATGAGCGGTGCGAAGCGATCTCCTTCTCATGGGTTTCCTTGAGAGATTTCAAGTGAGCATCGTGTGCAACCCGCATTGCTGAGATTTGGTCTACTAGAAATGCTGCACAAGTCAGCGACGAAATGTCACCAAACGGAGAAACAAGACGGGTAAAGCATGCATTCATACCTTCAGTATCCCACGTTGGTTGCTTGTCTCGCTTGTACACAGGCTCAGTAAGCGTAGAAGACGGTGTCCAGCCCGCAGGGCGAGCGCTCCTCAGTCGTGGCATTGTTCCAGCTGACTGAACATTAAGTGGTTCGTTTGGATGTGTGGATAATGCTCTAGAAGCTGGGCATTTCGGTGGAAGTAGGGGAGCATCGCTCTCAGAGCCAACAAGCGTATCGTCACTTGTGTTGAAGAGGCTTGGCTTTGTTGATCGGGATCGTTTGTGAGGGCTACTCGTTTTGGAGCGTGGCACGGGGTCTGTTGGAGGTTGAAGACTGGTGACGCTGCGCGCAAAACTGTCGCTAGACTGCCTGGGATAAGACGGAAGTTGATAGGTAGTCTCTTGTGGACTGCTATGAGGCCTTTCGATGGAGTGACCGAGGGAAGAGGCGTTGTTCGGGGACGTCATGATAGTCCGCAAGGCTCGGCTGTCCATGGACTGGTGCGATGCATGGGACCTTTTTACGACCGGCATCGAGCCAGGAAGCTCGACGGGGCTCATCTGTCTTCCAGGCGGAGCTTCAGCCATGGGTGTCGACGGTGCCGTGCGTGATCTTGGTCGGCCGTACATTGGCTGCAGGCCGGGTGGTTGTTGGCTCGGTTGGAAGTGTGCGCTCAACGGAGGGCTCTTGAGGCAGTCATTGATCACGGCAAGCAGGCTAGTTGCGGATTGTACAGCTGCATCATGGAAGGCGATAGAGTCATCAGCTCTGTTGCGCTCGATCGCACTTGGATCTGGCGTGTGATAAAGATCCAACGGTAATGGCTTTCGACGACTCTTGTGCGTTCCCTGTTGCGATCAGCAGATATCAGAATCTCCAGTCGAGGATGCATACCTTGTTCTCGATTCCATGTATGGTTATACACTCCGCAGGTATCGGGACCACGCCGTACGCCGACGGCTTCTTGTCTCCTTTGTGACCCCAAGTGAAGAATTTTGAAGACATGACTGAATTTACATCCTCCAATATCCAACCTCGAACAATGCTTCAGCCAGACCTGAGATAGATACGGTGAGCTCTGCAAGCCATGATCTAGAAGAAGACGTAATAGAAGGGCAAACCGAAAGACAGAGAGTCCAGCCCGGCGGGCTGAGTGCTTACGCCCATATTGCAGAGCTCTCACCACGGCTTGGCCGCATAACGACGACCGCTTTTAGACGCCAGGGTGCTGGTCAAATCTTACGCTGCATCGGCTTGGGCGTTGTACTGAGCAGTAATAGTGCTTGGGAGAGGAATTGGGTTGCATCAGGAGTTGACGGTCCGCTGTGGCTCATACGCCAGCTTCTGCACCTAGCAGACTGAATGGGTAGCAGGTCCCCGAATAGCTGGGTGAAACACGCGAGGTCGCTTGTTCGAGGGTGGCAGATGGATGTGAGACCCAATGGCGATGGTTCTGTTAGGCGCTGAGTTGGAGACTGCACAGGAATGCTGCGCGGCAAAAGTCCTGGCGGAGTTCGTTGGAGTCCAAGGTCATAACAACGGCGCGATGGTCGTGTCGAGAAGTACAGAAACATGTCACGCCTCGCAGCTTTGGCCTAACTTTGACCTGCTAGCTATTGATGAGGCTGAAGATGTTGTGATGGAGAACGGGGGTGACGAAGTGAAGTCGGAGAATCCTGCCACCGCTTTTTCCGCTTGCTCTTTCTTCCGCACCAAGGGACGTCACAACAACATTGCATCCAATACGACAAGAAATTACCATCCGAAGATAGCCATTCGAACACCCAGAAACACAAGCACACTTCTGCATGGGCGGTGAAAAAAGTTTGGCGCCACCACAGCAAGCAAGATCGTGTTCTTCCGTCTTACGGCAACCCTGCATGTGGCATTGACATGCGTCTTTGAGCCCATCACCGCCACATCTGCACTCAAGTATCATGGCACCAAGTTCTCGGGAGCACGACGACAGTGACCGCTCTGACGTGGAGTCCACCTCTTATCGGAGCAAGCAAAGCCGCAAGAAGGATCGTTCCAGGTCTCCCTCAGCAGACCGCAGACACCACGACGATCGGCGCAAATCTTCTTCCAAAGATCACTCTGGCCGCCGACGTGACGACAAGTATGACTCTGTTGACCGGTCGGATCGTGGAGACCGTCGATCTGATAGCAATACACGGGGCAATGAAAGGCGACGCGAGCGACGAAAAGACCGGTCACCAGGCGACTCTCCAGACCGCAGCTACAGACGTCGCTCGAGGTCGCGAGATCGAGGAGGCCGCTCACACCACTTGCGAAGATCCAGATCACCTGCTACAAAGCGAAGACGCAGCTCTCTTCCACCGGTGAAATCAAGAGCTCCCCTACCATCTCAAGACGAATCTTTTCGTGGGGAAGACGGCGAGAAGCCGCCAGAGAAGCAGAAACCGAACTTCAAACCAACCGGGCTCCTGGCCAAGGAAGCCAATACCGTGGCAGGCAGCAACATCATACTCAAGTACCACGAACCACCAGAAGCGAGGAAACCCTCGTCTAAAGACCAATGGCGATTGTACATCTTCAAGAAGAATGAGCTGGTCGACACTGTACATCTGTACCAGCGCAGTGCTTGGCTGATGGGGAGAGATCAGAAAGTCACAGATCTGTTGTTAGAGCATCCCAGTGTTTCCAAACAGCACGCCGTCATTCAATTCCGCCACACCACATCGACGAACGAGTTTGGCGACAAATTCAACAAAGTGAAACCGTATGTCATTGATCTTGACAGCGCCAATGGAACGAAGGTATGATTACGACTTCTCACATGTGACCAGCTTGTGCTAAGGTTTCTCAGCTGAACGGCAAGAAAATCGAGCCAAGCCGATACATGGAGCTCCTGGATCAAGATGTGCTGCACTTTGGCGATAGCGAGAGGGAGTATGTTCTTCAGCTTCCAGGTGAGAAGTAGCTGTGTGCTTGCGTGACCTGCATGAAGCTCAGCTCTTCGACTTGGATAATGCGGTGGGTGGCCTGATCAATCGGTGTCGAGGTGGCACCTCTTGCATACAGTGGTCCGCCTGGTCAGCGACGAGGCGAAGACTCTTTGTGGTCTGCCGTAATGGGCCATGGAGGCAAGCACGTGCTTTCTATCCACGAGCGGCCTGGGAAATCGTACACACGGATAGCGAGCGCCGTAGTCTGAGCCAAAGTGAAAATGCTGAGAACCCTAGCACCACCGTTACGCTGTGCAAAGAAATGAAATGGACATTGGTCGAGAAAGTGAAGTCAAATCGTCCCTCTTCCAGCAGCCCTTACGCGCGCGACCCGAGCCAGCGCGAGTTGATGATGACTTCACTCGACGACGACACGGCCCAAGCTCCTGCGTGACTTTTAACAAAATATATATCTCTTTTCTACCACCATCGCGAATCTCTACTATAGCCATCTCCTCCCGATGCAATGACCACAAGAGGCCCGAGCACTGCGTACGCAGCTGTCTCGCGCATACACAACTTCCACCTCCACAAGAATGCAGGCATTCTCCAACGACAACCACAACTCAACGCCATAATCCTCCTCCGCATCCCCAGCAATCGCAGATTCTACACGCCGCCAGCGACGCCCCCAGAAGACCTCGACCGCCCTGAGAAGTCCGCGCTCGTTGCGATTAAAGGCCTGCGACCGCTCGACCCCGTCAATCCTCCGCGCTCGACGCGCCCGCCGGATCTTGCGCTGCCGAAGAGGGGGGAGGAGAATGTCGCGCTGTATTATTTCCGGGTGGGGAGGGCGTATGGGAGTTTCTATTGGGTGGGGATTAAAGCTGTGTGGTTCAATTTTCAGGCAACGAGGTTGTTGAAGGAGAGGATTAAGAAGGATGCTGAGGGGGAGGAGAAGAAGACGGGCGAGGAGTGGTTGAGGTTGGTGAAGAGGTCGGAGTTTCAGCTGCTGGAGAGGAATAGTCATGATATTGGCAAGTTGCCGTTGTTTGGTGTGCTTGTTGCGCTGTTGGGAGAGTGGTTACCGCTGTTGGTGCCTTTCATGCCAGGTGTGGTGCCTGGGACTTGTTGCTTTCCTAAGCAGCTTGAGGGGATGAGGAAGAAGGCCGAGGAGAGGAGGAGAAGGAGTTTCAGGCAAGGTATAAGTGAGCCGTCGAAAGAGCAGATCTCTGAGATATCCGATGCCACTGTGGCAGCGGACTGGCCGATGACCGGCAAAGACTACGCAGCTTCCAAGCTCAAAGGTCTCCGCGACGACCAGCTCTACCACCTCTCCTGCGCTCTGGACCTCCACAACCGCATGTGGGACCGCGTCCAACTCCCCCCTCCCTCCTGGCTCCTCCGCCGCGGCCTCTCCAAACGCCTCGCATACCTCACCAAAGACGACAAACTCCTCACCCGCGACGGCGGCGCCCCCAGACTCAGCTCCGAAGAAATGATCATCGCGTGCGAACAACGCGGTCTCGACGTCCTCGGCAAGCGAGAAGAAGTCCTCCGCAACGACCTTACCTGGTGGCTCGCGAGACAGCACGAGGACCGCGGGAAAGGCAATGCCATCTTCACGATGCTCTTCAGACGGTTAGCGATGCGCGAGTGGGTGCAGTTGAACGTGAAAGCTAATTCTTGATTTTCTCCACAGACCGAATGCTTGGCCGCCGCAGGTGCCGCGCAAGGCGGATAGATGATGACGAACGAACGTGCAGAAGAAACGTATATGCACTGTACAGTAAAGTTTGTATGAGTAGTGTATCGAACAGCAGAACCATTCCGCTCGATTTGTGGGGTTGCGAATGTACCACCACCACCGCCACCACCGTGCGGCGATCATCTGTGCTGTGACCGAGACTGTGGGATTTGGGTTGTGTCAGGCTTGCGATGGGTTCCTTGCGTAGATGCTTCGTCAACTGCTCCAGGGTCTTGGCTATCTTTACTTCGAGGCAATGGTACTGACTCGTGGATGTGCAATGACGCTGGGATCGAGGCTCGTGCTTAGAAGGTTGCGAATACTGTGCGTTGCTTTGGTGAAGTATCATCTCGTTGGTATACGCAAGAGACGATGGGAAGCGCATGATGCTGATAACTGCACCAGAAGAACGGCGTTCGCGGTATACATCAACCGTAATCACACCTGCATACTCTAAGACTCTAAAGTCTGCACACTCACGACAAGAAATTCCCCGAGCACGTCGCACTACCACTCTGCCGCTTCCTCCCCCTCCTCATGGGACCCCTATTCTGCGCGCTCCTACCAAGCGTCGCATACGCAATACTGCCCACAGCGGGATTCGTCACAGTACCCACGAGCGTCGAAGGGAAATTATACTGATTCGAGACGAGCCCGCAGAAAAACTCCAGAATGTCGTGCCAGTCGGCGCTGTCGAAGTGGGCGAAGTTGAAGCCGGCCACCTGGAGCAGCGTTAGCGATTGATGGTGGATGTAAGGAAGGAAAGGTGGGTTTTGACGAGACTTTTAGGTGATGACTTACCATGGTAATCCCCACTCCGCCGACCGTCTGCTGCGACGAACACTGCGTGTCGAGAGCGACTTCCTGAGGCCCTTGGACGACGCCGTCGTAGGCGAGGTTGAGGGCGGAGAGGAGGATGTTTTCGATGCCGGTGGGGCCCGGTTGGACGACGCTGTTGAGGATCATCCAGTATCTTAAGCCCTCGATTGTGAAGCTGAGGGTGGCTACGGCGTCGGCGGCGTTAGTGGCGGGGGTGGGTATGTTGTTGTTGGGGCCGGAGGGGGCGGGGATGGGGGCGTTGGCTAGGGCGGTGGAGAGGACGAGGGGGAGGGTGAGGAGGGTGGTGGCGAGCATTTTTCGTTGGTGGTAGGTGAGACGGTTTGGCGATTGAATGTTTGGAAGTTGAACATGGCTGACGTCCGATCACAAAATGTTTATATATCCGAATGGCGATGACGGTTCATTGAAGCACTGTGGATGGAAAAGATGTCGTTTCTGCGAACTTCACAGGTTGCAAGCAACCGAATTGTTGTAACGTAGGTTCAGCCTATGGCAGTCACTGTAGCAGAAACGACCATGTTCTTCTGTGACTTCGCTGGGCGCGATGTGCAGTTAGTGTGATGTGTGACATAGAAGAACACATCCTACACTTGACATTTCTTCCTGATGGAATCGATCATTGATCCAGGGCAACAAGCAAGAGGGCAAGCATTGCGACAATCGCTCGCGGCAACTACTGCGAAAGTGTGAGTGTGATGTCTTGGAGAGACTACGTTTGAGACGACCTATGAAGCTAACAAAGTGTGGGTTAGGTATGCGATGCTCGTTCGTTGAGCAAGATGGAAATGTTTCCGACTCTTTCTGCTTGCATCTTTGCGAGTTGGGTCTCGATGCTGGGTGCCTAGTAGTACGATCAGAGAAGGTACAAAGTGAGCATCTGCTACTGACTCCGAGAAAGGTGGGAGTGACACAGCTATTCGATATCGGGTCCGAGGCTTGAGAGTATATGGCCATTTGAGCCGATTTCCTCTAAAGTCATGCAGTTGATGTTGGCGACGTCGGTATCTAAGATGCAGAATAACACTGTGATTTGACGTTATGAGTTGCTGTCTGTTCCGCGGCATTCTGTTCGATACACTTTCTATGTCTGATGATCAGCTGTGACAGATGCAAAGAGCAAACTCACATCTCTCGTACTGCGCTCGTATCAGCAGCGTTCGTACATGTATCACTTCCATATCCATTGCTATAATGTAGCACGGACTGGCTACAACAGCACAGCGCCTCACATGACTGGGGACATTGTTCACGTTCTGTGGCCACGTGCATGCCGTCACGCTGGAGTTTCCAACAAAGCTCTCACGCACATCCCACGGAATTCTGAAATCCTTCGCAGGATCCGGACCGCCAACATCCTGAGACAAGCGACTCGCGCATGCCCGATCTGGAGGCGCATCCGTCGCAACGTCGAAAGTCTGGCATGTTTGACACGCCCTGATACGGCAACACAACAGTCGGTGTGAGCAGAGCAGCAGAGCGATGTGTCTTCGAAGAAGACCGTGTCTGGTCGCTACTGCACGATGCGCGCGGCAGGGGCATGGTGAGTACCTTGCAGCAAAGGCGCAGAGGATTGCTTGACGCTAGCGCACGAGAGCTTCCGCCGTGTTTCATTGCCGTCGCACACAGCGAGCAAAAATGAGCAGCAGAATTGGAAGAGGCATGTGGCTAATGCGCCTTCTCCTGCATTGGGGCGCTGGATGGGGACGAAGCAGGCGAGCGAGGTGTGGTCGGCATTGAAGCCGGATCCCGGCTGGAAAAGGCCAATTCTGAGCCGGAGATGTGCAGGTGAGGTTGATGTTCGGCCGGGAGAGTTTTGGGGATTCTGGGTGCGGTGGAGGCGAGCTGTCAGGAACTGGCGCGCAGCGGCCTGCGATTGGACGCCGCGTCTCCGGGGCGAGCAAGGCCTGGCCGATTCAACTTGGAGTTTTGCGACGAGAGATTGCGTCGTGAAGCACGGTTTCAACGCGTAGAACTCGAGACTTGTAGCGATTCCAACTTCTTCCCTCTCTCGCCGATCCGGCACAACCATCTCACAATCTCACCTGGCGATCGCCGTCTCGCACGTCAGAGGCAACGCTGCCGACTCAGACTAGCTCGCCCATTGGCAGGCGACGCGCATTTCTGTACAAAGACCCCCTGATTCTCCCATCGTCACCACTCGACCCCCATGCTGCGTAGTTTGGGCCAGCGGAGGGTCGCGTAGGCGCTGCAGAACGTCGCCGGCCGCTGGCATCGCCCTCACGCTCTCTTCACGTCGGTCTGCACCCGCCCGCCCGCTGCATGCGCCAGACGGCTCCGTCGAATTGAGTTTGCCCAGTCCCAAACACATTGCTGCACCAGCGCCGGCCGCCCGTGCGACCCATCCACCTGCTGCTCACCTGCTGCCCGCGCCCGCCATGGAAGACGACGACGACCTTCATGCGTCTGCCTCCACGCCTAATGCACGCTACCACTCGCCCCCGAGCTCTCCCTCCATTCTGCCAGGCACCCGAACCAGCTCCAGGGGATTCCAGAATGCCTCCAGCCCGCCCGTGACTCCTCCCAACAAGGCCCGCCGTTCAAAAGGCAAAGGGAAGCAGCCGCTGCGTCCGCGCCTCAATCGCGACTGGACCGACGAAATCGACGCCCAGCAGCCCGACGAGTCTGCCAGCGCGGGCATCGCAGCAGCAGCGAGGCATTCGCACGGCTTGTCCTGGAACTCCACCACGCGCGATTCCGTGGTCGACAACCTGCTCTTCTCCCTAGACAATCTCTCGCGCCAGGACG
The DNA here is from genome assembly GCF_010093935.1 of Zasmidium cellare ATCC 36951. Taxonomy (NCBI): domain Eukaryota; kingdom Fungi; phylum Ascomycota; class Dothideomycetes; order Mycosphaerellales; family Mycosphaerellaceae; genus Zasmidium; species Zasmidium cellare. The sequence continues at coordinate 48,791 of NW_022986963.1, forward strand.
TCTCAGAAGAGATGGAGGGATCGAGAGACGACGACGAGAAGCAGCGATACCTCTCCTCCCTCGCATCGCAGTTCGAGCCCTCCAACCCCCCACGAGGCCACGCCCATTCTTCGTCTACCTCCGACTACGACCGCCAGATTCCTGATTCGCCTCAGAGCAAAACGTCCGAATCGACAAAGGGGCGTCGCAGCAACAGCAGCTCCAACTTCACCATCCAAAACAACCTGGCAGGGAGGATGGCGAGAGCCAATGCCATGGGTCGCAGTAGCAGCTCGGACAACAGACCTAAATATGTGACGGGACATTCTTTTGTTGCTCGCAAGCAGAGCAGCGAGGCGGGCAGTGTGGATTATGGCTATGGCACAGTTCTCGAGTCGAACAGATTGGGCTTGGGTGCTGGACGCTCAGTCAGCATGGATCAAATCCAGACTGACAGCGCAGACGGCCCTTCCGTTCTTGATCGCGGGCGTCCAGTCCCATCTGTACACAGCAAGTACGAGGCGAATGGAGATGCCGATGCAGCTCCGGAACCAATCATTGCGGCGGGTCCACGCAAGATGCAGAATCCGACAGCAACAGGCCCAGTATTCGTCAATGCGCAGTCAAAGACGAAACCGGCAGCGTTACGCAAGACTACCACCCAGCAAGATCTCCGCTCTGCGGCTCATGCCCCGAGCCCACCTATCCCCCAGGACATCAGGGACCAAGCGGCAGACTTTGTCAGAACCAGCAGTATGCGCGGCAATTTGCCTCCGCCTTCCGCGCAAACCATGGGTTCTGCGCCAAGCCCTGGAATCGCTCCCAGGAGACGCGACCCTTCTCCACCTCGAGAGCGGCCTGGCTTCTTCAAGCGTGTGTTTGGCAGTTCTTCTCGCACTGTCTCCAGCCCAGTGGAGCGGCCCAGCTCGAATCAGGTTCGACAGGACGGCAACGAACGACCCAGCGCACAAAGCCGTTCCATATCTCAAACGTCTGCCGGTGCCCAACCAAAGACTGAATCAAAGTCAACAGCAAACATGGTCACCACGCCACAGCCACCCACTTTAAGTAAAAAGCCTTCATCTTTCTTCCGCCGGCGCAAGAAGTCCACTTCAGAGGCCATCCAGCCGCCACCGTTGCCGGTCAATACAAACTTGGCTGTCAAGACTGCTGAGCCCAGTCCTTCTATTAGTAGTCTGCGCAAAGTAATGGACCCGTTCTTGACCACAGACACAAATGCACCACCATTACCAAAGCAAGAACCATCGCGACCACCCACCGTCAGTTCCAAAACTGAGGACTCTGAGGATCCCGATATCTTCCACAGCGGATACACGCCACCGCCAGATGCTTCGCTTGGCGCTCGCCACCCTGTCTCGAGAGAGCACTCGAGAAGACCAACGCCAGAGCCAGAGGAGAGTCCAAACCAGAAGACGAAGATCAAGAAGCGTCGGCCTGAGACCCTGGTAACATCCAACGCCCAGGGTCTTGGCGATGAAACTTACTTGCAGGAACCCGGCAGGCAGACGTCAACTGTTTCTATTCACGACGACTCTAATGATCAGCCCAAGCTTTCACCACTCTCTGAGGTAGCCTCCAACATCTCTCGACCGAAGACTCCGAGTAGCAGGCCTAGCACTGGCGAGCGTATCATCTCGCATGAGAACAGTCCCATTGAGTCTCCTCCCGGCGATGACATGCGCGACTTTAGCGCTGGAACTGGCCTTACTTTCGACATGAATGATGATGGATGGATTGTGACGAAGCACGCACCAGTCGAAAGACCACAGTCAAAGAGATCGACACACCTCAGGCTTCAACCGACTGCATCCGAAGAGCAGTTGAACACGTTTACAACTACTTCGCCAGATGAGAAAGCCGCTACTCCTCCTGCTACCAAAGTCTCGTCTGATGAGAATGATGAGCCGATACGGTCACAGTCCGAAGTGGGACTGTCCCTGCCAACACTGCAGATCGAGAGGAGCGTTTCTCGAAACTCCAGCGAGCCCACTATCATTCAAGTGCCACCTGAGATCATTGACGAGGGTGCAGAGTATCGTGAGCGGGCGAGGAGAATCTTTGAAGGTGACGAGGAAGATGTTCTCAAGGCTGATGCTGCTGCCTGGTTGGGTGAGCGCAACACTCTTAGTACGAGGACTCTGCAAGCGTACATGCAGCTGTTCGACTTTTCTGGACTGAACATCCTTGGGGCGCTTCGAGTGTTGTGCACGAAGTTGGTGCTGCGAGGTGAGACCCAGCAGTTTGATCGAATCATTACAGCGATCTCATCTCGATGGTGCGAATGCAACCCAAGCCATGGATTCAAGGCTCAGGACGTGGTGCATACCATCATTTACTCATTGATTCTCCTCAACACAGATCTGCATCTTGCAGACATCGGCGAGAAGATGTCGCGCAGCGCCTACGTCAAGAACACTTTACCAACGATCAGGCGTGTTGTCGCTGACGCCGCGCCAAACGCCTTTGACGATACGCTCCGTCCTGGTACCCTGTCATCTCGTCCGACACTTCCATGGAGCGACTCCAGTCCATCTTTACAGACGACGTCTCTTCCTCCACCATCACCCGCGAACGTACCTGCATCAGTCCCCAGCTCACCTAGGCCAGATGTGGACAGTCCCAGCAATGGGTACACTGCCGAGCAGTTGCATTCGGCCGGTGCTGGAATCAAGCGCATGTCCATTAGACCCGGCATGATGAGGAACGATTCTGACAGCGCCACTCCCGATTCCGCTCAAGCTGGTACTTCGAATGCTCTGGTAGAAAGGACGTGGACAGGCTCTATGCGAGGATGGGAGGTCGAGGTTGAGGCCATTCTCAAATCGTTCTACACCTCGATTAGGGCGGACCCACTCCCACTTCACGGTGCTATGGCGGGTGATCTACCTTCTGGCAACCGCAATCTGTCTGTCGTGGACTTGAACGGCAACCTCAAGAGGACTGGATCTGTTGTCAGCAGGACGCCTTCGGACAACATGTCCTTCCGCTCGAAGCAAGACTTCAGGTCGATGACCATGAGGTGGCAAGGCCGATCGAACCGCTCGAGACCGAAGCTCTACCCAGCTAGTACTGCAGGCTCGTCACGAACAAGCTTTGATGAAGGAAGTGGATTCTGGTCACCAGCACAAAGCAGCAAATATTCCTTCAGCAAGACCCTCACATCAGCCTCGGTCGGCAGCTTCAACCATCATTTCCCCTCGATCGACTCGTTCAAGCATTCCATTGGCTTTGCGAATGCGCTCTCACAGGCTATCATTCGGGAGGAGACTGCTGGTGGGGACAGTGAAAGCTTCTCAATGCTCGATGGTCTTCTCGAGGATGATGCTCTTGCACTACAGGGAGCACCATGGGCGAAGGAAGGCATGGTCAAGCACAAACATCACATGGAAACGACAGATCGCAAAGCGAAAGATAGAAATTGGACGGAGTGTTTTGCTGTCATTAGCAAGGGCAAGCTGACACTCTTCGATTTCAACAAAACCTCGAAGAACCAGTCGATGGGTCGCAAAGGTCCATTCAACAAACCAGGCAAAGCTGCTAGTGTCACTGCCAAACAGGTTGGTGGTGGTGACTGGATGGAGAACGCAGAGCAGCTGGATACCTTTATCCTGCGACAGACGATCGCCTCGACACTGCCCACACCCGGCTATAGTAAGGCCAGGCCGCATGTGTGGGCGTTGAGTCTACCGTCTGGTGCCGTGCACCTGTTCCATGTTGGTACTCCGGAAATCGCAGTAGAGTTCATGACTACCGCGAATTACTGGTCTGCCAGATTGAGCAAAGAGCCACTGGCTGGTGGTGTCTCCAACATCGAGTACGGCTGGTCTGACCAGATCATTAACCCAGCACTACTGGATCGAACCGAGAGCTTCCAACATCCGCCTTCTTCTATGCAGAGTCGACCAATGGGACACGCTCACAGCATGTCCACTGATCGAGGTCAACGGTCGAGTCTGCACTCATCAATTCGAGGGAGCTTCGACGCTGGCTTCGGGGGTAGTGTGAGATCGAAATTGCCAGGCGATAAGACCACGATCCACGAATGGCAGCCTCCAAGCCAGTCTATGATGGCGAGCCAGCTGATGGAGGTTGACCAGCTCAAGCAATTGACAGCTTACGTTCAAACTCAGGAGGATGAGCTGGAGAGGCACAACGAGCTGAAACATGCGATTGAACTTGCTGTAAGTGAACTCACTAACAGCGCCCAAACTTTCAATACTGACCTTCCTGCAGTACTCGCCCCGCCACCCCAACTTCAATAAATCCATGGCAAACTGGCAACGCAAGTCCGACTACCTCCTCCGCGAGATTGTCAAATTCCGCACCTACATCGACAGTCTCACAGCGGCTCAGAAGGCCAAGGAGACATACTACGCCAAAAAGGCCGAAGGGCGCCTCAGCCCGGTCGCTAAGCGCGACGATGACGATGTACACGAGCTTCCGGCGATTGTGAGCAACATGAACATGATGATGGGGGATGTGACGCCGAGAGGGATCCATACGTCTGGGTAATCCGAAGGGCTTTTCTTGTATTATCACGACAGCTTTCAGGTTCGATTGTGGCTTCTTCTGCTCGTCTAGATTTGATTCTTGAAGCGAGCGATGAATGGGTTACGAGGAGATGAGATGAGCGTCTTTTTGTACGAGTATCAGCACCGGCTTCGATCACTGGTCGGATGGATTGTTCACTTGCGTAGCGTGGCGTTATGTTGGAGTAGATGAGGGAGGTTGCGAGATCTCCATTTCTGTAGGGCTTTGAACTGGCACAACTTCTCTCTCTTTTGTGACTGAATCTTCTTCTCTTCCGGCTCGTCAGCGTCAGGTGATAGTGAAGTCGCTCGTCCGCCGCGTCAATCAAATGTCAATGATTGGTTAGTTAGAGTCAGGCGGTTCGACCTGCCGCCTACGCCAGCAAGTGCTTCCCCACCAAGCCTCAGCTTGCCTGGCCACATCATCTCTAGCCCACATCACCTCACACCATTAAATTCACGCAAACACCCACGACACAGCGACGCCGGAGCCCTTGGACATCCGAGTACTAGGAAAACTGAACTGCTTGCTTGACCAGACGCAAACCCACGAAGGGAGAAAGAACAGAGAAAACAAACATGATCCTAGCCGCTTACCGCAACCCTCCATATCGGTCGCCGACGCCGAGGGCAAACAACAGCAATAATAACAACAATCCACCAAAGGCCTCTTCGCTGAGCCCTCCGCCCCAAAAGCAATCTCTGGATCAGAGGAGCTTATCTCCAAAACGCAAACGGGAAGAACCCTCGTCTTCATCATCGTCATCTGCACCTGCGATGTTGAGTCTCGCCACCGCGACGGCGACGGCTATCAGCTATGAGGATCCTGTTGAGAGTGGAGCGAATAGCCCGAGGACGAAGGTTGCGGAGAAGTTGAGGGGGTTGGAGGTCAGTGGAGGGAGTCCAAGGAAGAAAGTGAAGGTGGCGGATCATGGTGGGGTTGAGGCGACGCCGTCGGTGGAGGGGAGGGAGGTGGAGGCGTTGGAGTTGGAGATTCCGGATAGTGAAGGGCGGAGTCTGCTCGGGAGGGAGGAAATGGAGATGGAGATAGGCTCGCCGACACCCACGCCCGCGCCACTACCGCCTCACACGCGAAGGACATTAAGCAAAGTCCCGAGTCTGAGGAAAGAGAGCAGCTACCTCTCCACCCGCGCCTCCCCACCTTCAAGCCAAACCCAACAACAACAAACCCAGCCGACGAGCAGCCCACCCCAAAAACGCCGCCTCTCCTCCCCACCAGCCCCCTCCCTAGAAACTATGGCCCTGGACCCAACACCCCTCACCCACGACTCAACGACCTCCACCTCCCTAACCTGGTCCTGGTCCGAGATCACCGGCCACGACATCGACGCCTCAAACCCCGACGACGACGGCGAGGGGATCAACGGGATTGGGTTTAAGCCCACGCCCGCGATGGCGGCCGCGAGGAGTCTCAAGCGAAAGAAGCAGGTGGAGGAGTGGAAGAGTCGGGAGGCGAGGGAGGCGAGGCAGAGAAGGATTGAGTCGAGGCGGAGGAGGGAGATGAGTGGTGGTGGTGGGTTTGGGGAGGAGCAAGGGGGCAAGAGGGTTGTGAGGTTTCTTGATGCGTGATGTGGCGATGGATGGGGTGGGGGAATGGGAGAGGAAATGTATGGATGATGAACTTATTTACATAGAGACACACGACAGCGACAGGAAGCCAAAGCGAGGTATGGGGATGACGATACGACGACGATGATATGATACGACGAATCAATACTCTACTTCTACGATCCCAGCTACTTCCCGCTCTCCTCTTCATCATTCCTCAATAGCAACCCCCTCAACATCTCCCTCACCCTCACCCTCGCTCGAAGAATCCACCGCCAAGGCCAGATCAATCAATCTAGGCTTAAACGGCCACTCAAACCAAGCCCTCACCAACCCCTCCACCATCTCCTCAGTCAACATCCTCACCTTCACCATCTCCGGATTCAACCTCCCACCTTTCCTCGGATCCGCCAGGGCGCTGACCTGCGGAATTAAGTCCTTGGCAGCGTTGGGTGCGATCTTTTCAAGGACAGACGGAAGGGGATGTGTCTTGTAGGTGAAAAGGTACTTGAGGAGTTCCGAGGCTGTGCGCGTGGCTTCGTAGCGGTTGGCAATGCCCGGGACGGTGAGATCGCGGGTGGTTGGGAGGATGTCGACGAGGGCGAGCGGATGACGGGGCCAGAAGGATGCAACGCGGGTTTGGAGCGGTTCGTAGGAGCGGCGATCGAAGGGGAGGAGGGGAGGAGTGGAGAAGAAGGCGAGTTGGTCCGGGAGGACGCGGTTGATGAAATCCCCGATCGGGACGCGATTGGCGAGCGGGTGGGAATGGAGGTCGGTACCCAGTTGGAGGATGCGCGGTTTGAGGTCTGCGACGTGTTGGCCTTGGTCCTCGAGCGCTTTGTAGTGAGCTTCGAGGCTGATGATGCGGAATTCGAGGTCGAGAAGGAGCATGATCCTGGCTTGTACTGCTGTCATGTCTGAGTGGTCGATGATTGCTCTGCCATCTTTTCTTTGATTTGCAACAGTTCTTGACGCACTTCGCCGGATGGGGTACAGTCTGTAGTAGTCTTGCGCAAGTGCGGAGCATTGAGGATACTCAATGGTCTCGATCCATGGTTTAATGCTCTTTTGAGCTTTCGATATCAATCTGACAGCTCCAGCTTCTTCAAGCGCAGAAAGGACCGCTTCGATTCGTGTGCCTAGTTCGTCGATCTCTCTTTTGAGTTTCAGGCTGGTGAGGTAGCGTATCTCGACGGGCGACCGCATGACTGGGTCGGTCTCCGATGTTGAATGTTGTCGTCCAAGCACAGTACGACCCTGAGGAATCGTCATACCAGCCTCATCCATCTTTCGACGGACCAATTTAGAAATCTCAGTTTCGTACAGTGGCAGGCGTTCATGGACATTGACGGCTTTTTCGCGAGCGTGATTGTTATACACATAACTCTCCGCAGGTTCCACGCCCACGACCTCTGTCATCTGCGCCCCAATTTGCATGCCGAGGCTGAGAGAAGAAAGCTGAAGGCCATTGTGAGGAATAATGCTGGGTATGTGCTGATCAGGAAGCCACCACAACATCCTAACAAGGCCCTGACTGTTGAAGGTCTCTGGAGAGAGTCCGCTCCATTTGGTCAGCTGCTGCAAGGACAACAAGGGCAAAGGAGCCGGGTGTGACAACGTGGTACTAGTCAGCCAAGGAAAGGTACGAGCGAAATTTCCAGTCACCAAGACCGAGGTGTCCAGCTGGCGAAGTCGAGGATCATCATCAACGACTTGCGGTTGCGACGGCAGGAGTTTTGTATCGGCGAGCGCGGTTTTGAACGCATCCAAGATGCCACGCTCACCTGCTGCAGCATGGAATGTGTGCTTAAAGGTGGACCCGGGCTGATCCAGTAGTGGCTGGATGAAAGGCTTCACATATCTTTCCTCAGGCTCCATCAACAGATGGCTCTTTGGTCGAAGAAACTCATTGAGCTTCTTCGACCAGATGCAAGCGCCAGGTTGGGCGTCGATGATTGTGCATCCTTTGTACGGCTCCAGAGTGGGCGCGAGATAGGAGAGAACATCATCTGAGAAGGAGATTAGTCATGAATTGAGGGAGTCGAGTTTCATATACTTACCGCAGAGCTTTGCATCGACAATGTCAACACGTTGATTTATACCAGCTTTGACAGCATCATTGCCACTCTTGGATTTGATGCCCTTGATGGGGCTTCTCTTTCCGGGTAGATACCCACCAAAAGTTTGGCCAAGAGTGTTGATGACGGGGTGTTTGGTGTCGATCAAAGACGTTATTGATCTCGGAATGCTTTTGCTCATGAACGAAATCAGCTCCAAATGGTAAAGACCGAATCTAGATGAAGCATCAAAATTTTGATGAAGATGTGGTCGAGGGAAGCGGATGCAGGTGCAGACTTCACCGAGCGGGAAGGATCGTCACATGCTGCAGGGATCACCTGGCGGCTCAAGCAATCTTGGCGCCGACCTTGTTCTGACGACAGGCAACGGCAATCACTCTCCTTCCTCAACAAACACCACATCTCGACGAAATAGCAAACACAACACGGCTGAGATTCACGGGCCGTCCACCAGAAAATCCGCTCCACATACCGTCGGATTCCAGTTGACCTTCAAGTCCGGACTGCCCGACTACATCCCACAGGAGGCGCTTGCATGTGAAGGCGCTAAAGCTTCGGCTTCCTGATCCAGTATGGCTCTCTCACGGCATCAAGATGACTTTTCAACAAGGCCGCACAGCGTCGAGGATATCGTCAGTCGAGCACAGAATTTCGACTTCAGTCCCAACCTGCCTCTGAAACACTGGCTGCGCTCTGCCCGAATGCTGCTGACGGAAGCCGCGAACTGGGAGCATGAGGGAAACCTTCAGATGGCTTACCTTTACGTATATCGACATTGCCATCTTGTACTGTCGAAGCTACCGGAGCATCCCGACTACCGGGATCCACGGTTCAAGCAGGATCTTGTTTTGGAACGGAAAGCTATTCAGAGGAACCTGGTCAAGCTGGAGCAATGGAAGCCATTAATCAATCAAAACTATGAACGACATCTCAAGAATAAGGAAAGACGGATCGCTGAGAGGCAGCGAGCGCAAGAACAGTTCAATCTTGCAGGAAGACAGCCGTCGTATGATGGTTCACGCCGAGGATCAAGGGCTTCCATAGGGAGTGCATCTCCAGTCAGTCCAACTCAGACCATTAACGCTTTCGACAACCGAGACTTTGCGGTGGATCTAGCTCACCGGGAGATTCGAAGACGAGATGCGACCAGGCAATCAACCACGCAAGCCGGCATCTCTCCTGCCACAGTCGCATCACGCCGAAGAGGCATTGTCGCACATGATACTGAGGCAGAGTACGATAGAGTCAGTGACGGGGTGAGAGATGCTGGCCGTCACCTTTACCGCCATACGTATCAGGCTAGCGATGAGGGTCGACCTTCAAGGCAGCAGCCATCATCTTACCGGTACCCCACTGTTCCACAAAAGGAGAGCAGCATGAACTGGGACACTCCACCTATGCAGCCGCCCTCACAGTCCACACGATACACTCTTCCACCAGCACTTCCAGCAAAGGCGCCCCTCTACGACTACTCGGCAACCGAACTGGCCGCACCGACCCTCCCACCAAAAGACCAAATTGCCACTCCCTCCACGGCAACCCCCTCACCACCTCTCGGAGCAGCACCCACCACCCAACCCTCAAAATACACCTTCCAATCCGTCGCCTCCACCGAACGCGGCACGCCCCTCCGCACAATCCTCCTCCCGCCAACCCTCCGCACCGCCTTCCTCAACCTCGCCCACTCAAACACAGCCCGCAACCTCGAAACCTGCGGAATCCTCTGCGCAACCCCCTTCGCCAACGCCCTCTTCATCAACACCCTCATCATCCCAGACCAAACCGCCACCTCAGACACCTGTGACACGACCGAAGAAGGCGACAACGCCTTGTTCGACTATTGCGACTCCCACGACCTCCTCGTCGCGGGATGGATCCACACGCACCCGTCGCAATCCTGCTTCCTCTCTTCGAGAGACTTGCACACGAGTAGTGGATACCAGGTTATGTTACCCGAAGCCATCGCCATCGTTTGCGCGCCCAGACATTCGCCTGACTGGGGCTGCTTCCGACTGACGAGTCCACCGGGTCTGGAGCATGTGCTGGGATGCACACAGCAGGGATTATTTCATCCTCATTCAGAGGGGAATTTGTACACGAATGCTCTGAAGCCGGGCCATGTTATGGAGGCGCCGACGTTGAATTTCGAGGTGGTGGATTTGAGGAAGGGGCGGTAAAGCATCAAATGTAGCGATGAGAGGGAATCGTGAGCCTACGAGTGAAGTAGAATGATAGAAGCATGAACAACGTCATCAAAGACGTTGGTTGAATCATTTGCAGAGGTATCTCGGTTTTCGAATCTTCATCATTCCAGTCATGCACTCTTCGTTCTCGATAGAAGAGGCTCCCAGTCGCTGCTTTCACATGCTGCAGCATCAACGACCAAGCCCATAACGGGCCGGTTCTTTTTGTGTCCCTTGTAAAAACAAAACAAAACGCCCATCGCTACGCATATCGTATCATACGCATACTACCAAGAACACGGAGAAGGAGAATAGGGCTGTCCAGCAGCAGCAGCAGCAGAATCTCAACGACGGTCATGCATGGTTGAGAATGGCTACTTCTCAAACCCGAACCGTCCCAGATGATCGGCCGAGTTCTGGCCGCGGCGCATGCGATCCGCGCTCGTCGTGTTCATGTTCTCCCGCACGATTCGCTCCGCCTGTTCCGATCCCGTGGGACTCTGCGCGCTCCGCCGCAAATCGCTCGTGGTGTCCACCACGTTCTCGTCGTACGTCATGCCGTCGATCATGCGGGCGTCTCTGGGCGTGGTCGCGCTCTTGCCTCCAACGCCGGGACTGGAGATCGTGCTCTGTCGGGCTGGTGTGCGTGCTCCCTCGCCGAAACCGACCAGGCTGGCCGTGCCTTCCTCGGACATGCCGCCGACCGAAGAGGTGTCCATGTCCATGTCTTGCGACTCGCTCATCTTGTCAAAATCTCCACCTGCTTCGCTGCCGGCCCACGTGGTTCGCGCGCCGACACTACCCGTCGCGGAAGCGCTGCCGACGGTGCTGCGTTCGCGGGCGGCGGCGGGGTTACCCGAGGCGTCGAAGTAGGTGGTACCTGGTGGGGGAGGGGCGGTTGCGCCAGGGGTGAGGTTGGTCGGGGTCTGGGGGTTGCGGGCGGTGGTGACGCGCTCAAGGCCTGCGAGACGGGAGATGCGGTCGGCGCGTTCTGCATCGAGTTGATTGCTCAGGCCCGAGGACTGGTGTTGGGCGCCGTGGCCGTGGTGGGGGAGGTGGCCGCGGTGGCCGTCTTTGATGGCGACGGTGGAGAGTTCGGACATGGATGTCGTGGTGGAGTTGGGAGTGCCGCTTCGAGATCTGCATGCATAAGTCAGTCTAAAGGTCTAGTAAAGCGCATTCTTGGAGAGAAGGCGTACGGCACATCGGACGGCGTGACGGGGTCAGAGGGCGGCGGCGGCAGGTTGATCAGAGTCGGATTGGACATGGCGGCGGTGTTGGTCTTTGTAATGAGTGAGCGAAAAGGAGCGTCGTCAAAAGAAGGTTGTGTCTGCGAAGTGAAGCTGCAGACAAAGTTTCTTGCTTGCTTGCTTGCTTGCTTGCGCTTGCTGTTCCCGCTCTTGTGACGGGCGCCGTACACGTCTCGGGCGGACACGGGGTGATGCGATGGTGTTGTGGTAGTTTGCGCCGTGTGAGCTGGGTTGTGGCTTGTAGAGAGGCTGCGTCGGATTTGGGCGTGATTTGCTGGTCAAAGGTCAAAGAAAAGGAGGCTCGTCTGCATGCACGAGTGATCCGCCCGCCTTTGTTGCGCTTCGTTACCCGGTGACGTACCCCGGCGAGTTTTGGCGAGAAACGTGATGTGGGGAAGGAATTTCAGGGTCTCACAGAGAGTGGAGTAGACACATGTGAACAGCAGCCAGCAGAGAGAACTCTCTTCATTTCATAACACATTGCCGGATTTGAGTATCTTCGCAAACAGCACACCATTTTCCCACGCAGCAGGTTGAAAGCGCCGCGGTGTTCATCCCCATTATTCCCGGAACACCAGCGCTTGTCGTGTTGAAATTTTTTGGTTAGCCCCCACCCTTTTCAGACGAAGCAATTCACGCCAGTACGCCCTGTAAATGCACACACTCGTGTTTCGCCTCACGTTTCAACTCTCTAGACTGGCAGAGGGAAGGTGCTGGCCCACCCTGCGATCTCCTGCTTGAGCGCCGCAATCTCTGGGATCTTGACGCCCTCGGCGACCTTGGCCTTGAAGTCCTTCTGCTTGTTGGCCTCCTTTGGCAGCTCAGACTGGATCTTGGTGGCGAGCTGAATGCACTGGTCAATGTAGTCGGCGATTCTGTCAAAGTCCTTCTCGCCCATGCCACGGCTGGTCATGGCTGGAGCGCCAATGCGGATACCTTGTGGAGTGAGGGCAGACTTGTCACCTGGAGTGGTGTTCTTGTTGCAGGCAATGTTGACTTGGTCAAGGACAGCCTCAACACGAGCACCGTCGAGACCCTTGGGCTTGAGGTCGAGGAGAACCATGTGGTTGTCGGTACCATCGGTCACCAGCCTGTAGCCCTTGTTCTTGAACGAGACCTCGAGCTGCTTCGCGTTCTTGATGACCTGCTCCTGGTACTTCAAGAAATCGGGCGATTGCGCCTGCTTGAGAGCGACGGCGAGAGCAGTAATCGTGTGGTTGTGTGGGCCACCCTGGTGACCTGGGAAGACGGAGAAGTTGATCGGGCCCTCAAGGTCGTACAGAACCTGCACCTCCTTGCCAGCCTTCACCTCGGTCTTTCTCACGCCCTTGCGGAAGAAGATCATGGCTCCTCGTGGGCCACGCAAGCTCTTGTGGGTGGTGGTGGTGACAATGTCTGCGTACTCGAAAGGTGACTTGTTAACGCCAGCGGCGACCAGACCAGAGATGTGTGCCATGTCCATCACCAAGTAGGCGCCAACCTTATCCGCAATCTCCTTCATTCTCTTGTAGTCAATTTCACGGCAGTATGCTGAAGTACCAGCCACCAGCACCTTTGGCCTGTACATGAGGGCATTCTCCTCAAGTCGGTCGTAGTCGATGATGCCGGTTTCGAGGTTGACGCGGTAGGGGAAGGTCTCGAAGTAGGTGGACACAGCAGAGATCTTCCTGGTGGGAGTCTGGTAGCCGTGGCTCAAATGGCCACCGTGTGGCAGGTCGAGACCCATCAGTCGGTCGTGTGGCCTCATGATGGCCTGATAGACCTGGAGGTTTGCTGGGGAGCCGGACAGACACTGGACGTTGACACCCCACTTCTCCGAGTCGAGGCGGAAGGTCTCGAGAGCACGCTTCTGGCACAGAAGCTCAATCTCGTCAATGTGCTCGTTGCCACCGTAGTAACGGGCACCGGGGTAGCCCTCAGAGTACTTGTTGCTCATGGGCGAGCCGAGAGCGTCGAAAACGGCACGCGAGGTGACGTTCTCGGAGGCGATGAGCAGGATGGACTCTCGCTGACGCTTGATCTCCTTCTCCATGATCTCGGCGATGGCAGGGTCCGTCTCGACGAGGGACTTCTCCATCAAGTCCTGGTGGGACTTGGGGAGTGCGTAGGCACTGGTGCCATTGACGCCGTTGGTGGCCATTGCGGGCGGTGTGGTTGAAAGTGTGAGGTGTGGTGGTGGCGAGGGTGTTTCGAGGTGTGTTTCGCAAAGCAAAGGCAAACAAGTGAGGGAGATGAAAGATCAAAGAGTCATCACGGTCAGAAATTCGCACAGCGAGAGCTCCCGGAGCTATAAGATTTTCAGTTGACTTTGTCGTGAATGTCCCGCCACTGGCCAGCGGGGAACGACGATCGGAGACCGGGTCGAGCAGAACCCATTAACCCAAAGGGCTTCCGTTTCACGAGACTTTGATGGAAATTTTAATCAAACCAGGCAAAGCCATGTCCCGTTCGAGATCAGAATGCGTATTTGACGCAAATTGCGCCGGCCGCTCCTTCTTCTCGAGTTTCTCCGATTTCAGCCACCTCACTTCCCTATCCTCTCCCATCCCTCCATCTCAAGCCAGCGGCGGCCACGTGGTAACTCAGATGGAACATCACAGACGAGAGTTGCTACCATGCGTTCCATATCTGAGACGCCCCGCGGCGATGAGCAGCTAACTGGAAGATGGTCATCTCCCTGTGGCTGGACGCCGTGAGCGCTTGATACGACTGTCATGCTGATCTCGAGGTCCAGCTGGATTTGCAAGACGTTCTACGGTCAACATATGCGATTGGTGCTTGTTCGAGGGTACTACCCATTCTGTGCACTTATGTCGAAAAACTGGGGATAGCAGACGATCCTCTGAAGATACCCGTTCCATGCCACGACAGCTTCCGCTGGCCCAGGGAATGATGGGACTCCATGTCGACGATAGTCCTTGTGTGACCTGGCGACAGAGAGACGTAACCTACGGTAATCAGTCCATGCCCGTCCTCCTGCACTGACATAGTCGCAGCAGGAAGATTACATATACCTTTACGCCCTAGTAGTCAGTTCGCCCGATAGAAGTCTGCAGAAAGATGGTTGAATCCCAATGAAGCGTTTCTCGCACTGCTATTCGCACCCATAACAGCCCAGAGCTCCGTCTTGGCCAAAAGAACACACAGGTTGCCTCAATCCTCCAGCCTTCTAATGTACCTGCAACGCGCCAAAACAGATCCACTGGCCACGAGCTGTCTGGTCTAGAGCTGCTACATGATTCACGGATAATGAAGCCACATTGTTCAGTTTCTCTGCGTTCGAAGAACGAACACATCAGGATATCTCATTAAGACTGAATCTACCTCGCCTTCGCTCTGCCACGTGTATTCCACGCCATGCTATGCTGTTCAGGGCTCAATCCACGTACATGTCATATAAGGAAAAACGGCAGACTGCCGATGTAACATGTTGAATCCCTTGGGGCGTTCGAGCGACTAGCCAAAGAACGCCCGCACCGTGTTCTGCGTCTCGGGGGGCAGATTCGCCAGGACCTGATTGGCATCTAGCCCGGCGGTGGCGATGAGCTTCTTGCCTGCCTCGACGATGCGCTGTGCCATTTGGCCTTGAAGGGTTTCCGCTTCTAGGGCCTGTGCAATGAATCCGAAGCATTGTGCTGCTTTGGATAAGACTGCGGGATTTTGTCTGAAGTGTTGTATTAGTGGACCATTTCATCATTTGCATGTACGACCAGAAACTTACTGGTCAATGAGCTGGGCGAGGAAAGAGTACGCATACGGCGCGGCCTCCTCGTCGTTGACCACAGGCAACGTGTCGACCCAAGCAGCAGCAACATCATTAGCGTTTGGCACCTTCGAGCTGTTGAAGTGGAGCACCTTGGCGATGCTAGCGCAGGCATTCTCTGTTGCGAAGGCATCGTCGTCGCTTCGTGCATTCGGTCTCCTAGTAACGTCAAAGAGCATTTGAAGACTGCCAGCGGCAAAATCGGCCCATGCTTCGCCACCCTTGTGAGCGGCGACACCAACACCGTAGCAAGCAGCTTGTCGGTTTGCGGCCTGGTCATCCCGCATGCCGTCGACGAGCGGTTGAGCGATGTGGGTGTAGTAGTTCCACGAAGCTGGGCCGCAGAATTCGAGGACGTCATCAAAGATACACAAGGCCCACTGTCGCTGGGTTGGATCTTGGTTATGGACAAACGTGTCGTAGTAGTTGATGAGTCGCTCCCAGTGAGGCAAGAAGCTCTGTCCTTGATTCTTGAAGATCGTGTGGAAGGCCTTGTTCATGTCTGACAGCAGGGTCTGGTCGTCCTCAACCGCAAACTCGTAGTCCTCACCAGGCTCCTCGCCATCTTCGCGTTCTCCGGCTTCTTCAGCACGTTCCTGGACACGCTGCTGATAGTCCTTGAGTACGCTCTCAGCAGAGGTGATGAAAACGCTCATGTGGTCGTTGGACAGGCAGTCCTTCCCAGAAACTTCAACAGACTCGTAGAAGCATTGATACATCTCTGCGAGCGTCTCGATGGCCGGCTCAGTCTCGAGTACTTCAAGCACTTTCTCAATGGTGGACTTCCACAGGTTGAGATAGTCGGGCGAGTTGACGTTATATGCCAGCTTGAACGAGTTCAGCAACTGCGGCACAGCTTTGGCAGATGCCACTCGCACAGGGTCGTGGAAGAAGAAAGCCAGGCCGGGAATTGCGACTTTCTCCATAATCTCGAGGACGTAGGGGGAGAAGCCGGACTCGAGGTTTTGGGCGTAGATGGTGATGAGCTCAATAGCCATGAACTTGTCGTCAAGAGTGCTGGTCTTGATGCCAATATACTTGCCCTTGAGGGGCACAAGCTCCCAGCCTTCCTCTTGTTCTATCTGGGCCACGTTCTCCTCATCGTCCAGAAGTTGAATATCGGCCTTGGCTTGTGCAAGCTTCATGAGAGGCGGCATGACGGTCTGAAGGTATGGAACAAAATCCTGACCCAGCACACGGCACATGCGGCCCCAGCAGTGCAGAAGATAGCTCTCTTGAGGATCATCGTCGTCGACGATGTTGGCCTGGACATTCGCAAGAATCTGGACAAGGTTCAGAGCGTCCTGGCCCATGCGCTCCTTACCAACCGCCAAAGCGATCAACGTAGCGCATTCCATGGCCTTGGCTCTGAGAAGTCGCTTGTCGCGCTCATTAGGCTCCTGCAGCACGCCGAAGAGCGCTGGCATGAGCTCTGGATACCATTTGCCAAATGTGCTCTCAGCGGAGTCGGCGACAGTGGCAATGGTCGACAAAGCCTGCTCCTGAACAAATCTCTTGGGGCTGCGGAGGAGCTGCATCAGGTTCGTGAGAAGGCTGTCCAGGTATGGCTCGAGGATCTCTTTCTCAGCCTCCTCACAGAAGTTCACAAGGGCAGCTGCAGCATGCGACTGCACTCGTGGCTCTGGGGCGGTCAACGTCTCGATGAGTGCTGGCAACACGACACTGTGGAACTTGGTTTGCATCGTGCCCTTGAAGTCCGTGCTCATCTGTCCCAGTGCGTTGCATGCAGCCCATCTCACTCGAGGGTGTGCGTCGGATAGCGTGGGCATGAGCAGTTGGAGAACTTGGGTGAGCTCTCCCTCCATAATCTCGGCACATCCCTCTGATATGGCTGATATACACATCAGAGATGCGTGCTTGTCTCTCCAGGCGCTTGACTGCAACATCCTTGGCAGCCAGGTGAAAGTCGGCGGAAGCAAGTCTTTCCCACCGATCTTGTTGGCCAGACGGTCCATGGTCTGTTCACCTGCAACGTGGTTCGAGTCGCTCTCGTCAAAGTCGATATCCTCCTGAGCGCACCATTCCTCGGCATCATCGTCATCAATGCCAACATCCGCCATCATAGCCAGACACTGTGTCACCATATCATTGATGTAGTTCTTATCGCTCTTGCACATCTTGGGGTTGTAGTCGGCAAACGTGGCCATCAGTTCCAAAGCATTCTGCCGTGCCTGATCGTCCAGCTCCTTATCCCGGATCATTTCTATGCAGATCTGCACAAGTGGTCCAAAGACTACCCTAAAGGCCTTGGACGCAACTTCAGCCACTTCAATCACAGCCATGAGAGCCTTGGTGAGGAGTTCAGACTCGTGCGCCTCTTTCAATGGCACAAGCGTGCCAAGTATTTCCGGAATCAGGCCGTGGTACTTCGGCTGTGCCTTCTTGTTGAGAGACTGGAAGAAAGAGGAGAAGGCTGTCATGGTGGCGATCCTCACTGAGATGTCCTCATCCTTGATGCCCTTCTGGAACACAGTTGTAATGACATCTTCATGCTGCTTCTCGATAATGCCTGGCGTGGTCTCGAAGATACGGAAGGCCGATTCGCGGAGAGAAGCATCTCCCGACTGGCTGGCTTGGTAGAGCGCGCTGAGCAGCTCGGGCCAGGTATCTCTCGAGCCGTCTGGGTTGAGGATCTGCTCGTCTGTGTACTGCCTCGCGACCTCTGCAACGGCATCCGCTATCTTGTGCCGAACCGACTTTGCCGGTTCGCGCGCGTAGCACTCCAATAACTTGCCTCTTATCTGGGTCTTGGAGGGGTGGTTCAGCTGGAGGAAGACCTCTTTGTTTTCGCCTGTCGAGGCTTCTTTCGTGGTTCGCGTGGCTATTCGGCGGAAGATGACGGCGGAGAAGGATCGCGTCTTCGATTGTTAGCTCACCTGGTACTACCTGTAATGCTTCATGTACTCACGCCTTCATCTTGAGAGCCGGCCATTTGCTCCGCCAAGCCCATCAGGAGCACATCGGGTCGCTGCGTCACCCATTCTGTGTTAAGCTGCTCTTCGGCACTTGATCGGACGGTGTTGTCGGTGGCCTGAAGTCCTTGTAGGAGCTGATTGAGGGCCTGGTGGACCTCGTCGGGAAGGACAGACATTGTTGGTGAATTGTTTTGAAGTCGTGTGGGGAAGGGCTGTCCTCAGCAACGAAATGGCTCCAGTTCACGTGCCCATACGCAGCACGCTCGCGGTGGGGTATCGATATTGCTCCTCTCGTCTCGTTTCTGCGCGATCACGTGTCCAGAATCGCGCTATTGCCGTGCAGTGTGTGCGAGTGAATGACTTGGTCGACGCGAAGCGGGCGGTGGAAACTTTTTGGAGCAGGGCAGGGAAGTCGCGAAGAAGGGTCCTTCCCGCCGCCGCAAAGCACGGACGGCAGTCACTGGCCAATCGTAGACTTGGGTCACTGTCCACACCAAGGACAAAAACTGATGGTCCAAACAACAACACCGCAGACAAAGATCATTGAGACTCCCGGGCTTGATTGCTGCGAGACTGCTGCAGTGCGTCAAGATGCCACGAATACTACATTCCGACCCGCATTCCTCACTCCTGCAACGGCCTTGCCAGCATGTGCAAACCGTGCAAACCATCTTCTTGAGCAGGCTATACGATTGACAGAGCATTCCATTAATGCTGTCAGCAAATCATCACAAGAACAATTGAGGTGCACAGAGGAGTCATGGTATGCCTCAGCCTTGGCCCAAACTTCGGCTCCGAAGACAGGCAGAACTGCATGTTTCCAAGCATTGCCACCAACAGAAACTTGATTTCATCCCGTGCCATGATGCCCAAGCAGACAGCAAGGCCGCGATGATATCCTGCAAGAAGCCTTTCTTCTGAGTGGAGATGCTGCCTTCATCTCAAATCCGACTTAAGCCGCCCTCTTTACACCCTAGGCTTGGCAAGGCAAAGCTACACGTGCTGAGCCCTCGAGACTGAGGTTGCATTTTGAGGGCGGGCAGACTCCAGCGTGCGTATTCCATGCTGTTGGCGACTTACGGAGCACGACAGCTCCAGCTCACAGCTACATGCAGGTCGATCTTAGCGTAGCCTTGCTGTTGATCTGGCTTCGATAGCTGCGTGCGGGACCGACATTGCGGCCTCCTGCTGCCTTAGTCTTGTCGTGGCGACAATGTGACCAAATTCATCATGACCAATCGCCCTTGACGGGTAATCATCAAGCACTTTTGGATACTTTTCCTGCTTGCCAGTTTGAGAGGACTCCGTACAGCTCAAGCGATGAAATGAAGCTTCAAAAAATCACCCAGACTCCATTATGAATCCAGTATCAGCTTCAGCCGCCTCTGCAGCGTACCAGAATCATCAAAAACGAAGCAAGCCGCACTTACAGCCAGTACAAGAGCATCGTCCCTGGGAGTCAAGCCAGGGTTACTTCGACGATCTACGCAAGCCGGCTTCAGCAAATACGTCCCAAAGCATGCTATGGCGGCAATATCGACAGACTCTCCCAGACACAGCCCGCAAAGAGGTGACCCCTACTCAAAGACTCGGCTCACTACTCAGTGGCTTCGCGACACCAGCCTTCCCTGGGTCTTCGGACCGATCGTTTCGCAATGATTCAAATGATTCTAAAGGTCTGGTGGCGATGCCAAAGCGCGATAGAGGAAACGACTTGATCCAATACATCCAAGACCAACGACACGGGAGGAGAAGGCCATTACAGCTGCAATTGCAGCGTTTTGACAGCCGCCAAGGAACGACAAGGCGGTACGAGTATCCGAATATCGGTCCTTCACAGCCAGTGGCACGAAGCCATGTGCCCCAAGACTTGATTGAAGGCGCCCGCATGTTGCAGCTAGCTGGTGTGGCATTGCCTACCCAAGGATCACAGGCACTGATGCGTCAGACCGAAACGCAACATAATGGGGCAATCGGTCTTCAGCCAGACACTGCAAATGCGGCAAAAGTTCAAAGCATCGCGCAAGAAGTCTTCGAGTTACAAGAACAGCCAAAGAGCGTGAATGTCGTCCCCGAGGATTTGCTCGAGTCGATGGGTCGCCTTCGTTATCATGCCAGGAATCAATTTGAGAATGACGGAGATGGCTTACTTTCGGAGATGCCAGACTCTATGTCAGCTAATGTCGCGGGATCAAACTACGAATTGCTCGCGGTTGCGTATGACATAGACGAGAACCGCATACCATACTCACGGATCGCGCTCGCAGGACTCTCTGGCAGCGGGTAAGCTTAGCCGTAGCCCCGTCGCCAATGACAGTACTGACATGAACAGGAAGACTCACTGCTTGCGACTCTTGTTAACTCGAGTGCGGACGCGAGCGCCTACAATGGGTATACTGGAGATGGACCTCTCCCATCCTGGAGGTATACAACTCAAACATCAGCTCCAGCCTGGCGTACATGTATGCGATCGCATGGAAGATGTCACGGCTGTGCTGCAATCCCTGGACAAATCGTCTCTACCGTGGTCACTCGTTGTGATCGAAGGTTTGAACAGACCTCTAGATA
Organism: Zasmidium cellare ATCC 36951; assembly: GCF_010093935.1. Classification (NCBI taxonomy): domain Eukaryota; kingdom Fungi; phylum Ascomycota; class Dothideomycetes; order Mycosphaerellales; family Mycosphaerellaceae; genus Zasmidium; species Zasmidium cellare. The sequence goes on from NW_022986963.1 coordinate 69,667, forward strand.
CCGAGATCATTCAACATTGGTGCCAGCGCTTTTTCGCGTCAAACTACTGCGTCGTCATTACTACCCGCAGGTTGGACATCGCAAGATCATTCGTCAGTGGAGACAATTCTTTAATGTTCACTGTTACCACGCTTAGCTCCTGGATGCTAACCTACCTCCTCTCCGGCATCGAGGCAAATCCTGGCAATCGTATTGCAAAGTAACTGTCGTACCATCCATCTGCGATCGTGGGCGTTGCAAAGCTGATGCGAAAGACAAGCATACGGCCTGACGAACTCACTGCTTATCTTCACCAGTTACTGTCGGATCCAAGCCGTAAAGACAACCCTTCATATAAATTGGCACTGCAGGTAGCGTGTGGATTTGTCTCGCTGACACAAGGCAAGAGCAGACCAAATCTTGGCAAAGACGCTGCCGCTTTCTTCACAATCCTTGTTCACTGCGTGCGCCGCTCATGGCTGAATGTGTTTGCTGAAATCGACCGGACCTCTCCGTTGGCCATGATGCTACTCGGAGTTTGGGCTGCACTGGGCAAATGCGAGATCGACGGCAAGCTCACAGCCAAGATCCAGCAAGTCATCGGCTCAGACGACGCCATACGCTGCTTGCAAACCAACTGTCTCATCACAACAGAAATCCTCGGCGGAGAAAGGCTGTATCGATGTCCATTTCCAGTGCTCATGGCAGTGCAGATGTGGCTAGTTGGGCAGGGAGCGCTGGATGGAGCGTTCAAATTGGCCGATGCGGTAGCACGAATGGAGATGTCTTGAATGTGTTCGCGGCGTTTGAAAGGTGATGTCTACTTTGACTTCACGTGATCGATCCTTGGCGTCCGGCGGGTGCAAACCTTGCGAGCTTACTTTTTGAACCTCACTCCTTGATGCACATCAGGACGATTGAGGCCTCATCAAAATGATCAAATGCTCGTCAGCTTCACATGTGCAATTGCGAGAATAAAAGACACTGAAAGACTTCGGGAAAGCACGACACCGATACTACTGATCAGAGGCAATGACAGTAGGCCAAGCAACAACATGTCTGGTGTCTTCTAACAGTTCGTTATCATCTCTTCGAACTCTCATCAATTCATTATCATCATTTTAGAATCAATCGCAGATAAGCACTATTTTGGGAAATCGGAGAGTCGGTCCTGCTTCCATTTGTTTGCGTACCACAAGCACACCAAGCAAGCGCATAAGGAGACGGTGGAATCTCGGATGCATACCAAGCATGGGTCAACAAGAGATTTTGAACGGGCCGAAAAGGCTTGTCTTTGACATCGGACAAGCCCGCTGCTTCTGTCGGCTTTCATAGGACGAGGGCTGAGGCTGGCATTACGAAGTAACTCCACCGACCGCGCGTGGGAAGGCAGGGACAACACGACGTCAACCGCCATGATCCACAGCCCGCGTCTTCGTCGTCGCAGCTCACGCGCTCTCTCCAACACCTTTCAACATGCTTCTCTGTTGAATCAACCATTCGGGACTTTCGCCTTGCGCATACGAATCTTGGACCTGGAGGCACCTACCGCCCGCCATCGACACTCGTTTACTGGCTCTTGAAGAATGCGCTTCCTCCGACATGTAGCGGCAAGCACGTTAGCTGCTACGCATGTCGCGTACGGCTTGGATATCATGATCAACGATACGAAATCCATCGACAGCGGATTGAGCACGATTGCTTATGGAATGGTCAAATACTACCATGGAAATGAGAGTGGGATGATTCCTGGAGAGCTTGGAGACCCATACTACTGGTGGGAGTGCGGCGCCATGTTCAACTCGCTCATCAACTACTGGTATTATACTGGTGATACCACGTACAATGATATTGTAAAGCAAGGCATGTTATGGCAGGTCGGACCGGATAATGACTACATGGTGCGTAGCCAGGCGTTGCTTGTCACATACCAATTACTGACACCACCCCACTCAGCCACCAAATCAAACGAAAGCAGAAGGAAACGACGACCAAATTTTTTGGGCGTTCGCGGCAATGAGTTCGTGATTGACCTGCTCGCATAATCAAAACTAGAACTAACTTTTACTTTCTAGGCGCTGCCGAATTGAACTTTCCTAATCCTTCCGCCGATGAACCTCAATGGGTCGCCTTAGCCCAAGGCGTGTTTAACAGCCAAGCCGCCCGCTGGGACTCACAGTACTGTGCTGGTGGTTTGAGGTGGCAGATATTTACGTGGAACAACGGCTACGACTACAAGAACTCGGCTTCCAACGGCGGCCTGTTCAACCTAGCGACTCGACTCGGTGCTTATACTGGAAATCAGACCTACTTCGATTGGGCAAATAAGTTATGGGAGTGGATGCATGACGATGTGGCCTTGATTGGAGACGACTACCAAGTCTTTGACGGCACCAGCATAGACGATAATTGCACTTCTCTGGATCACACGAGATGGACATACAATCAAGGTATGATGGATATCTGCTACTTTATACTGAATAGGACTAACCTTACCAAGGCATGATACTCAACGGAGCGGCCACGATGTGGAACCAGACCAACACCACGGAATGGCGAGAACGGACACAAGGTCTTTGGAACGCTTCCAGCGTCTTTTTCACAGAGGAAATGATCATGAGGGAGGTTTGCGAGCCAACGACAAACTGCAATACTGATCAATTGAGGTGAGAGCAGAGCGGGTGGCTTTGGAATGATCAGGACAAGGACTGACACTTCGAGCCTAGTTTCAAAGCGTATTTGGCACGTTTCATGGCCGCGTCGACAAAAGTGGCGCCTTGGCTTTACGACCAGATGATGCCCTACATCTACAAGTCAGCAACAGCAGCAGCCCAGCAATGCGGCGGTGGCTCCGATGGAGTCACATGCGGCATGAAATGGACGCAGAACTCAACTTGGGACGGTAGCTACGGGGTGGGCCAGCAGATGTGCGCCTTGGAGGTAATACAGGCAACAACAATCAAGCAAACGACAGCGCCAGTATCAGCCGACAATGGTGGCACCTCGAAAGGAGACCCCAGTGCAGGGACAAGTGGCGACACTACGGATGCCGCGGCGCCGACAGATCCTATTACGACTGGAGACAAAGCCGGTGCCAGTGTGTTGACCGTCGTCGTGCTGATTGGGACGTGCAGCATGTTCTAGTAAGTCGATGCTGAAGATCCGCTCTGAGCGACACTAACAATGTACAGTTGGCTTGCCACATAATTCCATGCGAATGAGAAGGATCTTGGGATAGAGAACAAGTATAGTTAGCCTGGAGCAACTGATCTTGTACAAATAGTGATACCAGCACACATGTGTGCACCGAAATTTGATGAAACTTCGAAAGAAAAATTCGTGTACGAGGCCTCAATCGCTAACACCCTCGGAAACGGCACCGAAGTATGAGAACATTGGTACTACCTTCGATAATACTGCGTCGGCAGAGGTGGCACAGGGGGAATGTTCCCATGCAGCGCACGAGGGTCTTGACCTCCAACATTCTGTCGACTACCAACAGCTTCTGGCGAGAAAGGCGATCCGACGGGACCTTCGTCGAAATCACCTACGCCCGTCAGCACGTATCCTCAAAAGCGAGTCTCACTCAAACGAGACATACCCTCCCGCCTCCCCTCAACATCACTCGTACTCAGCGCCCAAGGATTCGGCCCCGATCGCGAATACCTCGCCGGCTCCCTTTCCTCCTCCGCCTCCCGGCGTCGATGGTCCAGTTCATCCTGTGTGAGCTCCCTCTCGCGCATCTGGGCAAACCCGCCGCCGCCGGAAATGTCGACTAGTTCGTTGTCTTCTTGGTGCTTCGGGGAAAGGGCGTTTTGTTGGTGTCGGGATTGGCGGCGGCGGCGGATGCAGAAGTAGAGGAGGGCGGCAAGGAGGGCTGTTCCTATCCCTGCGGCTGAGATGCCGATTCCGGTTTGGGCGCCGGTGGAGAGGCCGGTGGGTTGTGAGGTGGGTGTGGGGGATGGAGATGGTGTTGTTGGAGGGAGAGGGGAGCTTGAGGATGTTGTCCACGTCGAAGGCGTTGAGCTTGTCGTGATTGTTGAAGACGTGGGCGAGGTGAGTGATGACGAGCTTGATGTTCGAGATGTGGAAGAACTACTCGTGCTAGCACTCGTTGACGATGTTGAGTAGGTCGGCTCCGTGGTCACAGTAAATGTCGCTGTCGCCGTGGCCGTCTCTGTCGAAGCCGAGATCACGGTTGCAGTGGCTGTTGCAGAACACATGTACAGGAAGTAGTATGTGTCCTTGTAGCACACTTCATTCTCTGTGCAACAGTATGCGCCGCATTGGGTGCAGCCATTCTGCCGCTGGACGACGTCTTGGTAGATCGCAGCGGTGAGCATTTTCGGTGTCGAACGATACAGAAAAGGAGCATGGAAAGATGAAACGACGGAAGTCTTCGACTTCACGACTCCATCCGCAGAGAAGGGCTCAAGGGCACTTGCTTCACGATACTGTTTGCCACCACTCGTCTCCTCGGCTAACAGAGTTCATGGAGATGAGTTGTTCATGCGTAGCTTTGGGCGGCCCTTTGTTGCCTTCAAGCCTCAGTCTTCGGTGCAGATCTTTGGGCGCCCTTCTGAGGACGGGATAGACTTGACGACGAGAGTAGACGAATAGGTTGCAGTGAAGGGTGCATGACTTTCCGGAACGTGTCAAGTCAACCGCTTCTACATGGTGAGAGAGTACTGGAACACTCAGGCACCCAGGAAGCTCGAATGATGGAGAGTAACTCTACGGCGACCCGCGCAAGCACCGCCCATGTAATGAGGGTACCGCCCTTCACCAAGCCAAAACATCAGCAACGATCCATCATCGGTCGGTGAAGTACTTGGGCGAGGCGAAGGCACAAGTCGGGCAGCGTTGCAGGCATGAACGCGCAGTAAGTGGACTGCTATTTAACATTTGCAAACATTGGGCGCCCGCCTCTAATCACCTGGCTCTTCGCCCTGTTCTGTCTGCCGTCTCTGATGGCTTTCATTCCTATTGGGAACCTCATCGCGAAGTGCATGCAGCAAGGCTAGGCAAATGCGGAACGCTGTCGCCCCATGGCATTAAGCTCCAGCCTTGTAGGTACAGGCCATCCAGACCGCCAGAGGCCGCCCATACTGAATCGAGCCGCATGCTTGCCTGAGATACCCTTCACAAAGTTGTGCGCTGAGGTTGCTATGCTCACGACATTTGAGCCTGGTTAGAGCATTCTCTTCACAGACCTCCGTCTTACCTCTATTGCATCTGAAGTTCTTCGCTCAAACCCATGGCAAAACTACAGAGAAAGAACACACAAAATAAAATGCTAGCCCGGCGGCCAAGCGATCGAGTAACTAGCTGGATCCGATCAGACGCTGGAAGTGGCAGGGTCGACGACGAGACCGACTCTTTCGAGAGAATGACCCTGGCCGACGATGAGGGCATGGATCCAAACCTCGATGTATTGAACAGCGATTCAGAGAAACGAGAAATGCCTTCTGAGTTCTGGGACGACGTCGCACTCAGAGGCCTCTACCCAGAGAACACATCGCAATGGTTGAGTCGACTCGAAAGGGGCGTTGACGAGGAAGTTCGCATGACGTTCAAAAGGGGCAAGCCGACTTTCCTTGACAACGAGGCTCCAATCCCATCAGTCGGACTAGTCTATCTCCCAGGCGCAGACAAACCGACCGTGGCACGTTTAGAGGAGAGCAACATGGTAGAACTTGAGCCCGAACGGAGGGACTCCAACTGGAGAGTCAACGCCGCTGACTCGCTCCTCATCGCCCGAAGCATCAACCGCGACCTCTTTCATCAACGAGGACATGACCTGGAAAGTAATCGATGCTTGCCAAGGAAGTGGTTGGTTGCAAGGCTTTCCAGGCAACAACAAAGATACCGTGACAATCGATAGCAAGAAGGTCAAGATCGTCAACGAGCTGCGCTGGCGTGATGGGCAGATGAAATACGACTTGAGTGTCACACTAGTCGAGGTCGACGAAGGGTCTCTCGTTCGGTTGATTGGGCATTTCCACCATCTCGTGGCGCGGAAGTCTGCCCAGATGAATGCAGCCGATGACAAATACCAATTGGAGAATATGATGGAGGATGCGAGGTTCTTTTGTGTGAGGAGTCCCATACTCTTCAGGATGTCCACCCGTCTCAGGATCATTGAGTCCGCTCATATTCGATATGGTCTTGATGATGAATATGGGTTCCGCAATATCTTTACGAGCAAAGGCATTCGACAGCTCATCAGCGTCAGTGCTGAAGAGTCGGCCCAAGATGCTGTTCGACCACGTTTCTTGCAGATGCTGGTACTCTTGCTCTCGATGCTAGCAGGCGCTGATCTGACGAAGATGGCCGACTTCTTGCAGACTACATACGGGATCAAAGCGGATCGGCCAGATCTCGAACTTCTAATCCTCAAAGTCATCCCGTTGTCTTCGATCAACTCACAAGTCTTCCTCTCGGCACTGATACCCACTGTTACTGGTCGGGAAGTGCATCCCGAGACTGTCAAGAATCAAAACTATTGCTGGCAAGAGCTCATCAAACATCTCGCTTCGAAGGGATACTTGCTACCAGGCACGATCGACGACTTACGTTCGAGTCAACATAGCTGGACTATTCAATGGCCAAAAAACAGAGGCTTCTCTTCAAGCAAGATCTTCGGTCGACTGCAATACCATGGCGCCTCGCTCGCTCGAAGGCTTTAACGAACTCGTTCCGGTGAACATCGGCACCGGACCGGACCTGACAGAGACTGCGGTCTACCTCCACCACATCGAGCACCCATACGTGATCTATGCACGGGACTTTGAGCAAATCCGCTGTCTCGACGAGGGAAGTTTCATGATGCGAGAAGTCACTGAAGAAGCACGAGAATGCGAACTTGTGATCAAATCGCAATCTCTCAACGACTACGCCAATGCTGCTATCAGCTTGATCAACAAAGTCATCGCTCGCATGAACGCCCATGGGCCAAAGTCCTCCTCAAACGCAATTGCGAAGAGGTTCTCCATTCGCGGACGGCATTCGACACAAACAATTATCAATCAGGAGTTACCAAAAGCTAATGCTATCACTCGTCACGAAGCCTGGTTAGAAGGTACCACGCAAGCCTTGTCGGTTGCTTGGAAGTGCGATGGTCGACCAATCTCGAGGATGTACATGTTGCAGTGCTTGAGTCGTCCCGTCCGGAGGATCAATGCTGTCGTTCGATGGTTCGAGAGGATTACCCACAGACAGTTTGGCCCACACGATGACCAGTACCGGCAGGTTCTCGATCTGATCAGCAAACACGAGGCTGTCATTGCTCAACAAAAATTGACGCCCGCGGCTCCTGACAACCCGATTCGCAGATCAGTCCATCACAACGACGACACGTTCGGCATTCGCCCGAGACTCTGGTATGAGTACTACTCAAGGTTCGAACACAACCACCTCCTCATCAACGCACAACGCGACTTTGTCAAAACCCTGACTTGGAACGCAAATGGCACACAAGCAGAGATCGAGCTTGCATGGATTCCAACCAAATTCATCGTCGCCCCGCTCAAGCCTGAAATGTATCAAGCATAAGAGAGTCGCGATGAGGAAGTTCAGCAAGCGGATTTGGTGTTGCTGTTCGGTAGGTACTTGCTCGTGGCGGCGGTTGCGGATGTTTCCCCTTGTGAGATCTCCAATGGTGAGCAGATGTACGAGGCGATGAACTGGCTGGAGATCCAGAGCGTCGATGAGAAAGCCACCAAGAGGAGAGATAGGGGGAAGCAAGCAGCACAGCGGCCGTTGAGTGTGTTCGTGTGAGCGATGAGGTATTCGCTCGGAGGGAACGAGTAATGTCAGCTAAGAGAGAAGATGGAGAGAGACGATGTTATCGACAGAATGAGCAATATATTACTTGTGCAAAGACTGTCCGGCTCACGTAGATATGAAACCAGATAGATTCTCATCATTACAATGCGCCTCCCTGTTGCAACAACCGACTCAGTGTATCGATGCGCGTCGGAAGCCTTGCCGCGAGACGGTAGATGCCTCGCAAGCAAGACTCGTCAGCTACATCGTGAGCGGGACCAAGAAAGAAACCAGTCGCGCCTCCATCTGACACAAGCGAGGCCGACTCTCTTGACAAGACCACATGAGATCCATTACACCCTGCAGTGCGTGCCAGCTGGTGCGAGCTAGAGGCTGAGTAGCTGACAGAAGCCACCAAATCCCCCTAAAGGCTGATGAGCTGGCAGAGCCCGCCGATCGTGAAGAGACCCCCACCATTGGTGTCGCAGCAAGCCACGTGCTGGTTGCAGTGATCGCTGACTGTACATGGTCGTTAGAAATTGGTATGGCAAGGACAAGTGATTGCACTTACAGAGATCGAAGCCACAAGCTCCGAAAGGTAGCAGTCCTGCAACTAATGTTAGCTTCAGTTTGCATCTGCACATGAGGTTGGGACATCCCACCAAGAAGACCGCCGCTGTTGTCGTCGCCGTTGCAGCAGGACAGCGCCTGCTGTTGGGCTGAGCAGTCCCCGGCGAATTGCTGAAGTCCACCGTTGTTGAGAAGACTGCCTGGAGGGAAGCCATTGATCGGCCAGGCCGGAAGGCCAACTGGTGGGGGTGGGAGACCTCCACACCATGGGTCGCCGCAAGCTGAAGACAAGAAGTTAGCGTCCGTTCATATCATCGTCGTATGGGCCGGGGCGGCGGTGGGAGTCCGCTGCTACGGCTTGGGCAGGCTGAACAGAGTCAGCTGCGCTGGCAATTGGAGCAATGGTGAGTCTTACGAGGTAGTGGTGCAACTCCTCCACCGAAGCCAAAGCCTCCGCCTGCAATGACACCACCTGCACCGCCGCCAGAGCCGCCAACAACGACACCACCGCCCGCACCGCCGCCAAATCCACCACCGATCGGTGGACCCCCTAGAGTGATGCCATGTCAGTAGTTGATTCGGTGACAAGGTTCAGGATGAGGGCAGCTCTTACCTGCTGGTGGTAGGGGACCTGGGAACCCACCTAAAAGAAATGATATGTCAGCAGGTGGCCCGTCAACGAGACTCACAACGAACGCAGCGCTCACCATGCGGCGGAACGCCAGGATCGTAAGGTGGAACGCCGGGATCGTAAGGTGGGCCACCGTATGGAAGTGGCGGCGGAGGAGGGGGAGCGCCATAAGGATGAGGGGGTGGTGGAATTGGGTGTGGTGGTGGAATGGGAGCGGGATCGTAGGGCTGTGGGGGTGGTGGGTAGCCGCCACCCGGATAGCTGGCTTGAGCCGCCTGAGGTGGAATGCCCTGAGGTGGACCACCCTGAGACCATGGGCCACCACCACCACCACCCCAAGATGGATCACCCCCGAGGGCTTGAGGAGCAGGACCCTGAGGCGGGAAGCCGCCGGCGGCACCGGGAGGAGGGTACATACCCTTCTGCGCTGTTCCAGCCTCAGATTGCTGGCCCTGTTCAGTGGCCTCGCCAGCCTCAGCTGCCTCAGCCTGCTGTTCAGGGACGGGGGAAGCGTAGCCCAGAGTGGCCGCGGCCACGAGGGCAAGAAGGGTTGTGGTCTTCATGGTGGGCGAAGGGAGGATCGCAGCAACAAAGTGGTGACAAGCGAGTGACTGTGAAAGGTAAGACAGCGATAAACGAGTGACTGCTCTGTCTGTTTGTGGGTGGGAGGGAGAGGCGCCGAATGCTGCTGATGAAAGGAAGAGAAGAGGCTTTAGTGAGGAGACGAGCTTATATATCCCGCATGCTCGTCTGGTTCTCCACGTGCACAGGAGGCGTTGAAGTCACGCTTCCCATTCCATCGACGCAATTCAACCGTGCAAAAGGTTATACGAGATAGCGCTTTGCGTTAAGATTGGCATGTCCTGGGAGCTGCTCATTTCGCCGACGAATTGCAGGAGTCGGCCGCGGTGGGTCGCGCTCTGAATGTGCGGTGCGATGATATGGCACCGTGCGTACACTCCACCGTGTAGACGGAGATGATGAATGTTGGCGAGATGGTGAATCCTGGATGATATGAATGGTCCTTGGCAGGCGTGGACCACTGAGGTGCTTTCATCAACCGGTCTCGTGACCATATCATGGCTGTATCCATGGCTTCTTCCTTGTCTGACCATATCGGAGCTCCAGCAGGGCATGGTGCCAGTGCGACGGTCGGTGCAGAGGCCTCTCCCAAGTGAAGTTGAAGTGCCTCGCAGTGAGGGCGACCACCCGCGGTGACGTAAATCAATCTCAGGTACCGGCAGTCACCATGGCTAAGTTTAGCATGGCAGGCTGTAGGAGCCGGCAAGGTGCTGTCAGTGAAAACTCAGATCTAGGCCCAGCCCATGTTTGCGGAGATTCTCATGTCCCAAAGGAGACGCTGTCCAGTTGAAGAAGAACGTTGAAACTTGTTAAACTTTTCCCGTGGCCTGCACGCCGTGATCAGAGTTCGAATCAATACCAAGACACTGCAGGCAGCAAGGTGCATACCCTGGATTGATACCTGATGTGGAGGGCACCATGCGAGACCACCCAGGCCGAGTAGAGATTGTCCCAGGGAGAGCTTGACAGGCGGCCCCAGCTTTCTCCACAGGTTTGTCGATCAAAAGAATACCTTCCGCCGGGATATGGCCAGTTTCTGAAACAGTTCCTGGTCCGCTTCTGGGATAGTTCTTCATCAAGCAGAGGCGGAACGAAAGCCGTGTATTGATTGCCGTCCACTGCGACCGATGCCGTAAAAGTCCATCCTTGGAAACATACCATGTCTTCGCCAGGAGCTATGGCACAGTAATGGATGCATTCGAAGATGATTTCAACTTTGATTCCTTGTCTCCAGGGACTTGTCCAATAGGCACTGCTCTTGTTGGCTTCTCCTGAGCGCCGCAGAAATGTTCCTGCAGTGCTTGCCAAGGAACATAACCTTCAACGAGCAATACCGCGATCGAAGGTACAGAATTGGCTCTCCCGGTGGCCCTGGAGATTAAAAATGTCGTATTCTTGCCCTTGGCTTGGGTCGTGGTACGACTCAGGTCCTGCGTAGCAATGAGAAAGCCTTGAAGACGAGAGGGAGGCAAGGTACAGATTCTCGTCCAAGTGGTCGGCGCACTAGGCTGTATGGGATGAACACCTAGCTAGGAGGCATCGACATGAAAGTATCTTCTTCATTGTGTTCTGCGCAGAAGAGTAGGACCAGTTGCTCTCCGGTTGTGCCAATTCATGATTTAGTGGACATCTTACACTGGATCCCGATTGAGCTTCGTGATCAGTGGCTCAGGTGTTTTCGTGCAGGACCTTCGGTAACTCCAGAGATCAGCCTGCCTTGGGATTCGACTTGGCTCGCTTTCCTTTCCTTCTGGACCTTTGCTTCGTGCTTGCAGGAAACCGGCAGGTTTGCGATTCCTTCTTTCAGCCAGATTTCCCACGCTGCGGTGTCGCGATATACCCAGCAACGGACGTCGCCCATGAGAAGGAAGCGCCCGCTCCAGGTGCTTCTTGAGCATCTGATTTGTAATGACAGGTACGAGACTGGCCGTGAGGCGCAGCACCGAAAGCTGCTTGGCCAGACTGTGTGGACGTGGACCCAAGTGGGACGTCCTGAGGGCGATGTGCGTGGCAGGTTAGGCTCCAGAAGTTGATCACTGTATGTCGACAATGCGCTGACGGTCTGTACTTGTAGGACCACGCCTCTTCTCTGCAGCCCGAGTGCTTCCCATCAACATCGCCTGGGAAAGCCAGTAACGCAATTAGTGTCACCAGAACCGCCGCCTGAAGGCGCGAAAGGCTCATGGTTTGCAATTGCGAGTCGAAGTCGGTCGTTGAGGAGAGAATGAGGTCTTGCTAGCCAATGTGGAACAATGTCGACAAGCAGTCAGTTGTAAGTCGTGCCTAGCTGGCGTGAGCACTTACAAGAGACCACGAAGAATTGACGCAGCACAAAGAGAGAACAGGACAGCTAAAAAGTTGTTGGCTTTGCGGCCTCGAGTGGAACTGCAAGAATCTTTAGCTTGGCCGGCTTGCCATCTGAAACCACAAAGAAAGCTGTCACATTGCTGTGAAACGCGAGTGGGCGAGGATGTTGCTCAAGCACTACGCGACAACTTGCCTCGCAGAGTAATGCTGACGCCATCTGGAAAGCTCAATGTTCTGGACAGGAAACAGGCAGGACAATGGTCGATCAGATTGCACGGCGGTGTTGAATTGATGGCGAGCCGACTCAGGGAAAGTCGTCGGATAGCAAGCAATGGTTTTTATCTGCGAATGCGTTGTGAGTAGAGAGCAAACATCACATGAACTGCACTTACTGTATTGATAAGTACCTTGTGCGGTATCAAAGTGAAATAAGACCAACGGTCTCGCCCTCGATCTCCACACATTCATTCGAGCAGCCATTTTCAGCGATTCACAGCTCGTGCTTTGAACATTGCCGTTATTCTTCGGAAGGCGCGAACTTCGACTTGCTTCTGAGCACAGTTGTGTACTTCATGAAGAGGAAGGGTATGGGCAAAGCCAGACAAGAAATCCCTCCCAACACGCTAGCGCCAGGGCCAACCCCAAGGTTCTCGAAAAGAGGCCTCGCTGCAAGAGGAAGACCACACGCCATTGCTGAGCGCAGAATAGCATTTGCCGAAAGTGCACTCGCCGCATAAAGAGAGTACGCGTCTACCAGGAAGTTGAGCGCCTGCTGAAAAATAATATTGAAGCCGGCGCCAATGAACGCTGTAATGCGGTGAGTAAAGGCTTCAGACTGTAACGTCTCCTCCAATTCTTACCAGATGCAATCACGGGCACTATCCACGGTATGCTCGGACTTGCTGTCCATCCGAACCAGAAGAGTCCACCCGAGAAGCAGAAGCCACCAATGACCATTGGTGCAAGGCGAGCCTCTGGAACAGCTCGTCCTTGGTTCTTCTCGACAGCCCGCATGTACCGAGGTTGGTTGCCTATGTTGATGCAGATAGCGATGATCACACCGACAAAGAGTCCCAGGAATGGCAAAGTCGATGGAACAAGTTCCCAATGCCGTAGCTCAGCAAATACGATGGGGAAGGATTCCAAAGCGAAGAATAGAAGACCATACACGAAGGATGCGTACAGAGCCATGCAGCTAACCATTGGCTCGGTGAGCAACATGCTATTACATGTTAGCATATCATTAGTTACAAGATGAAAAGATACCTACAGAATCGGCCGATTGAAATGCTTGGTGAGTACATTCTGCACGCTGATCTTCTGTTGTTCATGAGGATGCCAATATCTTTGTTCTCCTGTACTCTTTCTCAGTTGCTTTGCCTTGCGCTTCAGCAGCACCGGCGGGTAAGTCTCAGGCATGAAGGCGAATGTAACGGCAAAGGTCAAGAATGCGATGATGGCCTCCAGGAATTCAGTCCCTGTATATGTCAGCATCTCACGAAAACAACGAATCTGTGGTACTTACACCTCCACCCAAGGTGCTTGTTGACAGTAAGTCCAGCACCCATGATTGGAGCAATCAAGGCACCGCCGACGACACAAGCTGCCAGAAATGCCATCGGGACACCTCTCGCTTTTGGCTCATAGAAGTCCCCCAAAGCTGCCGATACGTTCGCAATCGGCGAGGAGCCAAAGACGCCAGCGAAGAATCTGGTGACCAACAAGCTTGCCGTGTCTTTGCTGACGGCACTGGCAATGCTGAAAACGCCGACCAGGAACATAGGAGGCAGGAGAGACCATCGCCTTCCGTATACTTCGCTGATAGGTCCCCAGCAGATCGGTCCCAATGCGAAGCCCAGGACGAAAAGCGAGACTGTAAGTACAGCTGCTTCCAGCGATATGCCAAGGTACGCTGAAAGCACGGTCTCTGCTGGTGATATGATGGAACTTCCGATCGAGGCGGTCAGTGACAGGAGCGCCATTTGGAGACAGATCCAACCCTTGTACCAAGAGTTGAAATGTTTGGGGTCGTCAGAAGGCTCCAGGCGAGCAAGGAACTTTTCCATCTCATCTTGGGATGGACTCGTTCGCTCAGGCTCGATGTTATTGCTTGCAGGTTTCGTTTCGCCTGTGTTGGTCGTGTCAGAAGGCGATTTCGAGGGTTGGAGCGGCGCAGCCTGTCGCTCAAGGTCGGCTTTCTCATCTTCACGGGGTCGCTGCATGTCGGGAACGGGTCACCTGTGGCAGCATTCTGCAGGAGCACTGCTGCCACTCTTTTATGACCCTGTTCAACATTGTCGGCCGCATGTCCACTGTGGCACGCATCGTCTCGAAGACCTTGATGATCGACTGTTGTCAATCAGGTATGGCGAGGTCGCAGAGAGAGAGAGGTAAAGGAGCAACGACGTGTTTACAAGGTTGACGCTAGACATGCCAATCCCTGCCGGAAGGAAAAAGAGTGGGTGGGAAGGCGGCCGACCCCATCTCTCCTTCCCTCATCTCGTGTTCCCTCTCTTCCTTCAGACGTTCATCATCCTCCTGTGCTTCCGATTAAAGCAAAAACTCTATCTCCATTGCTCGTGAGCTGTCTGAGTGATCTGAGCAACGATTAAGCCCTAGTCGATTCTTGGATTGAAGGGATGACATTCGTACACGCTACACTTTGAGCGAAGACGAGAGACGCGCCCACGCGTTCTAAGTCCTGATCATCAACGGTTCACAACAATGCAGCACACTACCGCCTACCATGTCCGGTAGATAGCGTGATCACTCGCTCAACAAGAGGAACTTTTTTTGCTACGATTTCGCACTGGCCATAGTCTGCAAATTGGGTTCTCCGACTGATCCAGCCGGTCTCGACCGTCAGCACAGTAACACATAGCATGGTCTCTAACGAAGACCTGGGGATTTACGCCATAATTTGGACGTGGAAGGTGGCTGTACTGTCTGCACGCACATAGTCAGATCGGCTCACGGTTTCCTAGGATTCAAGACAGCGGCCGCAAGATCCATTTCTCAGGAGCCTGCTTCGTATCGATTACTCAGAATCTTCAAGCCCTACAAGACATTGAACACGGTGTGCGGGGGCCTGGACATCGCGTGAGATCTGGGGATACCTGGTCTCTACGATTACAATATGACGGCCGACGGTTCCACGCAACGGGCTTCTCAAGTATGCAATAATTGCAAGACCCGGAAGAAAGGCTGTGACAAGCAGTTGCCTACATGTGGGTACTGCAGCAAGCGAGGCCTGGAGTGTCGCTATGATCGTACACCGGACTCGCGGCCCGAGGGCGCCTCGGTAGGCAGCATAGCGGACCTCCTATCGTGCAGCACTGGACCAGCACTGGACGGTGTCGTGAACCTTCAGGTTTGCCATGCTATACATCGCACGGGCATATCCATCGATGAGCTTACGAGTCGATTTTTCCACTACTTTCATCAGTGGTTGCCGATCATTTCTCCGGCAACATTCCGAGAGACAGCCGCCAAATACCAACATGGGGTGCCTCCTGCGGATTTTTCGATGCTCCTGCTTTCGATGTATGTCATCGTGCTGAGACCTATTGATGGGTCTCTAGTCGCGCCAAAGGACGACATTCAACCGAAAGACTTGTATCACACAGCCAAGGTGTTCCTCAGTCATGTGCAGACCAGGCTGTGTGCATCGTATGTGCCAGAATCCTAAACGCCCAACGATGAGAGAGCGTACCTTAGCTCATAAACTCGGGCTTACTTTGAATAGGATCCTCCTGGTGCAAGCCACCATCCTCATTGCCGAGTACGAGTATGTGTGCGGCAAGCCTGGAGGCGCATACGTGTCCCTGGGCCTCGCACTCAGAATGGGCTACGTTCTCGAGCTTCAGCACAGCGTCATGCCGGACAGCCTACACAAAGGACCCCATCTCCAGCATAGCAGAGCCGAGCAGAGAAATCTATGGTGGGGTATCGTTGTGATGGAGCGGTAAGCACTCGCTTGTGACCAGCAGCTACACCCAGACTGATCAGACAGCCTGATCGTTCTCGAACTCCCTTCCAAAGGCCCCAGCCTCTCGACACGCTACCCATGCGGCGACTTCGAGTTTCCTGTAGACCTCAACGACAACATGAACTGCAAAACACCAAACGACAAAGGACCCGGCGGTCATCACGACCATGTCATTAAAGACGACTTTGCAAACATCGTCAAGGCCTGTTTTTACCTCGATGCGGTCCTCACGGCAATGGACTGCATAGATGTGCCAGAAACTCGAAGTGATCTTGATGCACAAATTCTCGGCTTCCTCAGAGATGCCATGGGATCTAGTGCACACGCACCTCATTCTGAGACGCTTACAATCGCTACGAGGTAACAGCAAATTCCTCTCACGGCAGTGAATATTGCTGAAACGTTACAGATCACTCATGCTACGCCATCAAACCATATTGAATCGACTCCCGCCTGAGAAAATCGAACAAAACCGGAGCACAGAAGACGCTCTCGACTCCGCCGCTACCATGATCCTTGAAGCAGCTTACGATCACAGCGAGCATTTCGATGTCATCGATGCTCTATCACTTTCCTGCTTTTATTGCCTGGACGTTGCTTTTCAACAATATGAGAAGCGTCCAAATCTCAAACAGCAGAGCCATATCACCCAAGCTGCCGAGTCTGCACAATCTCTCATGAAAATTTTTCGTGAACGATGGCCTGCACCATGAGCACAGGTTTTGGCAGAGAACTCCGTGGACCTTCCAATACGTGCACTGTATCTAGCTAGCCAGCTCCGCAGGCTGCCTGAGGCTATCGAGTTCTGAAGGCGAATGCTTTGTGTGATCCTCAGCCTCGTGCGAGACCTGAGGCTTGTACGCAGCACCAATATCGGCGGACACTTCTTGCACATTGTCCCCATCAGCTTCTGCGGGCTTATTCTGGAAACCTGGCTGTCTTTGGTTCGTATTCTTCTTCCGCCGTTGTCGAACCAGCAAAATACCTGCCACAATCAGCAAAGCCGCTCCAGCGATCCCTCCAACAGTCCCTCCTGCAATCGCTGCCACATTGTTCGATCCGCTCGCATCGTCGCTAACTTGAACGGATGGCGTCGCCGCAGACGATGTTGAGGAAGACACCGTCACCAAAAAAACAAATCCTGTCAGCATAAGCACACCACCGCCGGCACCCAACACTCACAGTAGAAAACCTCAACCCAGCCGAAACCGTGGCCGCACAACTCCCAACCGGCACCGTCGCCGTGGGCCCCAACGTCACCGCCGTCGAAATTCCCAACCCCTCCACCTGCCCCACCCTAAGCACAATCTGCGCACCCCCAGCAACCGTAAAATTCCTCAAACAATTCCCCTTACTCGGCTGTCCGAACGTCGGCAAATCACACGCGAAGACATTATCCGCGCGGCACGGCGTCAGCGGCATGCCGCCCTGCGGGAAGAAGTCCTCGCAGATTTTGGAGCAGGGCGCGTTCCAGTTCGGGTCGGTGCAGCTGCCTCGGGAGTAGAAGCCGTTGGCGATGCAGAGGCCGTTGTCGGTGCAGAAGTCGTTGGGGCTGCAGCAGGTCGAGACGGCGGCCGCGGAGTCGCAGGGGAGGTCGGCGGATTCGGTTACGCCGTCGATGAAGTAGCAGGTTGCGTGGGTGGAGGGGACGCAGAGGATGAGGAATGATATCAATTGGAGGATGGGTATGGAAATCATTGTATATGGCGGAGGCGTTGTAGGGTAGATGAAAAGCAAAGAATAAGGCAGGACGACTGAGAAGACAGAGCAGAAGAGGTTCAAGACTCGAAGTTGGGGGCTCCCCTCGGAACTATTTTCAAGTCTTCAGCCTTGCGTCGTACAGCCAAGTAACGAGCTGAAAACCTCTCTGTGCTTCTTAACAGGCTGGCCATTTTCATTGGCTGCAGATGGCAACCTTTGACCGCAGTCGCCGCGTGGTACAGCAGGTCGTCTGGCTTCGCCGTGGTTGGGCACGTGGGACTGTTGTGTCTCCAATACTACGAGAGCGACCATGCTTCTGCTCGCGATTTGAGTTGTTTAGTTGGCTTTGGAGTAATGGGGATGAGGGTTCCAATTGAGAAAGATACACAGCCCGCGAGCTCGAGGATGAGATGAAAAGGGGCTAGGACCGTCGAAACTCTCACATTGCTGGCGTAGTACCTTTGCATTTGGCTACTCTGATGCTCCACAGCCGGACTCGCCCGTGAACCGTATCGTTCCCTTTAGAGCGCGAACATCGCCAACACCAGACCGAACACGCCACCGATCGAGGAGCCCTCGAAACGCCCAGCCGCTCCATCCTGAGTTGCCGTCTGCGTGGTGGCTGTATTTGACGCCTCTCCCGCGACAGCGCTGGTGATCGACGGCGACGGATTCGAAGTTGGAGTGCCCGTAGCAGTTGACGAGCCGTGGTTGTGGTCATCATCGTCTGTGTGGTCATCGCCTTCACGTTCGAGGCGGACTTCAGAGCCATCTGCTGCGACGCAGGTACTGGAATTCATCAGCCACTGTCAACAGATTGAAGGCCTATACTCACAGATCATCTCCATCATCTCCAGTCGGCCGACAGTTCTCGTAATTGTCAGGCGCATTGTTAACATTCACATTGCTCGTAACCTCCCACTCCGCGCCATCCGCCACACAGAACAAATCATCGCCATGCGTATGACATTCTTCGACAGAGGTCGGCGCCGTAGCAGCTCCCGTTGAAGTCGCCGTGCCAGTGATCGACGTCAGCGAACCACCAGTAGCCGTCCCAGTCGCAGAAGCAGTCGAGAGCACGGCGCCAGGCGTGGCAGTCTGACCGCTGCAGGCTTGAGCGGCCGAGGAGACGCTGTTGCCGTAGTCTTCCCAGATGTCGTCGTCGTCTTCGCGGTTGGTGCAGGAGAGGCAGCGGTTGAGTTGGTCGATCCAGGTTTGGTTGGAGCAGTATGTGTTTGGGGTGGTTTCGGAGGATTGGATTATGGTGAAGCCTGGTAAATGGTTAGTACCTCATACGAATGTGGATGCTGTTTAGAAGACGTACCGCAATCTGCATGGCATTGACGATCGTCAGAGTCATCGTCCTGGCGAGCGAGCAACTTCTTGATGTGCTCGATGGAAGGAGACGGATTCGCAACAGCAACACAGACAGAGGCGACAACGGCACCGAGTGTGAAGAGGCGTGTGCTAACCATGGTGTTCGGTTTCTTGGCCCAACGTTGATTTTGGGGAAACTATCTAGGGAGCAGAACGTGGGTGAAGAGCTGGGGTTTATATCCACCAGTTCGTGTTGCAGTTGCCTGACAATCCTGGCTGGCAATGGCGTTCTTGGACATGGCCTCCTCGCGTGACTACCAAGAACGACAAGCGTGTAAACACTGTATAAGGGAAAGAGCGGTTCCAATGGTTTGGTCTTGCCAAGGGGTGTGCACGGCGCCGAGCCCTGGCGTGAGCGCATTTCTTCTTCTGTGATGATCTGATAAGATTGAAGCGTGGGTGAATGAATGCAGACGAGTGATGTCGAACTCACTGTATCCGCTGTTTGTTCTTATCGGTTTTGTCTGGAGCAGTCGCATGCGTGGTGCAATTCGTTCCCTCGATTCTTATCCGTTCAAGTTGTCTCGCTACCAGCCTTGGACTACACCCTTGTCCCTGCTTGGGGAAAGCCACTGCCAAGAGCAACCTTGATGGTCTCTCAAGTAGTACGACATGCCATTGATATACCAGTGTTGCGCCTTGAGACAGTGAGATTGGATTCTTGGTTGATGAAACTGCGATGCCCTCTGCTTGAACAGCAACAGCTTCGTCGTGCTGGTCCTCCTTTCGAGCGTCAGCACTCGACGATCGATCATCAAGAACTGTGCCAAGGTCGAACTCCAAGAACACAACCATGTTCAAGGCCTTCAAAGCCACGATGAAGACGTGGAATGAACTGGGCTGGTCTTGTGCAATCGTCGGACAGCCCATGCGGCCGATTGTTCATATGACGACCTCGAACGTCTACGATCCGGCATCCCCGATATCATATCGTTGTCCACGCCGTCAATGACATAGTCGATACGTCTCACACCCTGCAAGGTTTGGGGGAGAACTGTTGTTTGATGCCATTATCAACGTGAGAGTCTCTGACAATGGCAGCCATGCCCTTCACACCAGGTCACCGAGGCAGGCAAGCGAAGACCAGAAGACCGCACAGAATCAGATCACTATGTCAATCAGCTCTTTCGGAGAGACTGCACACTATCCAGACAGTATTCGAGCATCTCTATGCTCCGCCTCGCGACCAGGAGTTGGCCATAATCCAACCCAGAGGGACAATGATCAGCCTGATCGAAAGTCCACATCAGCGTACGTGATACATAGAATTCGCCCAGTCGGTCCCGATGAAACGCCTCACTCGAGCATCCAGAGGGCATCGTTCCATAGGTCGATATGCCTCCAGATACAAAGGTACATCGGCCAGCATTTGCCGAACTGTGCGGGGGAATATGCAGCTGTGTCCGATGTCGAAGGGGAAGAGCGACGGTAAGGTATATAGAGCCTTCTTAATACACAATTCTGATGAATTCTTGGAGTCGAAGAATTCATTCGAGAAAGCCGTCTCCATTTTCGCGGTCTCTGTATTAGAAGTCCTCTCAAAATGGCGCCCTCAGCAATCGATCAAATCACTCAGCCCATCGACCAGCTTACGGGCGATGAGAGAGCTGCTCAATTGCGTAAGACGGTTGGCGATAGACCTCTTGATAGATTCACATACGGTCCTCATCCCATCAGCGGCAACCAGACGGATGCAGTAAAGCAAGTCCGCATTCCAACATTCTCCAACCCGCTTGACGAAAGAGCATTCCGCAAGCTGTGAGAACGCCAGAATTGATACCATACATCGTGTTCAACAATGCTGACACTCCCTTCCAGCCACCACGCCGCCGCAATCCGCTGGCTTGGCATCAACGGCTACAACAATGAAGGTGCAGGCGGCCACATCACCGTCCGCGACCCGATCAAACCCGACCACTTCTGGATCAATCCCTTCTGCAAGTCGTTCCGATACATACGGCCAGAAGACCTGTGCCTCGTGAATGAGGAAGGCATCGTAAAGCCCGAGGGCAACATGCACGCGATCAATCCAGCAGGTTTTGCGATTCATGCAGCTGTGCATCAGGCGAGGCCGGATGTCGTTGCTGCGGTGCATTGCCATAGTTTGCCCACCAAGGCTTTCTCGGCGTTGGGGTGTGAGTTGGAGCCGATCAACCAGGACGCATGTCGATTTTACAATGATCATGCCATCTATGAGAACTTTGGCGGGATCGTGTTGGCGCATGAGGAGGGTCGTAACATCGCCAAGGCGTTGGGGAATAAGAAGGCCGTCATCCTTCAGAATCACGGCATCTTGACTGTCGGCAAGAGCGTCGATGCTGCGACGTATCTATTTGGAGCCATGGACCGATGTATCGAAGCCCAGTTGATGGCAGATGCGGCCGCGGCCGGGAGAGGTACTGAGACGATCAAGATTCCGCACGAAGAGGCCGAGTTTACGCGGAGGGTGTATACGGATGAGATGGAGTATAACATGTTCCAATCTTGGTGAGTCGAATCGTTGTGATTGTCGATCATGCAGCTGACTTGATGTGGTAGCTTCGAGGATATGGTGCGAGCATCGAACGGCGAGCTGTCTATGTTGTCTGGTGGGGAGCGGAACGGATATGATGTCTTCCCCAGGACGTGGTAATTGAACCGCGGCCCATCCAAGGCTTGTGGACTCAAGCAATGGGACTCGTGCAGCATGGCCCGTTGTGGCTACAATCGCTGTATGCCGTGTCGATGCACTACGCCTAGAGATCGCTCTCCAGCTTGTTGTGGACGTATGACATGCCTCGACTTCAGCCATTCTTATTATTCTTGACCTGCTCCCTCAAAGCATCCATATACTCCCCCGTAAACCCCTTCTTAGGCTCCTCTCTTGCAGTCTTTTGCGCGGTCTGCCACGCGCCATCTGCCCCCTCCTCTTCCACGACCGTGCTCTTCTGCTGCCTCGCGTCTACGCCCCTTCCCGTCTTCACCACCCCCTTTGCCTCTTGCTGCTCAGCATAGCCCAACTGCGTCTTGAGCTCCTGCACGAAATGCCTCGTGAAACCAGGTTCCCCAGGCTGATCGATCTTGGTGCCACCGAGTTCCTCCGGCGGGATTCCATGCCTGATGCGGTGCACCTGGCGGACGACCTTCTCGACGGCGCGGTGGAAGGCGGGAGTGCGGAGCAGGGCTTGCACCATGTAGGCTTCGAGGACGCGCAGCCAGGGAGCCATGCCGTACCAGTACGTCTATCACCGCAGTGATGGTTGTTACATGTCAGAGACGCATACCGGCAGCGATAGGCGAGGCGAGGTGGACGGTGGATGGCGTCACGGTCGGGCAGTTTTGGACGCAGGTGAGCGGGTGGCGCCGCAGATGGACGTTGGCGTTTCAGAACTCGAGGCGGGCTGATTGGGCGCCAGAGTATCGACCTACACTCCTCGCTCGACGGCAGCGACGTCGCCCTTTGGCGCGTGAGGTCAACTTCCTCCTCGATGTCCCTTTCCTCTTGTAACATACACGCCCTGGGAGTAAGTGAATGAACGGCCTGACTGCCGAAGTGCCGCCTTTCTTGTTGGATTCTTCGACACTTCTACTTCTGCTCCTACCACCATCTCGACGGCAGACTAGATCTTGGTGACGACATTGGGCGATTCCTTCTGATTCGGCAAACACTTACAAACAACCATCACGGCGCTCTCCAAGAGTCGCGCAACCCCACGCTCCTTAATCGCTTCCGCCCACCACCGACTGAAGCGACACCACCTCCCAGACAGTACCTCCACTGGTCCATGCTCACGTGCTTTCACTCGACACATGGCCAGTCACCAACCCGCTCTCCCGCAGTTCCTCAAGCAGTCCAGATCAGGCGGGTACATCAGCAGGGATCAGCTTCGCGACGCAGACTAACAGATCTCCAGAACTCCACGCCAAATTCGTCGATCTCGAATGGCAGCAACGTAACCGTCTCCTCCAAGGCACGCAAGCTCCTGCGAATCCCTCCGCCCCGCCGTCACAATGGTCACGACTCAGCGGCGAGGCCGTCGCAGCACGAAATCGATACCTGAATGTGGAACCATATGCGCAGAACAGAGTCAAGCTGAGGGTCAATGAGGGAGCAAATGACTATATCAATGCGTCGCCGATCCAATTGGGGAAGAGGAAATACATCGCTACGCAGGGGCCTAAGGATACCAGTGTCAATCACTTCTATCGAATGGTTGCATCAGAGCTGAAGAGTCCGGCGGTGGTCGTCATGCTTACACAGACGCACGAGGCGGGCAGGGAGAAGTGCTTTCAGTACTATCCCCTTTCCAAGGAGGAGTCGCCTTTGATCATACCAGAGGACTCGGCCATTGAAGATGGGGTCCAAGGCGCAGTCGAGCTGCTCAGCGTAGAGCAAGATCCCAAGAGCCGAAGCGAAGTCCGCAGACTACGGCTGAGCACGAGTGCAGCGAGTGGCGACCCGAAAGAAGTCGAAATCCACCACCTCCTCTTCTCTGGCTGGCCAGACTTTCTCGTCCCAGAAGGCGAAGATCGCGCGGCGCTCGTTGAACTTGTTCGACTTTCCGCCTTTCTCAACCGCCCCAGCAGCACGAACACCCCCAACCACACCAATGGCGCCTCAGCCTCTACCTTCGCCGCAGATCTCGCATCCACAGATCAAGACAACCCCCGCATAATCCACTGCTCAGCAGGCGTGGGCCGCTCAGGAACCTTCATCGCGCTTGACTACCTCCTCAGCCTGATGCATTCTAGTCAATTGGACAACCTTGCGGCGGATAAGGACCCCATCGCCGAGATTGTGGATAGTCTGCGACAGCAGCGCATGATGATGGTCCAGGGCGAATCGCAGTTCAACTTCTTGTATGAGGTTATGAGGGAGCAGTTGTCCGCGAGGTTTAGAGAGCGCGATGCTGTGGCGGGGGCTGCGCAGAACGGGACGAATTAGAGCGAGGGGCCTGTAATGAATCGATGAGGTATACGAGGATATGAGAAATGCAGTGTTGTAAAGCGGGAATCTATGCCCTTGTTGTTGTACTTGTCATTGTCATCTCATGCTTGTGTGAGTGACCGTCGCCTCCCGCCTTACAAGCGACCTGTGGTGAGAGACAACGTCCCACATAACGACCTGAACGTCACATACTCCCTTTCGATGCAGTGTATCATCCAGCCGAGCCAGCCCAAATGCGAGCTGCGAAAGGCTTTCGTGAGAGATATCAACTCGGCGATGCACTCGTCCCGCCTTCAACAAAAGCACCATGAAAACGCCATATTCGGCTTGCTGTCTTCCCATGAAATAGGATACATCCCCTTCCCTCCCTCCCTCCCTCGCTATCACTTACTTTCTCCTTCCTGTCGCTTCTCTTCCAACGCACAGACCATCACAAGTCACGTGACATCTCTCCCTCTTGGCAATCACATGACGGAAAGAATCCCGCTACTCAAAAAATCACCTTCCACCCTGCCTACTCTGCCACAACAATCCTCATCCGCAAAAGCAGCGTAGCGGTGAGTGAGTGAGTTGAAGACGCAATCACCACCCCCATCATCTTCGGTATCACATATCACCCCCATCGCATCGACGCAGTAAGTGGCTTTACGCTTACCCGCTGATTCCAAGCGGCGTGGTTGGTCGAGCGCGGGAAGAAGTCGGAGCAAAGAAGAAAGACCTTGGAAATTCTGGGAGTTGGTAGGTTGTGGTCCAGCTCTTGCTTTTCTCGAGTCCCAAGGTCGTGATTTAATTCTTGAATTTCGTGGGATCTTTTAGGCCGAGGGGGTGGTGTCTTGAGCCGAGTTGAATGGGGTCTATCGGGTCGAGCGAGCAGAGCTCATAAGGGGCTGCCAAGTTGATTCTTTGAAGCTAGGTGAGGTTGGTAGAGCTAGCTATACCGTTGTTCGTATCGTCTTTAGCTGGCGATTCTGTACTTTGAGGACTTCAACATCTTCACCTTGATATCCGTAGTTCATAGACTTGACCGTCGCTCGAGGACTTGGGCTACGGCGAGCGCCGAGCGAGACGTCTGCCGCTTCTCTCACTCGGCTTTCGAGGGGTAATGATTCATAGGATGGAAGTCTGCTCCTACTTTGGCGGATCGTGACCTTGGATTCGGGCGTGTGAAAGCGGTTCATGTCGTCGCAGCGTGAAAGCCTCTTGGGCAGGCGACGGAGTGTGCCATGTCGAGCGTCGCATGCGGCCGCCTTATCGCTCATTTGGCTCGTCGTATCGAGAGTCAACGGGCGATGAGGTGTATGGTATGACTGAGCGCGTGGTTGTAGTCATCTCGTCCAGAGCATCGGCTCGGTCGCCGGTCATGCGATCGAAGCTGCGACAAAGCGTTCCAGGACTCCGCGAGCACTGCACCAGCTCAAGGCCGCATTGAGTTCTCAACTCGGCGCCTTTTGGCAATGTCGTAGGCAGAACCCCATGCCATCGGTGCCTCTGCAAGAAATCAAGCACCTAGGCGCCTGTCCCACCCAGAGTTGAGTCCTTTCTACAGGGTACGCCGACCATTAATCTCTCACCGCCCTCTCATACTTCGGTGCCCATAACCACACCCTCCACTTCTCATGCGTCAACCACGCAGCGATCAAGGCCTGGATTCGAGCTTTCGATGATGCATCGAAGCGTCTGGCGAATCGTCCTCTTGTGATAAGCAGGAATTCTTTCGTTATTCCTCTTCTTCTCACTCGTCCAGGTGGAGGCTGTCATGCTGCTACGAGGTGCGCCTCAGGTAGCCTTTGCAGCCGCTTCTCAACTGATTTCCTCATGTCGACATGCTCCCAAGAGATCTCAGCGATCGAGATCTAGAATCGTGCACATTCGTTAGCTTTCTCCTCGTGTAGGCCATTCATTGCAAATGTAATGCTCCATCAGCGTGAGATATGGCCTCAGGATCGGGGTGTGGCTGCTGGTAATCATTTCACCTCAGACAATAGCGCCCAAAGGCTCCAGTTGCCAACATCTGCGTGAGTCCATTCTGGTGCGCCTCTTGCCCTCTGGCGTGCGCGGCCAGATGTTGTTGTTATCGGGGGGTGTTGTGCCATCCCCTCGTGGCCCTCCTGGAAGCCCCTTCAAAAGACACTTCACCCGTAGTCCTCTTTCTCTTTCCTCCTTCTATCCCCAGAAATCTCTGAACAGCCGTTGTATCGATCGTTGCATCAGCAGCATAGCCATTGACCTTCATTCGGAGATACATCCAACATTCCAACTGTTCAGCTTTGTTGACATACCTCACCTCACCATGGAGCCAGTGAAGAGGAGCAACCGCCTGCAGGAGAAGCGCGAGAAGAAGCAAGCGGTAAGTACCTTGCTTCAATCTTGTTGATGTCCCCGTGATAACAGTGGCATTGTAGGAGGAAATCCGCCAACAGCGCGCTGAGGAGGCCAAGCGTGTGGCCCAAGAGAACGCTGAGCGTGAAGCGGCCATAGCGGAGGTCGAGCAGAACAGGCGCGCCCGCGCTGCGGCTCGAAGGTCTTACGTTGCTGGGTACCGCAGGCAGCGGACTAACATATTCGTGGGTGACCCATCCGCCTCCGTAGCGGTATAGAGCTAATCCAAGTGAAAGGAGAACACCCTCAACAACCCGGTCTACCACATGGGTAAGCCATACCACGCCACTGCGCGCGAGGGGCGCTCTGGCATGATTCTCGCGAGGAACTGGACCCCTGAGGATCTGGAGGAGTACAATTATCAGGTCCAGCGCGCCCTCGAGGGCGGCTCCAAGCTGCAGTCGGCCGAGGTTTATGAGGGCGCTTTCACCCTGCGCAAGATGTCCGCCGGGGGCAATCCCCACCGTTCTGCTCCTGTCTTTGGTCGCAAGGACCACATCGTTGACACTGTCCGTGCCAACGGAGAGGAGAGAACCCCGGACTCGGCTGGCGAAGTGAGCTCGGATGACCTTGACGGAGATACGACGGAGCTGGAGGACTCGGACCTTGAGGAGGTCTCAGATGAGAGCGCTTCTTTGGCCGGTGATGCTGATCCTCAACCCATCCAAGGCGAGCACACTGCCGCCAGAGATGTGAGTGAGCCCATGTGCACATATGACCAGTACTGCGTTTGTCTCGATTGCACTCTGCAAGTCCATGCCTGCGGCAGTGCTGGCGCATATGTTCGTTCGGATCGCCATGGGGAGAGCACGGCAGTCAAGCGCGCTCGTGATGAGGAAGGAGAAGGGATCCCCTTAAAGGTGCGCAGAATCGACAGCGGCACCACCGTAGCCGAGCCCTCTGAAAGCGGGACTCCCACCGCCGAGCCTCCTGAAAGCGAGACTCTTCCCACCGCCGAAGCCCCATCGCCATTCATCCCCGCGCGAGCTCGTCCCTTCCAAGCCACTGATGGATACCATGGGATGCGACGAGCGTCGTCGACCGGTGGGGATGCACTGTTGCGCGGTGAGGATCGCTTGCGCAGCCAGCGCTTCACCCCTCCGCAGGCAGCCTCACCGACGAGGCCTTATCCAGACCTGATGTGGGCCCTTGGTAACTTGCAAGGTGAGGCCTGGTATCGAGCCTATATGTTTGCGGTCCGTGGGCGCGAGCCACGCGGTGTGCGTGAAGAGGTGGAGGATCAGATCAACGCCGAGATAGCGGGAGAGGCGCAGTTTCACCGCGAGAACAGGCTGCGTTTCAGGTGAGGAGGTGAAGTAATTCGATCCTCTCTCATCATCATTCCCACGAACAGCACCCCCGAAGAAGCTGCCAGTGGCCTGGTACAGTAGCAAGTTCTGGGGATGATGTTCAGAATCTGATGATCTCGCTCGGGTGGGCGAAGCTATTGCTCGCCATGCGAAGGGCGATCGATCCACTGTCGACAAGCGCTCTGGAGGGTATCGTCCATCATCCGTGGGGCTAGCGCTGGTCAAATAGAAGTCGCAGGAGGATTAGCAGCACAGTGAGGGACCTGGGGGACCAGAGGGTACAAGTAGTCTGTGTGAGGAGAGAATGTACGCGTAAACGAAGTAAGCTCAAAAGGTGGAGATGACCCAAGCATGTGAACAAGTCCCACCAGGAATTTAGATACTTTTCTGCTTTAAGCTACAAGACCTGTCAGGGTTCAATGTATTTAGCATTTGTAATGTCTACACACGTACCTGTTGCCTCATACCGGTGGCCGGCTGATATTGTCTTATCAATGAGGTTCGAAAAGGTGCAGGATCTGGTCAAGAGTCTTCGCATATCGAGCTCCATTCTGCCAAGGTCCAAGATGTCGGAGAGTCGCGGACAGAGAGAATGCAGACGTCCTACATCGTTCCGGTGTTGCGCATTGCTCGACGGTGACCCAATCGCCTTGTGTGAATAGCGATGTCCTTCGAACGGCCTTTAGTGCACGACACGATGAGACAGTATCTGTAAGGTTGATGCTTTGCTCACTTCCGGCAAAGAATGAGTAAATCGCCAGCACCAGCCCAGCTTGCCATGACACCCTCGCAACGTGGATGGCAGGGACTTCGGAGACACGGAAACGCTCGAGAAGAATGTATATCAACAGTGCGTGAATGACGCATCGTTTTGCATGCGGTGTCGGGATCCATGCTTGCAGAGTAGCGGTATCGTCCTGCGAGATGTTTGGCCCATCTCTGCCACAGACACGCTCGAAAACGTCCAGATCTGACAACAGGAGTACGAAGCATGAGTGCCAGAGCATCAGAAGCGATAGTCTCCTCGCACCATCCAAATTGATCAGCTGTGCTGATTCATTGAACCACGTTATCAGTGAGGATTGGATCTCGTCATCAGCTTCGGTATGCGTTCTGCTGAACGGACCAGTCTTCCGGTGATATATCTCCGCCACAAAGCAATCCAGTGAAGCGCAGCTGGAGAAGAATGAATGGGGCTCTGGGTGATGCTCCGCGTGGCGAGCCCGTAATGATACCCATTCATCAGCGGTCTTGGCCAGAAAAAGTTTGTCATCTGCAGCGAGTCGAACCTGAAACGGATGAGCCCGTAGAAGTGCGGGCTGGTGAACCGTTGCGAAAACTTCACCGTTATGCACGAAAATGGAATTGAGAAGGCGTATCGCGGTTTGTTCACGAATCCATGGCTCCCAATCAGCTGCAGATGGCTGATCGTCTAAGATCGCAGAGGAGTCTTTGGGGCTGGCCCATTGATCATAGAAAGTGCGGACTGCGACTCCCATCGTTCCGTGGAAACACTGGGCAGTGAGCAGATTAGGGGCGGAGCCAGACAGTATAGCGTATGTTTGTCCAATCATCGCAGCTTGTAGAATCGCCAAGGAATGTTCATCTGCAATCCTGTTGGGAGCGAAGGAGACTAGTATTGCTTTCTGGACTCCGTCGAACAGTCGTTCTCCATGGTACAAGGCTTCTTCCGACCCTATTGCAAGGGCACCGAGCGAGCAGACTGACAGTAATAGTAACGGATTCGTGCGAGCAGGCTCAAAAGTCGGCAAATGCACAATCGGTATCAATGGCCAGAGCCGTGTGGTGAACATGTGGAGACATCGATTGAGAAATTGAGTTGGCGGTAGCGTTGTGTCCGGTACACGCTGTTGCAGTGAGTCGGCAAGCGCATCTCGAGAAATCTCATCCCCGGCTGCGTCTGAGGTGGTTGGGGTCGCCCACGGCTGAAGGGGATACTTCGACGTCGACATGCTAGTAAACCAGCTCTGAGCCATAGTCGAAGGAGGTCGCAATGCCTCCTGCTGGGAGTTCTCGTATGGGCGCTCGGCCTCCGAACGTAAAGGTAGCCAAGGAATACTGGGCGACGCTGTGTTGAGATCGTATGTCCCAAGGCCTTCCAACGAGAATGACGGATCCAAGTTCATGGAGTCGTCCCACGGCCAGTCAAAAATGGTAGAACAGGGGTCTATGCTCGAGTTTAGCGAAAATGACATCGACCCGAAATCGGGGTTGGTGCTCATGGAATGGTCAAAGGTGTGGTCGGTGTGAGGCGGCGTCTGCAGGCCATCTTGTAAAGATTGCATACTATCTGGTGGGCCATGGCCTATCTCTCTATCTGCGGGTTGCGATGGACTACCAGCCTCTGGATGTCGAGCCCGAGCATGGCGATGGAGCGTGTCCTTGCGAGAGAAAGTAGCCGAACATAGGTCGCAAGAGTACGGGCGTTCACGAGTATGAGTGCGCACGTGGCGTTGGTAATGCTCCCGTTTGCTGTAAGTATTGCCACAATACTCGCATGTGCCGCCCGCTTGTCCTTTGCGCGAGCTCATGATCATTGATAATGTGTACAAGGCTGGCGAGACAGGTGAGTGAAGACCGTGGGACGAGCAACGACGAGATGAGGCAAGTGAGGTTGAAAGTGGCCCTAGCTGCGGAGAAGTGTGGGACGATCGTTGACCAATCACAGCAATTTGAGCTAGACCATTTTCACGACCCCTTTCAAAAGCTAGAACAACTACTCTCCAAGAACATATCCACGGTGAACATGCCCATCACAAGACGCCAGATTTCATTGTCGAGCGTTGAAAGCGTCTATGTGAACAGCCTTAGCGCCAGACCGAGCACGCTGAGATACAGGCGATGCCACAGTGCGAGACTGGCCAAAGTCACTGTTGATACAGGTCCAGATACGAATTGGCCATCTCTGCTAGGTGCACTTACTTCTCGAACCTAACCACGTTCCGAAGAGTCTCGAGCTGGTCGATTTCCACTTCAATCACATCTCCATCGTTCAGGAAAGATTTGGGGCTCTGGAAAGCACCCACTCCGGCAGGCGTGCCTGTCATGACAGCCGTACCAGCCGGTATCGTTGTGCCTAGTGACCATTTGTTAGCCGATCGGACAAATACCACATCAGGAGGCTTACCTTGGCTCATATGACTGAGGATCTGGGCTGGGGTGAAAAGCATGTCTTTTGCAATCTCAACGTCTTGCACTATCTTGCCATTGACTCTCGTGATGAGACGTCGTCCCGCCCCAGTTGCACGAAAGTGGTCGGCGCTTATCAAGGCAGGTCCCATGGGAGCGAACCTGTCGAAGGCTTTGGCGTAGAAGAATTGCCCGCCCGAGTTGTTCGGCAGCTGGAAATATCGGCAAGACAGGTCATTTCCAGAAGTGTAACCCAAGATATACGACTCCGCCTCCTCCGGCGTCACATCCTTGCATGCTTTGGAGGTGACAAACACGAGCTCTCCCTCGAAGTCGAATAGGCTGAGGGCACAGAATTTGTTGATGGGAATTGACTCCCCTGGATCGGCAAGAGAAGATGCCGGCTTGGTCCAGAGAGGAGGATACTTTGGCAACGGAAGCTGAGCATACGTCAACATCTTGCTGCATGTCGGGGGTCGTGGCATACCAACATTTGCTTCTTTGGCGTGTGAACGATAGTTCAGGCCAACGCAGTAGATTGGCACGTCAATGGAGGGCAGTGGCCCGAGTAGCTGCAACAGTCGGTGAGTGACCGAAAATGATGGACAGTAGTACTGACATTCTTGATGGTGACAGTTGTTGCATCGCGTCCTTCTCGCAAGTCGCCGATGGAAGCGTAGCCATCTACCTTACTTCCGGGTTTTGGAATTCGTGCCTTGCCATCTTGGTCGGTAGAGATGGTAGCGAAGTACACTCTACCATTTTCTTCGCAAGCGAACTTGACGAGAGCATCAAATTCGGACATGTTGTTGAACGAGCAGCTGCACGAATCCTGTGGAAGGTGCAAATATTTTGAGGAATTGACGGTCCCACAGCTCACCAATCGACTGACCAGCATGTTTATTCCTGGTCGTCTATTCTATCAGGGTGTAACAAGATACATTCGGCATTTTCGGGCACTTGAGGTCGTCTTCCAGGAACACGAGCGCAGAGCATACCGGAAACGGGTCATCAAGTTGTCGGACTCAAGTATCCTGTGACAACTGTGGGACCGAGCCTGCTCTCAGCTGGTGACGGTCCCACTATGACTATGGATAGATGAACACCAGCCATATCCTCCTTGGGGACCCTAAGCGGTCTCACGCACGTCTCCGCCCGTCGAGAGATGGGTATCAAACGCATCATCCTCACCATCATCCTCAACTTTGTCAGCAAACTTCCGCGTTGGATCCGCGAGCGGATAGTCCCAGATATGCGAATTCCGGAGATCGCAAACAACCCGGCGAAGGTTCAACTCGCCAGACTTGGCCATGTATACGTCGAGCATACAGATCTCGATCAATTCGACAAGTTCGCAGTCGATTTCGGATTTGTAGTCGCAAAACGGGAAGACGCGAAGGTCTACTATCGCGGCTACGGCAAAGATCAATACATTTACGTCGCTTCTCAGTCAAAAGATGGCACTCCGCGCTTCAAAGGACCCGCATTTGTCGCGAACTCAGAGAAGGAGTTCGAGAAAGCCAAAGCAATTCCAGGAGCCGAAGTTCAATCTTTGAGCGATTCTCCTGGCGGCGGCCAAATCATCACATTCAGTCGCGCGGACAACACTTTCTTCCATGTAATTTATGGACAAGCTGAGAGAGAAGTCAATGCTTCGTCGCCTCCGACAGCCACACACGAAGAATTGGGACCGCTTAACACGCCGTTCGAGAAGCCACGACAAGGCCGATTTCAACGCTTTCATGATGGCCCAGCTCTGATCCACAAGCTGGGGCACTTTGGCTACGTCCACTGCCAATTCGATGAAGAGCTGAAGTGGTATACGGACAATTTCAACTTTGTACCGTCAGACATCCTCTACCACTGGGACTTCTCCAACATTGACGTTATGACATTCATGCACCTCGACTTGGGCAAACAATTCTCAGACCACCACGTCTTCTTCATGCAGCGAGCGCCTCCAGAGGTCCAGAAGACATATGTTCATCACACATCTTACGAAGTTGAGGATTTCGACACACAGCTGATCGGCCATCAGTGGCTGGCCAAGAAAGGCTGGAAGAGCGTCTGGGGAGTAGGAAGACATGTTCTCGGGAGCCAGATATTCGATTATTGGCAAGACCCTAGTGGGTTCAAAATCGAGCACTATGCAGATGGAGATGTTGTCAATGAAGACACGCCAACTAAACGTGACGTCGTGGGACCATTGTCGGTTTGGGGTCCTGAGCTGCCGAAGGATTTCGGTGAGGACGGAACGAAGAGGCTGTTAATTTGAACGATGGAACGAGGAGTGCTAGAAGAGGAAAGTTGGGGTTCTCCATGTGGCGTTCTCTTACTTGGCTCGGTATGTCGAGGCAGTGTAGCAGGGTCCTCCGTTCTGCGACGATCTAGCCTATATGGAGCTCTAGGAACGGTATGCTATGTGGCATGTGGTATGTGGGACGGATCGTCTCCACCTTGGAGCATCAGCTCTACAATAATAGCCATGCGGGACAGGCTAGTCACAATGATGTCGAGTGCTGACATGTTTGATAAATATATTTTCATTGAACAGCTTGCCTGAGAGCTTCTCACTACACACAATTAACAACCTTCGAGTCGAGCATGGAACAAGCACGAGTTACGATCATTGGAGCTGGGCCCGCGGGTCTCGTCCTGGCATTGTCTCTCGAGCAACAGGGCATCTCGGTAAGACTCATGGTCCAGCACCTTTGAACATTCGCGAACTAATATTCACTACCACAGAGTATCATCCTCGAAAAAGAGACAGAAATCAACCGAGACCCAAGAGGCGTTTACCTAGCCGGCGATGCCATCCGCATCGTCTGGAGTTTAGGTCTCGGCCCATACATGCCCCAAATAGGACATACACCAGACACTTTCAACTTCCATAGTTCGAACTTCGTGAACGTGCCATTTTACAGCGTCGAGTTGTCGGGAGATATTCTCCAACAGGCTGTCCCGGTCGGGATGTTCATGATTCAACCGGAGCTTGGTAAGGCGCTCTCATACAGCATGCTGCTGGTACGTAGCAGAACTAATCGTATGCTGCAGAGAGGGCTCTTCGAGAAAGAGTCAATGCAAGCAAGCTCTGCGACCTACGAACAGCTTGCGACGTGCATAAGATACGAGAGGTTGACGATTTGGTCGAGATCGAATATATCGGCCCCGACAAGACCAGCCGACGACTCCAAACAGCCTGGTTAATAGGCGCAGATGGCAAGAGAGGAGTCGTCCGCAAGACATTCCTCGAGCCCGTGGCAGACATCCGACAAGTCGAACAAGAATACAAATATGAAGGGACGTGGGTAGCTGCCAACCTGCACATCTCGCTACCGACACCTGAGACACATCCCGACTTCCCTGCGTGGAAAGTAGGCATGACGCCCGAAGAAGTATACGATCTGTTCTGGCCTGCTGGTTGGCACTTCTGCAGCCCCCCGGGTAAGCCCACCGCTACTGGTCGATTTGGTCCGGTTGAGCGACGTTTCTGGCGGCATGAATTCAGGCAGGAGGATTGGAATGAGAAGACGATGGATGCGGATGAGTTGTTGTGGGAGCATCTTACACCCATGATCACGAGGAGTCAAGATTCGCAAGGAAGGCGTTTTGGTCAGGCTGTCACATTTCCGAGGGATTGCATTGAAACTTTACGGTGCAGGCCGTTTACTTTTGCGCACAAAGTTGTCAATAAGTGGCATCATAAGAAGAGCGTCCTGATTGGGGATGCTGCTCATGTGGTATGTTCCCAACCTACCTGGAACCTGTGTGAGTAGTACTAACAGGAATAGTTCCCACCCTTCGGCGGCCAAGGCATCGCCAGCGGCATCCGCGACGCTCATCAACTAGCCTGGAGAATCGCCGCTCTCGAAAAACAACCACAACATTCGGACATTCTCTGTCAAACAATGCTCGACGCCTGGGCAGCAGAACGAACTAAAGGCATCCAGGACGCCGCGACCTTCACCAAAATGAACGGCATGCTGTGCAACAACCGCAAGCCCCTAATCTTCCCCGTACTCCAAGCTATGGAGTGGTTTACACAGAATTTCCTTGGCACGCACAGTTTCAACGATGCACAGGCAAAAGCGGAGCAGAGGGGATTCCAGGGAGTAAAAGGCGGTTTCTTTCTCAACGACCATGAGGGCGGATGCAAACTACCACAGATATACGTCGACAGCCTGTCCTCGAGAAAAGCCCTTTCAGACACGATCTTCGAAGCGAACGACTCACCTTTACGCCTCCTATCCCTCCAGCAAGGCACCAAAGCCCCCTCTACCTCCATCAACGAACTCAAGACCCTCCTCTCCGACGCCTCCATCCCCGAATATCTCCTCTCCCCAACTTCCATCATCGCAATGAGCACAAGCCCCTGTCCACCCGAAAGCATCGGCTCCTTCGCCGCCCCTGAAATCAGAAAAATCAGCCCAACACCTTTGAACGATCTCACGCACGGCCAAGCACGAAGAAGCTACGATGTGGCTGCTTTCCAGCAACGTTTGGGCAAGGACACACGGTATGCGATTGTGAGGCCAGACTTTTATGTTTTTGCTACAGCGAGGAATTTGGGGGAGTTGAGGGTTTGTTTGGAGGGATTGAGGAAGATGGTTGAGGGGACGGGAAAGGTTAGGAGTTCGTTGTAGGGGGGCGGTGGATGAGATGGGCTTTGCATGTGTGTGTTGTCATTGTGGAGCGTTCATATAATGTTTTGAGCGAACCATGTGCTCGAGATTGCTGATAGAGTGGAATAGATTTGCACATGGAGAATTGTCACATGTTTCTTGGCAGCACGAGAGCCGTGGTCTGTGCGGTTGCGGCATATCTAGCTATTTTATTGACCATCTGACGAACAGACACTCGCGACCTTCGATGTTCAGCCATACCTTCATTCAACATGCCGACTCCGACCTCGACAAAATGCCAGACATGGAAGACATCAGAGCGCCTAAGCAAGACGGTCAATGGTGCGAACCACTAGATCACCTCATCGTCTTCGA
The DNA here is from genome assembly GCF_010093935.1 of Zasmidium cellare ATCC 36951. Classification (NCBI taxonomy): domain Eukaryota; kingdom Fungi; phylum Ascomycota; class Dothideomycetes; order Mycosphaerellales; family Mycosphaerellaceae; genus Zasmidium; species Zasmidium cellare. Next base: position 105,332 of record NW_022986963.1, read on the forward strand.
ATGCTGATTGAAACCAGGGCCCTGGGCAAAATGGCCGCAGTCCACGTCGGTGGTGGAGGGCCTAAGATGTTCTACATACACCTGGAATTGCTTCTCCAGAGAGCACCCTACTTCCGCACGCTGAAAACCCAAACACGTGGGCCCGGCATGGGAGGAGTATACATTTTGTAACAAGTGAAATTCACTGCTTTCGAAACATACACGAAGTACATCTACTCTGGAAAGCTTCCGTGCATGGACGACAACGACAACACGGACACGGGCAGCTTGATCGACCTCTACGAACTCTGCCAAGTTTTGGACGATACTGCCGCCATGGACGCCATCGTGAGCGTCATCTTGGCGCTATACTTGGAACATGGCGGCAGCACAATTGGTCGCGAAAAAATCGAACGGGTTTATAATATCACCGAGCCAGACTGGCCATTGAGGCGGGCTGTTGTCGACACCTACGTCTGGATCCAAGATCCGGTCAGTGTCGAATATTATGGCACAGTCGAGAACGAGCAGTTCGTCGTTGGCCTTGCCAAAGCTTTGATCGAGGAGAATTTTGCTCTGAAAAGCCAGTCGGCCGGCTCGGAAGCCATTGATAAAGTCGATTACTGCGACTACCATCACCACGAGAAGGATGCTCCGTGTCCAAGTAAGAAGCGGAAGCGGCAAGACACAGACGACACTTCAACTCCATCATCATTAAAGCAACAGAAGTCATAGCAAAGTCTTCGGATATCATGCAAGGAAGCATGACGAGGACGAGAGAGTCATCGACTGCATTGGCGAGGCATGGGGCTGGGAGTCAGCGATATGACGAAAGGGAGTTGCAGAAAACGGACTATCACATGCTTCTTGGCAGCATGCTCGTGTGGTCAGTGCATAGCCCCAAGATCGTGCCCTTTTTGGTCTCACTACCTTCCAACATCCACCAAAAAGCGAAACTGGGAGGACGGCGATGAGTATCGGCAAGATCGTGATCTGTGGAGCCTCGAGCATCGCGTAGCGAAGCACCTCGAGACTAGGATTCGGCGAAGATACACCTGCATTACGACGATGGATTCAGGGCATCTTACAGACGTTGATCGAGATTTCGAGGTTGGACTCTTGCGATCAGGGCAAGTCACACATTCCTCGAATGCGCCAACCCTAAGGCTCTAAGAAGGGCAGAGGGACAGCGGTTGCCTTAGAAGACCATACACACATACATCAACATCAACTCAGCAGTCACAGTACAAGCACGAAATACATCACACGCGAAATACCATACAAGCCAACAAACTCCCCACTAGCCCCTTAGCGCCGGCAGCCTCGGCGCTGACATGTGCAACCGATGAGTAAGTAACTCCAGCCCGTCGATGATGAGTAAGTCGAACCCATCAATGCAGCAGTGATAAGTAAGTCGAGGCTCCATCGCTAGTGATGTGTCAGGCCACGGAGAAACTTGAAACATAGGGACGGGTGTCGCTAGTATGCGGCTACTGCAAAGCTAGTCGTCACTGAGCGAGATGGAGGGGGATAGGCCTACCTGCTTTGATTAGGCGTGTTGGGGGGTGGACGGTGAGGCTGAAGGGAGGGATTGGTCGTGATAGCATGGAGGGGATATACGTCGCTCTTGGCCAGGCAGAAGGGAAGTAATGAGGTAGTCTGTTCTTGATGCATGCCACAGATTGAATCTCTTGCTCCTTTCAATTCGAGGTGATCGTTGAACAGTTCTCTCACTTACCATGTCGTCCACCCCGAATCAAAAGAAAACGCCCTTCGAGTCCATTGCATCGCACGAACGATTCGACCTCACCATCACCAGCGCACCAGGCTACTCACTCCAAAACCCGCTCACAAACCAACGAGCTCGAACGCTCGCTGAAAGAAGACTACTCTTGAAGCAAGATTTGCTGATTCTGCCACTGTGGGCCTTGATCTTCTTCGTGACTTATTTGGTGAGCCACATCCAAATGAACTCCATGATAAATCGGATGATTAAATTCATAATGTATTGCACAGGACCGAAACAGTTTCGGAAATGCTCGAATCCTAGGCCTCTAGAAGTCCCTCGAATTCTCCAATCAACAATTCGCCACAGCTGGATATCTCTTCTGTACGTAGACGTCGAGCCATTGAAGACGACTTTCTTTCTCATCGATGCCGCACAGTCGTTGGATGCATCGTCTTCATGTTCCCCGGCTCTGTTTTCATGCGAGCCGTGCCAGCGTACCTCCAGCTGGGGTTTGCCACCGCCGCGTTTGGAAGTTTCGTCTGTGCCATGTCTGCGGCGAGGAATTTGTCGACGCTGTATGCGCTGAGATTTCTCGTTGGGGTTGGTCAGGCGTTCGTGCAGATCTCGGGATTGTATCTGACTTTGTGGTATACGAGGCGAGAGGTTGCGTTTCGGGGTGGTAAGTTGGCTTTGGGAATAGCCTCGTCCAGCCTTGTTACTGAGAGATCTCTAGCTATCATCTTCTCATCCGCTACGCTTGCCGGAGCTTTCAGTGGGCTGATTGCGTATGCCGTTGGAGACACATTGACCGTTGGTAACAGTGGCCGTGCTCCCTGGCAGTGGCTCTTCCTGATCGAAGGAGTCATCGCGATTGCGTTCGGGTTGGTTGCGGCAGCGTTACTTCCTCGCTACCCTGATCGTCTCCAGCATACCAAGCACTGGCTATTCAGTCAGGCGGAGATCCAGCTTGTGCTGGAACGAACAGCTGGTAAGGCCACAGTTTCCTCCCAGCCTTAGGCAAGTCATCAAAGCTAACACGTGTTTGACAGCTTGGAACACCAAAGGAGCAAAGACATCCTGGCGCCAAGTCTGGACCACGCTCACCGATCCAAAAAGCTACTCCTTCGCCTTGCTCAACAGCGCAACAGGCCTAACATTATCGACCACCGGCGTCTTCCTCCCGACCTTCATCAAACAACTAGGATACAGCGACGTGAACGCCCAGCTCTTCTCCGTGATCCCCTACGCCTTCGCCTTCGCCGCCATGCTCACAATCAGCTACATCAGCGACAAACTCAACCTCAAAGGCCCGTTCATGGTATGCGGATTCGCAATGTCGGCGACGGGATATATCGTCCTCCTCACAGATCACACAGCCCTCGCCGGCATGGTCGCTGCATGCCTCATCATCAGCGGGACGTATACGAGCATCGTCTTGGGAGTCGCATGGCTCGGGATCAACAATGCCGGATTTACGAAGCGTGCGTCGACGTGGGCGCTGGCCGAGGTGTTTGCTCAGGCTTTTGCGATTATGGGTATTCAGTTGTATGGGAAGGGGAGTCCGCGGTTCATCACTGGTCATTCTACGGTGCTTGCGTTTCAGGTCCTCGCTATCATCGTCGCCGTGGCTATGATGATAGCTTTCAGGCACTTGAACAGGAAGCGCGATCGAATCCTCGAGGAGTATGCTGCGCGCGGAGAGGCCCATCCGCATCTTGAACGGACGTTGGAGGAGGAGTGTGACTTTCATGTCAACTTTAGATATACCTTGTGAAGAGGGAATGGAACTGGTACCTCGCAAGTAGAGTCAAAAAATGTCTGTCACTGTTAGCCATAGATATAGACGTACCCTCAAGTACTCTTCGCTCCCCAAGGCCTAGTTCTTATACTCCCCAGCAAGCGCCCCCTGAAAATTCCCCTTCTTCGAACTAACAAACCCCTCCACCCTCTTCAACACCTTAAACTCCCTCGGCTTAATAAACATCGGCTCCGTGGCCTCCAAATAAGGCTTATAATACTCCTTCGTCATTTGATGCTACAATCAACCCGTCAGCCTTCACCTCGCAACAACGAAATCCCCATCCTCTCCCCCCTCCCCTTGCCTGGCCTGCCTACGGAAGACTCACCTTCGCAAACCACTCCAACCCCTTACTCCAATTCTCCACCCAACTGATCTTCCCCGGATCTACAGGATCCTGGAAAATCTCGAAATACAGGCATTCGGGCTCGTTGGCGCAGGCTTCGAAGGCGGGTTTCATGGCGGCGAAGAATTTCTCGACGTTCGAGGGGGCGATGTGAATGGTGACGTGCAAGGCGAAGGAGGGGAGTGTGAACCATTCGGGGGGCATTTGGGTGGGGTCCATTTTTGTGGTTTTGGGGGTGCGTTGATGATGGTGGGGTGGGGTGTGAGGTCGGTGGTTTTGGTTGCTCGGGTCGAGGTGTCGTTCTTCGCATTTTTGCCAGATGGAGATGTTGATATACTGCTTCCGCCAAGAGCTGAGGTTCGACGTGCGTCAATGAGAGCAGGGGCTAGCTGTCTTGCTTACTATAGCAACTCGAAGTATTTCGGAACCAGCTTGAGTCCATGGACGTATCCACTCCCCTCGCGGTTTTGACGAAGTTGGTGTTGGTGGTCAGGTTTCCCAAGATGTCTGCGGAACGTAGATGCTGCCATTAGTGAAGATCAGTCAGTGGAACTATTGCCAAGACATGCTCGCTCATGTTGAATTGTTTCATAATCCTGATATCGTTCAAGCAGACTCCATACCATGCATCTATGACTTCCGCGACGCAATATGCAAGTCTCCTCGGCCACGCCCGTAAAGTCGCAATAACAACCTCAAGCCTTGCCTCCCTTCTTTCCGCCACGTCCGCCTCTCGCAGCCTTCAAGGCCTGCTGTCGCTCCAATCTCGCCATCTGCTCTTTCTTTTCCTTCTCGATCATGTCCTTCTCCGCCTTCTCCGCCTCCTTCCTCGCAGCGGCCTCCTCTCTCTGTTGTCGCACAAGCTTGAGACGCTCCAAATCCGCACGAGCCTCATCCGTTTTGCCCTCAGCATGCATCTTCTGATACCGCTCCTTGGCTTGCTGAGCCTGCAGAGCCTCCCTCTCGCGCCGTGAAAGCTGGCTGACATCGTCGGTCTTCTTGACAATCTTGCGCTCACCTGCTGGCTCGATGGGCTTCTCAGCCTGCTTCCTCGCCGCCGTGCTATGGTTTGGATTCGCAGGCATGTCAGCGTCGTCTTCTTCCTCCGAGGAGTCGCTTGGGGGGAGATCTCCTGGTTGTGCTGTGCCCTGCTTCTTCTTGATCGCGGCCTCCTTCTTCGCCTTTGCTGCTGCGCGGCGCTGTTCACGGGTCATGTCTTCTTGCGCTGGCTTTGCTGGGCCATCCTCATCGTCCGACTCCTCTTCCGAAGACTCCTCCTCGCTGTCGTCGCTGTCGCCCTCGACTGGCTCAGCCCACATGCTGCGCTCCCCGCCATCTGCGTCGAGGGGGCGGAGGTTCTTGCTAAAGTTGCGGCCGCCTCGTACAAATCAGCATGAGTCGAGGTGGGCGATTTGAATGTACGTACCTCCTCGCTTGGCCTTCTGGAACTTGCCTCCTCGGCCTCTGCTAGACATGTTGGCGGTGGTGGGTGTCGATAACGGTCAAGGCGCTTGTATGGCGGGGTCGTTGCAGGAGAAAGGCAGGCTTTTGAAGTGCGGTGTTTTCGGAGGGGGTTGAGCGAGGGTCGAGTCACGCGTATATATCAGTCGCCACTCTTAGGCCGAGTTGTAGGTGAATATTCCGGGCAGTGTTGGGCCGCGAAAGAGTCACACTACCAACTGTGCTTCCCTTATTCGCTCGTGAAGGCCGTCAACTGCTCGCCTTCCATTCGCTCTGCCCGCCCCGCTTAACGTCTTGGCGTGAGGCACGTGCCATGACCGCCTTCAACCTCAGCGTCGCGCTTCGAAATTCTCCCTCTTCTTCTCCCCATGAAAACGACGCCCTTCCTATTCACTCTGCTTACCGCTACTGCACCCACGGTCAAATAGAGGGGAAATGGAAGGGCAGATTGATGATAACACGTCTGCTTACCCCTGCCTTTTCGTCCGTACGTGGAGAGGGAGGAAATATTTCTGACGATACATCCATCCATCCGTGATGCCTTTTGTTGTGTCCACGCGGTCCGGTCATGACATGTTTTGGTCCGCCTGGTCATCTTGGGCTTGTCTGCGACGATACCTAGGAGCCAGACGCCTCTTTGCATGGAAGCACGTATGTGGATCGTGAAGTCGAATGAAGGATCTGCATCCATTTGGCTCAGACTCCCAGAAGGAAATGGCCTTGTTCATCAGCGGCTGCTCTTTCTCAGCAGGGGATCGGATATCCCCAGAAACCGGTGACATTTGACTATGATCCAATGGTGTCAACATGTCCTGCCTCCTCATATTACCAATACACCCCACCTGCCAGTCGTCAGCGACGCCCTACCTGGTGCGTGGAGATCCAGACCTATAATTCCCGCAGAACTGCGACTGGAGGCAAGGGATATGTCGTGAAAGTATACCCGGATCCGACACCTTGAACGAAGACTTTCATTTCCGCACGCATGATGGTGGAATCTGAAACCTGCATATTCAGGCCACTTTATCATGCCTTTGCAGATGGATCAGCATTTTGGAAAGGACTCACAATCCTACCCAGCTCCATGCGAGCAGCTTATGCTGTCTGGACCTTCAATACCGTAGGCTCGTGCAGAGGCCTTCAGCGATACATCGCCTTGCTTCGTAGCGCTTCAAGTACATGCCTGAGCGGGCTCCGAGGGAACATCAGTGAGCACAGGACATCTAGCCTTCTATTTCATGCGGCAAATTGCTTGTCTACAATGACTTGGGCAATGGCCGGCATCATGGAATTCTTCTTTCAGCTGCAGATGGCGTACCGTCACCAGGCACAGTGCTAAAAATGCGACGCTCAGACTCATTCACTCATCACGCACACTAAACCTCTTCTGGTTAAGCGAACGCATTTGAAGGATTCGGCAGTATCCGGCGCGGCCTATTCAGCCAGCTGAGGTCCTACTACCTCTTTGTATCCCTCAAAGCTCAGGGTTTCCTGCTTCGTCAGCATAGGGACTCTGACGTCGAGTCCAATCTGCTCGATTTGAGGCGCATACCAAACCATTTCTGGCCCCAAAACCTCCACTATTCCGAAACACAATCAAGGTGCGATTCAATGATCAACACCGACCGACCGCTCATGGCTGGGCCCGAACAGCAACGCAGCAGCCTGGTCACTGGTGGCAGTTCCGTCATAGTACGCATACCTATCTTTCTCCAGCGCATGAAGCGGGATATCGAAGCAATCCCATGGTTCAAACTCGCTCCTGAGAGGCCCAGCCCTGCAATCCTCACTGCCTCTTCGAAGCCACACATCGTTCCAACTCCAATCTCGCTGCTGTCGGATCGGTCTCTGTCGACACCGCATTCCCTCGCACTAGATGCTGTAAACGCGCACACGGACACTTCGGAGCCGTTCTGACATCGATCGGCCAGGAACGATGAGACCGTGTCAAGCAACAGGATTCGTTCGTGGCACAGGTTCTGCATAGGTAGGTGAGCAACGCCATCATACTTTGCCAGGTTGAAACAGCGGAACAGAAGACTTCTTACATATAAGAGCTTTCAGCTACCCTGTAATGTGCCTTCTCATTCCATCCAACTTTATCGTCTGATCTACTTGAAAGAGATGCTCTCGTATCTTATCACTCTCATACTCACATCGAGAACACTCGCCAGCCCTATTGCCAACGGGCCGCCTGGCTACGGTGGAGGTTCACCATGGCAAGGTTCACCTCCTGATAACGGTCAGCCTTGGCAAGGCTCCCCACCTTGGTCTGGCTCTCCCCCAGGACATGGATCGCCACCATGCTACGGCTCTCAATGCAGTGGTAGTGGAAGCAACACCTGCAACCCACAATCACCATCAGATCCTGGACCAGGCGTTGAGCACCACGACGTCACCCAGGTAGGAGGGTGGCTCTGGCCTTATCAAGTATTCAAGTCTTCGCCTCTGACTCCACCAGAGTGGGAGATCAATTCGACTGGTGCAGAGCTGGCACCTGGCTTGATCTTCCTGACGATCTCTGACACGCTCCCGTTGAACACTACCAAGCGTCCGTCACCCAAGATCTTCACAGACAAAGGTCAACTGGTCTGGTCTGGTCCGAGGGGCATCAGCACTAACCTCAAGTTCCAAGACTACAATGGTGCGTAGAAGCCATGCGACTGCGTGTGCTTTACTAACTGTCTCCCAGGTAAACCCCATCTAACGTACTGGAGCGGCGAGACTACCTCCGGGACCAACGTCGGCCACGGTTACGGCAACGTCACCTTCGTCGACGAGACGTACCAAGTCGGCCCCGTCGTTTGCCCAAACTACCCATCCCTCAACTACTCCACGGACGGAACATTCAAATGCGATGCGGATATCCACGAGTCGTACGTGACCGACCGGAACACCCTTCTCTCGTCCGCATACAATGCCACGCCCGCCGACCTGTCTTCGCAAGGTGGCCCCAAAGATGGCTGGGCTTGGAGCAGCCAGTTCTACGAACTCGACCCAGCCACCGGCGACGTTCCCTTCCGCTGGGATTCGCTCGAACATGCTCCAATCAACGAGTCCCATCTTCCCCTCAACGTCAGCGCCGGCGACGGGAACTACAGCGCTCCCTACGACTACTTCCACATCAACTCCGTCGTCAACATCGGAGATTACTACCTCCTCAACAGCCGCCACCTCTGGACCATCTATCTCCTCGACAAAACTGGCGAGATCATCTGGCACTTCTCGGGCGACGACGGCGGCGACTTCGGCCCTCTCCCAGACAACGGCCACTTCCGCTGGGAACACTTCGTCCGTCCTCACAATGTCACTAACGACACCCTCGAGATCTCCATGTTCGATAACGAAAACTACGTCCCGAACCAGGATCAGGCCAACATCCCCACCGCCCTCCTCGTCTACAAACTCCCCTTCCACCCGAAGCCGAACGATGGAAATACTTCACAGGCGGAGCTGATCAGCAGAGTCCAGACGCAGGAAGACCTCATCTCCTACAGCCAAGGCTCATATACCCCGCGCCTCGAGAATGGGAATCAATTCGCTTGCTACGGTCAACTTCCGCGCATGATCGAATTTGATCCAGCAGGCAACACCATCTGGGAAGGCCGCATCGCGCCAGATAATTTGGCACAGATCTATCGTGCCTACAAACTGAAGGGCTGGCACGCAACGCCTAGCGATGCTCCGGGCCTGTTCGTCGAGCGAGCCAACTCCACACAATCGAGCAGCTCCAGCTCGTCCAGCTATGGCGGCGAATGGGGCCACGGCGGTGCACAGAGCGCATATCATGGCTACGTCAGCTGGAACGGCGCAACAGAGGTCACGGGCTGGAATGTCTACGTGGGCACTTCACAAGACAGTCTTACGTTGACGGGGACGACTGGCTATCGAGGTTTTGAGACGCAGTTCAATGTGCCTTGCTGGGCGAAGTTTGTGCAGGTGGGTGCTGTGGAGAGTGGGGAGGAAGTTAGGAGGTCGGAGGTTTTTGCTGTACTGTGAGGACTGCAGGACTGAATGCGAATTCTGTCCTTAACGAGTGTATGTTACTGTGAGCGATGTATAATATTAGCGAGCGAGCGAGCGAGTTAGGGGGCGATTGATTGGATGTTGTAGAATAGATCATGCAATGTTGTGTCTTACCCAGTCAAATGACTCTTTGTTTGAACACAAGGAAGCACAACAAAGAACCATTCACGAACAATCCCATTGTTCACTTCCACCCATCACTTATGAATATAGCCCACAACCCTAGCCCACAACCCATAACCCACCACACACCTCTCCACCACCCACCACCCATCACCCGCCCCTCAAGATCCAGCATCTTCAACCCCCTCCAACCCTTTTCCAGCATCCACCTACACAACCAACCCAACAGCCACTATGAACCTACGCACTCGACGCGACATCATCCAACCGCTCCTTTACTCTCTACTCATGGTCTGTCTCATGATCGCAGGGATTCTGATTTTCGCGCTGGCTGGACAACCGAAAGCTTCGGCGAGGGCGAATCGGTGGGCGAAGGGGAAGGGATACTAAGGCAGGCAATTCAGGGGTTGAAGCCAGAGAAGACATTTGGGATACCAATCAAGTGAAGGAGGAAGTATGGATTTGAACTGTCCGATTATCTGTTCTTTTGCTTGTTGTAATTCGAGATGTATACTACATGAACCTGTGTTCTGCAAAAACCATAGATCGAAAATCCTAACTCCTCGCTACATGCACGTCTCCCGTCGTTGCAAGCTCATTATGAGTTTCACGTCATATGTGTTTCTCCTGTTCCTTCTCTCCGCTTCTGCCATCTCCCGAGTCGTGTCCCTCCTCCCTCGTCTCGAAGAGCTCGACTCGTCTTTGCTACATGCATGAACCACTCTGCTTGGGTTCACCCGGAATATCCGTCTTCTCTTTGGTATATTCAGGAGACGAGGTGAAGTCGACCTTTCCTCTCGGCCTAGTGGCGGTGTAAACCCTTGAAAATTTGTAAGTCAGCATCGGTATTCCTCCTCTTCACTCCTGTAGATGCCACGCACGTGTCATCTCCGGACTAGCGCGTGTTATGTGCATTCTTTTTTGTTCTCATAATGGCTCGCGATGATCAAGAGAGCGCTGCTGATGGCCACCTCATCCCTCGCTCATGTCCATGCGCCATCTCCTTTACGATCCTCCTCCTTCACGAGTACTTCACACCCGGCCGTATCTTCCCCACAGGAAGCTGATCGCGCGATCTGCCAATCTGGCATTCTATAGAACAGTGTTGATCCTTGACACTCGAGTGACGGGGCAGAAAGCCTATGCGAACATCCTCTCGAAGTTCCCCTGAAAGCGACGCACCGCGAAAGACCTCCAGCTGGTCTCTGTTGCGATACATCCCAGCCAAGATGGAGATCATACCAAACCCCTGGCCAAGTGGAACTGAGTGCAAGATGATTGATCCGGCCATGAGTGCAGCCATCAAGATGGGCTGAACGGCGAAGACGAGGTACAGGAGCCAGTTACGTTTGAGCGTGGGTCGAATCACGATGGCGATCTCGTTTGGTATTTCGTACAATAAGCCGTTGTCACCCAGCGTGATGTTACAGCAACCCCATCCGACTTGGCCGTTGAGTGTTGCGGGAGTGTCATTGAACCTCATTCCCGGGAGACCGACTGCCTTGGACCAGACGATACCAGCCATGGCTGCCGTCATACTCGGGTTCTTCCAGAGAGATTCGTTGCGCGGACCCGTAAAGTTTGAGAACTTGCCGACGTTCTCCATGAGCGTTTGGACGAATGTATCGCCGAGCCAGAAGGTGTTGGAGGTGAAAATGTACTGATTGAGCTTTGGCAATTCGTCACTGTCGCACGAGCCTGAGGAAAGCTCGATGCCGGCTCTTGTGATCGACCAGACGCCGTGGCAGGCATGTCGTCTTATGTCGTACCTGTTCCCGTATGGCCCGTAGTCGCTGCACTTTGGCAAGCCACCGGGCGCGAAGCCGAACCACACTCGCGAGTTGTCTGAAGTGGATAATGAAGCTAGCAGGAATACGGCGTCCCCGTCGTTCATAGGTGCGGTCGCTACAGCCATCTTCTTGTCGAGACAAGCCTCGTGAAAGTCTGGGTCCTCAGAAGGTCGGGGCTCGCGTTGTGTAGCCACACTGCCATGAACATCGGCCTCGAGTAGGAGTGACTCGCCAATTTTAAGGGAGTTCTGCAGCTCGGTCAAGCGGCCATCCCTGGGCAGGTCTAGCAAGGCGACCGATGTGTCGTTAAGAAGCAACATATTCGCGCCATAGTAATGCGGATAACTTTCGGAAAACGGTGGTTCAGTCTGGGTCCCATTGCCCGAATCTACGAGGCTCGAAGCTGACAGAAGTGGCAGAGAGGCATTGAAATATCGACCGATATCCCCCTGGAACGAATTCGGAACGTTGAAAAGGCCATACTCCGGCGGCATCCCGATTATCGCTGTCGTATTCACAAGATGAGAACTCGAACCACCCGTGAACGTCTTATACGCCACGCTCAAACCAATCGGCAAGGCCATGAAGCACGCAAGTGTTGTCCGCCAAACGAAATCCAGCCTGGGCCCAAGGACCTCATTCCGAAGAATATTGTCGTAGTTCTGAAGTTTCGATCGGCCGAAGCGCGCTTCGACCAAGACGAAGATGAAGGTCGTGCATTTTCCTAGGCAGAGGTTCATCACGCTGAGCAAGAAGCCTGAGACGATGAGTTGGTTGGTCGTTCCGAGATGCCAGGCAAGGTTGTTGTGTTCGACAGCGAAGATCGCGGATATGCAGCACACGGTCGATATCGCGAGCGCAGAGATGTCCGGAATACCAAGATATGGCTTTCGATGTGGAATACCGAGAGGCTGCAGATTGGGATCACCACTGTGGTGAGCATCGGATGTGCTTTGGAGCGATGGTGGTAGAAGCTTGAGTCTGTGGGTGCCATCACCGACAGTCGACAGATTGCAATCATGAGAGTCGAAGCCGAAGGAAGTCGTCTCGTCATGAACACTCGAACTCGTAGAGGGTCGAGAGCTTGCCATTTGTAATTGGTTGGATCCAGTGATGAGCTGGGATCGCCTTGTCTTGCTGCACAATACATTCCATCAGGCTGAGCAGTAACCCCGAGGAATATATCCAACTGACAGACATCTTGGCTTTTCCACGCCGCCCGCACCATCGCCTCAGCCTTCGAAGTCGCCTCTGCAACCATCCTGACAGGCGGCGTGGGGTGCAACGGGCAGACCGAGCCTCGAGGACGATTCCTATCACGGCGAAGTCAGTGTGCAATTTGAGCAAATCAAGAGCCGTCACTGCAGAAACGAGCCGTCCGCGGCTGCCTACGTTTCGTGTTGAGTTGAACGCTACCATCACTGAGTTTGATCTTCTGCGAGGCCTGTTCTAAATTGAGCCCCTAACCGCCGGCTTGATGGCCCCGGCGTGCGGACTGGAAGGCAGGCGCCAACTTGAGACAAGTCGAGGACGGCATGGCTGCTAATCCTGGATACCGCTATCGACGGCCGAAGATACGGAGGGCGATGATAGCGGATCAAGCAGATTGAAAAGGTTGCCGAAAGCGACGTGCTCGTTGCTGGAGGTGGTTGTGTTTGATCGACTCGCTTCTGTGGGCATGCGGCACAGCTGGGTGGGTCCAGTAGAGAGGGCGCCTCAGTGGTTGTCCTATCTCGTTTCTTGTCCTGCAGTTCGAATGCAGCCGTCGTTAATCAGTTTCATCTTGTCGGTGAGGTTGCTCCAAGCGAAGGGATCACTCGAGCGAAGTTGTCGAACGAGATCGGTCGGTATGCGGTCAAAGTAGTTCATTCATGTTCAGCCGTCCCTCGTATCTCATGCTATCAACTCGATAAGCGGCTCTCAAGACGCCAACATGCAGTTGCAAGACCAAAATCCTCTCAGAAAACGCCAAACATGCAAATGCAACCCTCGCCAACACCTCCCACGCTGAAACCCCAACGCGCACCTACCCAGCATACTCACAAACGACCTCATCCTCCCCAGACGTCGAACAACTCGTAAGAACCTTTCCATCCTGCTGAATATCCATAATACTCGCCCCCGAGATCCCCGACGTCGTGCCTCCATGGACATACGACGCGCCCTCGAACGTCACGGTGCTGAACTTCGCAAAGGGGATGAGCTCGGCGTTGCCGGAGCTGTCAACCGTCTCGAAGTCTTCCACGATCCATTCGGCGTTCTCTTCGCAGAGCGCCGTCTCGCCGCTGAAGGTGTGGGAGACGGATTCGCCGGTTGAGTTGTTGGTGATGTATCTGTGGAGTGTCAGAAGCTGAGTTGAGAGGGTGGAAGGGTGGGTTCTTACGCGGTGCCACTGGTCTTCGAGTTGGCGACGACTTTCATGAAGATTTCGTCGCCTGGGTTGACCGTGATGTCGAAGTTGTAGGAGTATTCTGGCAGCCATTCATACCAAGCGGCGTATTGAGCTTGTCCACCTTGAATCACCCAGTCGACACCTGGAAAGAAATCAGTATGTGTGACATCCAGATCGAAAGCAGTTCATTCTTACCAGTTTGAAGGATTGAGGTAGAGCACGTATCGCCATCGATACCAACCCAAGCAGATCCGCCGTATTCAGTGTTGCTATTTCCACCTGTAGGTACTGACACCTCCGGAAAGTTGGCGGTGCCCTCGACTTGAGTTATACTTGTGCTGATCTCCACGGCTCCCTACGTGTCGTCAGTACGCTAGCAGTAACATCTTCCTGCGAGACAACTCACCGCCCAGTTCGAGGAGTACTGAGCATTCTTGCTCTTCTCGATCTTTATTCTGTCGTCCAAAGTGGTGTAGTTCACAGCGAGTGGTTGACCAGTCCTGCTTTGATCGGCCGACCTTCTGTTTGAAAGACGACGTTCCATAGCCTGGCGACGTCGCTCTGTGAAGGGCGCTGCAGTGGCGAAACCGCTGAGGAGGAGAGCACTGGTGGCAGCAAAGGTGACCTTCATCTTGACGAGGGCGAGTGGGGATTGGGGATTGGGGAGATGGTTCAGGGAAGCAGTTGTGAGTGAGTGAGGGAGGATCGAAGAAAGGAAACCACCACCTGATATTTATATTGTGCAAAAGGTCAACCTCTCCATAGCCATACCAGCCTGTGGTCGGAGTAAAGGCTAAAGGGAGGCACCTCCGTCTGAGGTGAACTCCAGTCGTCTGTCTGAAGGCGGGCGAACTCCATAATGCGTCTCTGCAGTAATTACAGGAGGTCGATAGTGGCAGAGCATGCATTCGACGGTCACCTTCCCGATTGATCGTCCCTGTAGATGCAAGCCATTTGTTCAACCCGGGGTTGCCTACCATCTACATTAGCTGCATGATGGTCGAGGATGGGCACGAGGTTAGTAGGCAGCTGCAAAAGGCAACTCGACCAGTGTCGATCTTGTGCCCATTCGTTGCCGTCAACCTCGTGCATCGTGCGGGCCATGCTGAAAGTCTCGGTAGAAGGCTGTAATAAACGGCTGTGGTAGGTAAAGTATTCTCGTTCACCCAGAAGGCTAGCATGACACCCTTGACCGATCGGCAAACCAATCGACTCGTTTTGAACATACTTTCGACCATGTTGTTCGCGCAGACATTGGTCATGCGGCACTGTCGAGTGGTCAAGCTTGCAATGTCGCTATCAAGGCAATCGGCACATGATATATTGCAGCACACCATTTTCCGGCAATTTTGTCTTGCATCGCAGTCACGGTAGTGTTGAGCCGGGATTAATACCAGCTCTTTCCAATTGAAGGATGGCTGGCCCGTTGTGTGAGTTCCACGGTCGTCTAGCGTGCGGTTGGCCCAGTCGACGAGCAAAAGTTACGACGGTTTTCTACATGAGACGTTCCCTGCCTCGAGGCCATTCAGCCACAAAACATCAAAAGTGGCAGATCAGTGTTCTGTGGTCACCCATTGCTGCACACCTTGAAGATGCCCTGCTTGGAACAGAGCACAAAACGCCGTGGGGCTTGCTCGGCCGAGGTGGATAACGTCCAGCAACAAGGTGGTCCTGTGCTTAATCTGCTCGTTTCATGGCCAAGATAAGCTTGTCGAGGCTTGTTCGGATGGAGGAAAATCTCCGTCTGCGAGGTGTGACAGCAGTAGCCGGTGTAGTCTTCGTCACTTGACTAAAAGATAACGAAGCGCTGCTCAACATGTCCCTGGTGATCATTTGGTTCCTCGATATTGTCTCAATACAAAGTCGCATGTGACTTAGTATGCAGGGTTGACATTCTGCGTTCTTGCAGCTGTCGGAACGCTGGGATTCGATCTTGAACTGCTTGCCATTTCGCGTCCGCGTGAGCCGACGCTGGTAAATCAACACCGAATCCAACAGTGAGCGCGGTTGCGGCTTGCAACCACAAACGAATGCTGGGCAAGCCGTTGAGCGCGCCTCCTCTGTTTGCATACACCGCTCGCCCGTGCTCTACATACCAGCACCACGTACCGCCATCGTTTGTGAAAACGCGGTGCAGCGAACTGACAAAACGCGGTATTGCCAGAGTAGAGGCTGTAATGTGCTGGGGCGATGAATCCAGGGCCTAAGCTCAGATGACCAGCCAGATGTCGAAGGGTAATGGCAGAAAGACGTTGAAAGAGTGCACAAAACAGAAATTGGTACGCGACGTTGAAAGGAGATGGTTGTTGTTGTGGAAGTGGAATGGCTAGGTGACGTCCCAGCCGTTTCGTGTTTTGACTCTCACAGTTGGTGCCTGAGGCACCAATGACGTCGAAGAAAAAGTGCGATTGATTGATAGGTACGGGAGACGGCAGAACATTCAGTTCTTTGGATCTAATACAAGTATCGGAAAGACTTCGCCCTTGCCGTCACCTCCTCCAAGTCCTCGTTGTCCAATTTCGCCGTATGCTCCACAGCGCGATCATTGAGCTCAAAAGCCACATCTTCCTCGCGATCCAACCTCTTATTGAGCAAGATGAGATACTGCCGTAATCCAAGGGCCACCACGCAAGCAGCAGCTAGAATAGCGAAGCAAGCCCAGAAAGGCACGGCATAGTATGGTCCATACATCGAACGCCAGATGTACGTTCCGGGTATGCTTCCAATGTTGCCGCAGGCGTTGATGAGTCCGATTGCGACTGCTCGCTTGGCCGGTGGACGTGGGATGGTGTTTGAGATCCAGGCAAGCACTACAAAACCGCTGGCGTAGCCTGTGGTCATGAGGAATGTTGAGAAGTAGCGCGGTCCGATCTTTTCTGTTGCGATGGAGATCACGTAGCCTACGAGGCAGGCAACGGCGGGCCAGAGGTAGTGGAAGTAGCGCTCTCGGGTCCTGTCTGCGTGCCATGCGTTTGGGATCGAAACGATGATGGCGAAGATCCATGGCGGTGCTGTCAACAGCAAGGTGTTGGTGGTGTTGAACCCCAGTGCCTGAGTGATCGTGGGGAAGAAGAAGCTGAATGACAATCCCATGATCGTGAGGAAGTAGGTTGCTGCCAGAAACCAGACCTTGGGATCCTTTACTGCCAGCTTGAAGCCATGGAAAGCAGACATCGGCTCGTCGTCGTCAGCAACACCCACGTCTTTGACCAGCCGTGCTTGTGCAATTCTGGACTCTTCCTGTGATAGCCACTTTGTCGTTGTTGGGTAGTCTGGCAGGATCGGATAGGCGAGTCCCGCAATCACAATGGTGAGAACGCCTTCAATCTACTGATGTCAGCCTTGGCCTTCAACAATACATATATGCAAGAGAGCTTTACGATAAAAAGCCATCGCCATGCCCGAATGCCAGCAGCTCCCTCCATGTCACCGAGGATTCCAGCAGCAATAAGCCCACCGAAGGCCTGAGCAGCCAAGTTTCCAGCGTTGATGAGGGTGACTCGAAGCTGCATCTCTTGCCTCGTGTACCATCGGGACAGAAATAGTAGGCATCCTGGAAAAAATGCGGCCTCGATGCCTGCAGACGCAAGGGTCAGCGAAATGTCATGCCGGAGACGAGTACTAGTACTCACAACCAAGGAAGAATCGACACATGATGGCTCCAGGTGCGTTGAATGTCGCTGCAGTGCACGCAGAGACGACGCCCCACGCTGCGACGCAAGTGCAGAGGTAGAGGCTCGGGCGTTTGACCGTGTTCAAGATCATGTTGGAAGGAATCTGCATTGAGACATAGCCGACCAGCAGGATGGATATGCAGGTTTGATATTCGACATCGGAAAGGTTGAGGTCATCTTCGAGTCCCTGAACAGCCTTGAGTACATTGCAACCTGTTCATGCGGCGTCAATACTTACCTTGAGCCGGGCATTGGCGAAATTGTTTCTGTCAATGAAGTTGAGAATGAAGAGGATGATGATAACGGGGAAAATGCGAATATCCAGTTTGCGAACGAGTTGTTTCTCGTCTTCAGCGCTCCAGGAAGTCGTCTCGCCCTCATCTACCTCGATCTGCTGTTTCGTATTACCAGTGGCTGCTTTGCTGTCGGGTGCGGTAGACATTGTTTCGTCTTGTGCTTCGTTCAACTAGAGCAGGAGAATGGCGACGTTGCAGCGGTAGATACGAGGACAGACAACCGCTGTTATCTTCTGGCTTGAGTCCTTAATAGCAAGGCGCGAGATATCGCTTGCTGTAGGAGATGAAGAGATGCGCCGCGGGCAAGCTGCATCCTCGACGAGCACAGCATAGCCGTACATGCGTGCAGATGCTACCTTCTCCGCATCTGTGCTGGAGATAGGCCTGCGGTGGAATTGAAGGAGCCTATCTTCCGCTGGCAATCCTTTGGCTTCGAAGCAGGATGCTGTGTCAGCGACGGCAGAACAACTACATACATATGTTTTGACAGTGCAGAAAAATCCGTTTCAGGGACATATTGTGACGCGGTTCCACAGGTCTTCTCACTCGAGTCGTGTCATCTTCTCTTCCACACGACGAAGGATATGGAGCAAATCGTCTGGTTCACTCATCATGTACAAGAGTGGTGTTGCTCTCTCTGTACTTGATGCGAGTCAAGATTGAGGCATCATTGACCGCCAACGATGGGAACACGGCCTTCTTCGTATGATCAGATACCCTCGGGTAAATAGTCAGCCATAGCAATCATTCAGCACGACAACAGTCTCCAAGTGGTGCCAGAGCATAGTGGCCGAGTTTGCGGGCAATGCGGAGAGTCGGTCTGGAGTGCAAGACGGTCGTTTTAAAGCAAAACCCAACAAAGTTTTTGAATGGTTGTCGTTGAACCTTGGCCGGGCTTCGCTCCTGGTGACGACAGCTGGGCGACGGTTTCCCAACCTCCCCAATTCGGATAGCCGTCCCGAACAGCACCCTGGCGTCCCCGAGCTTCCCGACCTTTCCTGTGCTCACCTCAGTCATCACTCGCGACCGCTTGGCATTCGTCCAAAGCGGGCAGCTTGGATGCTTCATCCGGGCTAGTCGCGA
Organism: Zasmidium cellare ATCC 36951; assembly: GCF_010093935.1. Classification (NCBI taxonomy): domain Eukaryota; kingdom Fungi; phylum Ascomycota; class Dothideomycetes; order Mycosphaerellales; family Mycosphaerellaceae; genus Zasmidium; species Zasmidium cellare. Next base: position 124,029 of record NW_022986963.1, read on the forward strand.
TGGGCGAGATCTGGAGAGGTGAGAGGTCAGGAAAATGTTTCATTGGCGATCTGGTCATGGCACGAGAGTTGCTTCCGACTTTCTCAGCTATATAGGAGACGGACTACTGCGTTCATGGCAGGGGAGTACAATTCGCATCGTACGCCTTTTACATCGATTCACCAACAATGGCATCTTCAAGTGGAGAGTCTTCCCATTCCAGTTCGGGTACGCGGTCTCGTGAGAGGCGATATGCAGCTCAGCAGACCGAACCCATCGCTTCCGGAGAATCGTCAAAAGCGAAGGTCACCTCGGCCTGTGACGCCTGCAAACGGAGGAAAGTCAAGTGTACGGGGACTCAGCCTTGCGACAGATGTGTGCAGAGTGGTGTCACATGCACCTTTGGCAGCTCGGCCGGACGAACTTCTGCCGTCTCCTACACGCGCCATCTGGAAGAGAAGATCGCCGAATTGCAAGCCCTGTTGAGGCAACGACCGCCGCTGGAGAGTGGTATGTTTTGAAAGCTCCCTGTTATTGTCTGGACATAGGCTTACCTCATGCAGACGAACAACGCGATGAAGTTGAAGAGTCTAGGGAGACCGCCAGAGGGAACATGCTCGATGCGTTGACTGGGCCTGAGGATGATCATATCTTTGTATCACAAGCTGATGGTGCTGTCTCGTAAGTTGCCACTCCCTCGCTTTGTATTGATATGTAGCTGACATTCAATAGCTTCCATGGCCGCCTCGCTGGGCTGAGCGTCCTTCGTACAGTCCGCGACCTCTGCACTCAGGTCTCTGGAACTACCGACATGCCCTTTGAATTCACCGGGCAAGCACTGGTGGAATCTTTCGACACCAACCTTCTTGACCTCCCAAGTGCGAATCGGATGGCAACGTTCGCCTTGTTGCCCTCTCGAGAAAGATTGCAGAAGATCGTCGGCGTCGCACTCAACAACGTGCTGAACTGCAAGGAATGTCTTGACCGGGAGCAGCTGAAGCAGCAAGTCACGCACCTTTATGACCGCGATCCGGACGACTATACACAGGAGGACCGTCGTGCACTGGGCTTGATCTACGCTCTCATGGCTCTTGGCAGGAGGCACGAGCCTGTAGACGAAGACGAAGAGCTTAATCAAGGCACGGAAATGCTGGTACTTAAAGGGTATGTCTTCTCGAGTCTTAAACATGGGGCAATGAGCTGACTTTCGACAAGCGTCACATACTTTAGAGCGGCCAGATCGATCGTCGACAGATGCGAAGTCCACGACCTCAACTCCATCCGAACGCTCATCGTCATGACGAGCTACCTGATCTCTTCATCCATGATGTCCATGGCCTACGGCTACATCTGCGCCGGCGTCACCGCCGCCATGAGAATGGGCCTCCACGTCTCCAGCACCGCCATGCGCGGCAAATTCACCCAAGCCGAGCTCACCGAACGACGACAGGTCTTCGGCGTCCTCAACATGATGGACACCTACATCTCCAGCATCCTCGGCATGCCCAACATCCTCCGCGACGCCGACACCGACGCCGCCGTCCCCGCCCCGGAGGAAGAAATGCACGACCTAGGCCGTGCCTGGTCCCTCGCGAACCCCCTCGACCCCGTCTCCGAAACCCTCCTCAACGCCAAACTCTTTCAAATCCAAGCCAAGATCCTGCAAGAACACTACCCGCCCTCCAAATACGCCGTGAACCACGAGGGGAAATTCTCCATCCCAGACCTCAAAATCAACGGCTTCGCCGCCGAACTCGACAGATGGCACGCCGACCTCCCCGCCATGTCGCCCTCGGGCGTCGTCGACGACCGCGCCCTGCGCTCCCAGCTCCTCCTGCGCTTCTGCTTCCACTCGGTGCAAGTCTCGCTGTACCGCCCCTTCCTGCACCACGTCGCGCGCGACCGCAACGACCCGAACTTCAACTACAAGGGCTACGAGTTCGGCTCCGCGTGCATCAAGGCGTGCACGCAGGTCGTCTGGCTCATCGACGCCATCGACCGGCACGGCTTCCTGCACGAGGCGCAGTGGTTCAACACGTACCACCTCGCGTTCGCGGCGAGCTCGCTGATGCTGTTCGTGTTGGCGAATAGGGATGGGCCGACGGTGGAGGAGAGCCAGATTGCGGCGGGGAAGGCGAGGGAGTTGTTGGGGAAGCAGGCGAGGAGGAATCTTGCGGCGAGGAGGTGTTATGAGAGTTTGGCCAGGATTCCGGGGACGGCGACGGGCGAGGAGATGGGTGAAGGAGGGAGTATGTCTCCTCGGACGAGGTTCATGGTCGGGATTGGGGCGTTGGATCCGTTGGTCGAGAGGACGGGGAGGCCGTGAGATTTGAAAAGCATTTTAGAGGATATAGTATTAGCGATGCATAAAACATAGAATTGGCGTTTGATTCGATCGAACAAGAAAACAAAAAGAAAAAGTTTTACTCAGCCTTCATTTTTCTGAGGACGAGCGCGGGAATCGAACAGAGGACTTGCGGGAGCAAAAGGGAAGGTTTTGGGGGTGTCCGAGCCCTTAACAGCAACCACTGGTTTCGAGCCCGCGTGGAAGTTACTCTGAAGGTATCTCGGCTTCAATTGGTCGAGCTACTTCCCTGAGAGACGCAATGTTTGCAATGGCTCATATAAGTTGGCGGTGCGGCTGAAGGGGGTGAGTCACTTGAGTGCGTCCAAGCATTCCCTCGTATTTCTGGCTAGCTGAACCGAGAAGCCATGAGGCAGTCCAGTTGATATGATAACAGACTCTAACTAATCATCCTCATCGTCAACTCGACCGTGGCAAAAGTCCCCGCGCTAACCGGCATGGCCCTCAAAAGCGTCGGTCCAATGCCCCTCCAGAACCCCATCGCGCCCTCCTGCCGAAACGTCTGCGCAAAAGCATCCCGCATCGACTTATACCGCTGCTTCTCGCCGAAGCCATCCGTCTGCATCTTCGACTTGATGACATCGAACGGGTACGACGAGATCCACAACATCTCGCCCGCCAGCCCGCCGTACGTCGCGATCTTCCAGGTCGCGATGTCTTTCCGGGCGTAGGCGTTGCGCTTGGCGTCTTGGTTCATGAGGTATTCGAAGGTGAGGAACCAGAAGCCGTAGGCCTGGGCTTCGCGGAGGAGGGTGACGGAGGTGCCGCGGTAGAGGCCGCGGGCGACGCTGGGGGAGCGGGAGAGCTTGGTGATGCAGTCGAGGGGTCCCGAGTAGAGTCTTGCGGCGCCGTGGGGTTGGGTTTGGAGGCGGATGCGGACGTGCTCGATCGGGGAGGAGAGGATGGTGTTGGCGAGACCTGCGAAGGCTCCGGCGGCGTAGTATTGGCCGTAGCTTAGGGGTTGGGGTTCTTTGTCTAGCTGGTCGACGGACTTGTGCAGTTTCGCGGCATTCTGGGCTTCGAAGGCTCGTTTGGCGTAGTTGAATCCTGCGAACTGGACGGAGACACATGCGCCAATGCCGATCAACGGAGTGAGTGTGCCTTTGTAGAAGGCTGTTGCGCCTTCATTCTTGAGGATTTGGGATGCGCAGTCGAGAGCGCCCTTGTATTGAGTCGTCGTCTGTAATCGCACCTTGACGATGTCTTTTTCCCAATCAGATCGTGTAGTGGGTTGTCAACATATGGATCTAAAGCTTACCGAATGGTTGGCCTTCCAGATGGTTAGCAGGTGTACAATCATCTCGACCCAGCTCGTGCAGTCTTCACATATCTCGCCCTCTTTATCTTCCTGCAGCGACTCGAACACCCCCGTAGTAGATTCACATACCAATCAACACCTGCGCAACGCCACCAACGGCTCCGGAGAACAAGTCCTTGACGACCTTGAGGCCATTGGCCGCATCCTTTGCTTCTTCCAACGCCTCCGCCATTGCCTCAAGTCTTCAGTCCTTGCAACAACAGCCTCGAGGTATGACTCTTCTCCAACGACAGCAACACCGCCCACAAAGCCGCCGTTATCAGTCGTGAAGTTCGGTCCTCGAAGCCACGACAAATCTGTGATTTTGCCCCGAAGCCCGGCGGAGGAGTTTCATTGGGCGTCGCGGAATCTCTTGGCAAGGCGTGCTTCAAGTTGCCCTGCTGTCAAAAAAGTGGCTGTGCAGGTGGTCGGCTGCTGCAGACGTCACATGCCGGCGGCCACCGCTGTGAATGGCTAGACCTTTGAGTCAGACGACTGCAGAGTGGTATATAATCACTTCTATCTCCAGGTCGTGAGACAGTCGACACGGCCTTCACGCAACAAAACCTCCCAACAATCCAACAGCAAGAACGACCGACCGACCGATATCATGAGCGCGCCAGGACAAAAGGAAGATTTCCTCGACAAGGGTAAGAACCGCAGAGCCTTCGCATCCTTCACGTCTACACATCTGCCAGAATGACGTAGCATGCTGACCGCTCACAGCTGTTGATGCCGTCGAGAAGAAGGCCGGCCAGGCGAGTGGACACAATGTCGACCCGGCCAAGTACCGTGAAAAGAACGAGAAGTTCACCGATAAGCTGCGCGGCTTTTTCGAGAAGAAGACTGGCAAGAAGGTGCGTTTTCACTGCATATCAGAAGAGATCTTGTGGCGGCAAACTGATCTTGTCATTTAGGTCCCTGATAAGGTCTCCAACTAGGCAGTTTTTTGATGCCGCCAGGCTCAAGATGCTGTGATGGAAGGACGATTTTGCCTCGATGCTTTGATGTTTCTTTTTGATTCCCCACGAAGATACCACAGATGATACCACATTTCGATGCAGTAATGGCTTGGTCACTCCTTTAAAAACGCAGAGACGTTCATATGTATCTACGCGACATGCGTCGTAATAATGCAGCCTCGAAGTAACCGACAGACACAGTACAGACACAGCGTGTGCTGGTGTTCACTCCGATGCCGCGTACCTCTCCACCACCCAGATCAGCCAACTTGCGACATTCGCTCAATGCAGACCACCCATCTCCATTCCTCACGAGTCGCCCGATCTACTGCAGCTGCGAGCATGATTTGACCGCTTCCAGGCGTAGAGAGCGCATCCTCGAGTATCCTTCCATTTTGAGCAGGAACGACGAGAGTAGGTCAACCCAACATGCATCCCTTCCCGCAAATCTGGCCAATCCGCTCCAGATGAGGATCCGTCTTGCAGGTGGATGATAAAGTGCAAGGTGATCCACTTCAGGATTCTAGGCCGGCTTCCTTCTCACGCCTGCGACCATCCATAGGAGGTAGGGCAATTGAAGATGCTTCCGAACGGTTGCGACCGCAGTCTCTCCTCTCCATGACTTTGATCAGGACTTCTGTGGCTCGAGAGTCGCATGTGCACATTCATGACGATTCGTGGTCCGGTGTCGTCGATGATGTTTCAGTGCGTATTGTGGTTCATTGAACCTGTATCCCATGAGTAATGTCGCTCAGTAGTAGACGTCGATGAGTTCCTCGGGCTGCTTCTTCACAGCCGGCCAGTAGGTATCGCGAAAGTCCTTCCACGCCGAGCGGACATCAGGTCGCTCAAGAGTATAGATGGCCTGAAGAAAAACGAGCGAGGCGCTGAAGATCAGGATGTTGTTCGTGTCGCTCATCTTGGATGATGATACGCGTGAGGTATCCTCGAATGGGGTAGAGGTAGTGTATGCTTCGGGTGTTGATGTATAGGCTGGCGGCCAGTAGCTGTAGGTGTATATGGATGCCTCGTGTAAGATTTTGTGTCTCCAGCACTGCCGCGAGTAGGAATGCCAATGGTTGTAAGGAGTATCGTTGCTCGTCACGAGATAACAGAGAAAGAGAAAGTCTTATATTGCCACTCGGTACTGGCCTGTCGCGAGAGCACTTGCCTCTTGCGTGATCACCCCCAGCGTGGCTGCCGTTTTCGCTTACCAGATCTCGTGCCGATCTTTGAACATGTGACAGGGTTCTATTCTCAGCTTTGCCATCTCAGCTGAATACTCAGCTCCAATAGGCATCCATATGTTGTTGGTCGAGCGTGCTTCTAGAGCGCACCAGGCCAGGTGGTGCCATGAATCTAATGCCTGATGGATGTGCCGACGAATTGCCTTCGTACGGGTTAAGGGCGGTGCTTAAATAATAGCACGGCTTTGCAGATTCCCCAATAATTGATGCTGCTTCTTGGGTGTCATCCGTAGATACGCCGTCCAGAGAGGTCGTATCTACAGCGAAAGGAGTAAACCGTTACCTTTGGGTTCAATGTCGCTGGCCGAGGTCAGCTTTGCAGCTCGCTCGTACGGTCGTCACGTCGTCTTCGAACGGCAGCGTCCACTCCTGTGACAGAGTGCGTGGCTGTGTGAGGCAACCCGGAATCGATGCCTCGAAAAGCCCTCCTGCATCGGAGATGGACCGGTGTGGAGTGAAAGGATGTCGCAGAAGATGAAGTGCAGACAAGCATCGGCGGGGTCTAGAGGATCAGTGAGGATGTCCTGACAACCGGCCTTGGCAACCGCCCAATGGAGTCAATATTTTCCACCGATGTCAACTCCATCTCGTGCTGGTTGTCGAACACCGTGGCATGCATGGCCTCCACGGGCTTGCCATTCACCGCAAGAGAAGGGGGAAAGGCTCTCCCAGCGAGATGGATGGATGGGATTGGGATCGCGCCGCACCGCGCGCAACCCGCCGCCAGAGAGGGCGGCTGTGCAGGGATATCAACAGGAACAGAATGCGAGTTTCAGGATGATCCCAGACGCGCCAGGAGAGAGTCCCTGTTGCGCAACCGCTCGTCGTACCAAGGAGGAGGTTGGAGACAGAGGTTTGTTGTGAAGAGTGTTCTGTTAAAGAAGAAGGAAAGCTTCGACACAGCCCGCAGACCCGGGACATCTTCATCTCGGTCGAGAACGTGGACGCGCGGAAAGGAGATGGACCAGTGTGAAAAAAGGCAACCTGAGATTTTGACTCAGCACGGCAAATGCAAATAGAGTTGACTTTCTCGCAGCGGCTGGCCAGAACACCCGTGTTTCGAGTCTCGCGAATCGGGGCCAGGTCGCACACGAAACCACCCACGCCCTTTGTTTGTCCGTCCACAATTCGCGTGGCCAGCGTCTGTCTTGCTGCAAACCACCAGCCTTCACTACTGCTGGATGGACCTTTCTGCGAGGCCAGAATCTGCGCAGTGCATGAATCTAGTGTCACAGGTATGTTTTTGGACCTCTTCTTCACTCTTGCTGCGCCTACTTTTGTAGCGCTGCCCTTCTACGGCGCCTCAGCTCCCTCTCGTATTGCACGCACTGCCATCCTCCCGTTCAGCTCCCGAGTCTGTCTAGGACACCGTCTGAACTCACTTCTTGGCCAATGCGACACCAATGACTTCAGGTGCTTTTCATCCTCGTGCTCTGTTCTTTCCACTGCCCTTTTGCACGCGAAAACAGCAGGTTTCCGCTTTGCACAAGATTCGGTGTACCGGTTTTGCGGAGTCGAGTTTTGACACCGAATGCAGCCGCTCTTGCTTGAGAAAAAAAGAAGACATTAGACACAGACGGCAGGGACCATGGAAGGTCGAGAAGGCGCGGCAAGCATGCCGCCAACGTCAGGCATCCTGGACTCTTCACATTCCACGCAACCGTCGCAACACCTGGGGATCGACCCGAACAACCCTCACGTTCGCTCACCTGCGAACGCGTACGATTCCTATCAGGTGTCAAATCCATCCCTTTCGTCAGAAGCCAAACCTGCGCAATCACGAGACGATAATGCACAACAAGCCATGTCGGCGACAGCCTGTTCAGCGGACCAACATGCCGGCAAACTTACATTCTTCCAAGCATATTTTACGCGGCCCATCATCTCCAAGGATCCTGAGAAAAAGTCGAGCAGTACCAGACGGTTCTCCTTTCTCTCCATCGGCTTCCTCATATCAGCGGCCGTCATGGTCGCCATTCTCGTTGCTGTGATTGTGGTGGCGGTCATTCTCAGTGGACATCGAGGCCACCAAGCAAACGCAGAGCCTGTGCCGGAGCCTGATGACGACCACAAATCACCGATCAGAGGCGCAATACCGTCTAACTTCCCCGATCCGAGTCTCTACTACGAAAAGGGCACGTGGTATGCCTTCGCGACGACCAATGCTGCGGGCGTCCTTGATTACCCCGATGATTCCAACAACGCAAGTCGCTACACGCTGGACTTTGGACTCGCCAACATTCAGATGGCAACCTCCAGCAACTTCGCGGATTGGAACCTGGCTTCTCTCGCTGATCAGCCACTGCCAGCGACTGGCAACTGGACGATGGGTGCACATCACAAGACAGACAAGCCTCACATATCTAGTACATGGGCTCCAGCTGTGATCAAGCGCGCAGATGGCAAGTTCGTGATGTACTACGCTGCCATCCCTAGGGGGGCGAACCCGTACCCTCATCGTGAAAATGACGGCAAGATCTCCTTCCCGCACCCACATCCTCACTGCGTAGGAGCAGCAGTTTCGACTGGTACATCGCCCGCAGGACCCTACGAGGCACTGGACGATTACCTCGCCTGCCCGAAACCCGAAGGTGGAGCGATCGACCCTGAGGTTATGAGAGATGCAGATGGAAAGATCTGGGTTACTTACAAGGTTGACGGCAATAATATTGGCCATGGTGAGTCAAAGCACACCGTTTGTTGTTCAAGTCTTTCGAGTTTTTGCTAATGTTTTTTTCAGGAGGTCCCTGCGGCAACACAGTCCAACCAATTTTACCGACCCCGATCATGCTGCAACAGATGGAAGACGACGGCGTCACCAAAGTCGGCGACCCAGTCCAGATCCTCCAAAACAACAACTCCGACGGACCTCTGATCGAAGCACCAATGCTCATCAGATCACCAGAAGGCGTCTACTTCCTCTTCTACTCATCAGGGTGCACGCGCGAAAACACCTACGTGGTGAAGTACGCCACTTCGAGAGACATCAAAGGACCGTACACTCGAGCTAAGGGCACTCTTCTCAAGACTGGCGACTGGGGCCTCGAAGCACCAGGATCCATCGGTATCGTCGAGGACGGCCAGGATGGGTGGAACATGGCCTTTCACGCTCGAGTCAACTACGGCCAAGTCGGTCGAGTCCGCGCGATGTTCACTACCAAGCTGAAGTTCGACGACACGAAGGTCACGATGGTCCGCGACGACAGCACCGTACATCTGGGCCATAAAGACTCGACGGGCTGATTTTGAGAATGAAAGCGATTGAGATTCATGGCGATTTTTGATATTAGCGTTTCAGCACGATACCCCATGCCGCGGTTTGCACTTGCATTTTGTTTGCCTCTGGCATAGATTAGAGCGTCATGAGGGTGACGATACAGTAAAGCATCTAGAGCGATGGCGTTTGGAGAGAATAGGTACCTCTCCGTGGTTTTTGGGCATTGGCATTGGCATTGGAGAGATCAAGCGGCTTTGGATTCGATACAAGGGGAATGATACAGCATGTTGCATAAAGATTACAAAGACCTTGAGTGTTCAACATACGGAACCGTCAACTCGCTGATGACTATACATACATCTTCGTCATCTTTTTTGATTTGTCGCTGTTCGAAGAATAGGTAATCCTTCATAGGGCGGTGGACGACCCTCATGTAGGGCTGCCGGTACTGCAAGGGCCAAAGTACGAGATATTTGGGGGAATAGTTAAAATAGACATCGTTTGCTGTCTTACTATGTATCTCTTGTTCTTTTCCTTCTTCTGGCCTCCTATTCTCAGGCCTCTGTGACACCTAGGATCAATCGGGAAGAGCCGCGTGATATTGACAAAGTCACCAACCAGGATTCGCAGAGAAGGATTCGCACACGGAAGGCCTCGAAACCTTCGACAGGATTACAACAACACCGTATATCTCTCCACAGCCTCGCCGTTATTCTGATCAACATTCTCGGCGTCCATCACCAGCAGTCAACCACACCCAGCACCTTCGCTCAACACCGGAGCAACGCCCGCCGCATTTTCTAGTCGCGTTCCACAACATATGTCGTCCCAAGACCTCACGAGCCATCATCAAGAATCACCTTCGTCAGCAGTGCTACTATTCTAGGAAATGCTGACAAGTGACCCGAACGTCTGAGCAACGAGTGGATGGAAGAAAACCATGGCCCTCTTCGCCTTTGTCCGCTGGAGGACGCCTGAGCCCTTGGCGACTCTCAGCGCGCCTCGGCCTTCGTCTTCGTAAAGCGGGAGAAGATGCAACCATGTGAGATGAGATGGCAATACGAATGCGATTTCGTGTGCTGCCACGCGCCTGATGAACCAGGGTATTGCTTTTTGCAGCGGCGGTTACAACAGTTCATCCGCCTCGCATCTTAATCCCGCGAAATCGGAGGGGTTTGAAGAACATCTTCGCACCCAAACGCGAATAAGAAACGTGTATTCTGCACCTCGTTCCTAATGGAGGAATTCTTGAACCCGAAGAACAATCTGGAAGGAGCTTTCCACGAGAATACTTCAGCATCATGCAAATGCCAGTATGGAGCAGCCGAGCCCGAAGCTGACGACCATTCAGTCCCTTTCGGCGCTTCTCGCAGCAGCAGTGGAGAGCATTGGCGGTTTTGGCATCAAAGCAGCCCTCATGCGAGTGCGCTAAGATCCTCGTGGCCTGGATCCTTCGCAGGAGGAATAAGCGCTATCCTATACGACTGTCTTTCAGCCGTCCCAGGCAAACGTCGACATGGGAAGAGTGCACTGTTTCGCACTCGCTCCGTAAAACTGGTAGAGCTCTACGGCCGGACCAGACCAGCCTCAGCCATGCTACGCAGGACTAGTGGGCCCAGCCCCGCGGGAGGGGACGTAAAGCATTATAGGTAGGTGACAGCCGTTCTCGTCGTCGCAGGTAAAGCGGTATCCTTGCTCATCGAGTGTGTCAGACTCGATTTCCCTTGTCAGCTGAAGATCATCGCGACTTGCGAAGACGCGGACTGCTGTTCCTATTGGGGACATTGAAGCGTTATTGCGAAATCCGGCTTTCTCACTCGCGACTTCAAACGAGAGGGCTCCGCCACCATCTCCTAAGATCAAACCAGCTGGAGGCTACCACTATCAAGACCACCCTTGTCTTTTCCTGCGAATGTAGGCCTCCAACGACACCAATCCCTTGGCCACTCAATCAACCAGTCACAGACGCTTGCGATTCAGCTTACCCTACCCTAGCCTACTCCCAAGCGCGTATGCCACGCTTCGGTTAGGCCTCGTGGAACGGAGGATCTTCATAGCCTGCAGTGCACTACCGTTCAGCTTGTTTGGACCAAGAATCCTCCGCTTACATCTGCGAGCAGTCTCTTGCTTTAAAGAGGCTGAGGTTCCTTCCTCGGTGAGACGTCCAATTTCGACATACCACATTGGAAGAAGGACTCTTCAAGATGCAGAGGTTCATTCTCTTGCCATTGCTCGCCCTTACGGCTTTGGCGGTCTACAAGATTGTGTCGATTGTCGTTACGAGAATTCAGAATGCTTGTGAGTCAGGCAGATCTATTTCTGAGACCGTACACTGATAAAATGACCAGCGAAATCACGACAACTCGGCTGCGAAGACCCTCCTGCGGTCGCTGACTGCGGCTTCATGGGACTGAAGCAACTGAAGGATATCCAAGCCGCTGACAAGGCACGCATGTTCCCCGACTTCCTCGAGGACCGCCAGAAGAAAGTCAGCAAACAGCATGGCCGCGAGGTCTCGACCTTCACATACAATGTCATGGGCCAGAAGATCTATTTCACCAGCGACCCGAAGAACATCCAGGCTTTACTTGCGACGCAGTTCCAAGACTTCGGTGTCGGTTCCGTGCGCTTTGCCATCATGGGCGAGGTGCTTGGTGATGGGATCTTTGTGCAAGATGGCAAGAAGTGGGAGCACAGCCGTGCACTGCTGCGACCCAACTTCGTCCGCGAACAGATCAGCGATCTTGATATGGAGGAGCGTCACGTCCAGAGCCTTCTGAAGGTCATGCCTGTGCAGAAAGACGGCTGGACCAAGTTCACCGACATCCAAACGCTCTTCTTCCGACTCACCATCGACGCTGCGACGGAGTTCCTCTTCGGCGAGAGCGTCGACTCCCAACTTGCTGAAGCAGAGGTCGTCGATGTCTCAACCGGCAAATCCGCCGACCAAGAACGCAACGAGCGCAACTTCTCCAAGCACTTCGACCACGCCCAACTCGTCATGGCGACCAAATTCCGCCTCGTCGACCTGCACTGGCTCCACAACCCACCGGAGTACAAGATCGACAACAAAATCGTCAACGACTTCGTCAAGCACTACGTCGAGCTCGCGCTGCAGAAATCGCCCTCCGAAAAGAAAATCGAAGAGGGGCACGGCCAGAAGGAGAAATACGTCTTCCTCGAAGCCCTCGCGCAGCAAACCCGCGACCCCGTCGAACTCCGCGCCCAACTCCTCAACATCCTCCTCGCGGGTCGAGACACGACCTCCTCCCTCCTCTCCTGGACCTTCCACCAACTCCTCCGCAACCCGTCCGTGTTCGCCAAACTCCGCAGCACCATCATCGAGACCTTCGGAACCTACGACAACCCCACCGACATCACCTTCTCCACCCTCAAATCCTGCCAATACCTCCAATACACCCTCAACGAAGTCCTGCGTCTATGGACAATCGTGCCGGGCAACGGCCGCCAATCCAACCGCCCCACGACCCTCCCCCGCGGCGGCGGCCCCGACGGCTCCAAACCCATCTTCCTCCCCGCCGGCCAGCAGGTCGACTACTCCATCCACGTCATGCACCGCCGCAAAGACATCTGGGGCGACGACGCACTCGAATTCAAGCCCGAACGTTTCTTCGGCAAACGCCCCGGCTGGGAGTTTCTGCCCTTCAACGGCGGTCCGAGGATCTGTATCGGGCAGCAGTTTGCGTTGACCGAGGCGAGTTATGTGCTGGTGCGGTTGTTGCAGCGGTTTGACGCGATTGAGGCGGCGCCTGGGGAGTTGGAGGGCCCGGTTACGAGTAATTTGACGTTGACGAGTTGTCCGGCTAGGCCGGTGACGTTGCGGTTGAGGGAGGCTAGGGATTAGATTATCGACAGAGATGGCGTTGCAAGGGTGTTTTTTGGAGAGCGTTTTGAGGAAGCCTTTTTGACTCCGCTCGTCGCGGCTGCTTATTATCTCTATCTTCGTGGGTATGCATCTCTCCAGGAGATAACTCTACACATCGTAACATACATCCCAAACATTACCCTCCAAAAAACTCCCCATCCTATCCACCAACCATGAAATCACACCTCCCTACCCTATGCATTACGCAGCAACACCATTCTGCACCAACAAATTCTCCGTCCCGCTCCCCACACCCTCCACCACGCCCTCCAACGCCAACTCCCGAATCCTCTCACACAGACTCTCCGGCTCGCGGGGCCCCTCCAATCCAATCAGATACGCCGCCAGACCCGCCACGTGCGGACACGCCATGCTCGTGCCGCTGATGGTGTTGGTCGCGGAGGGGAAGCCGATCCACGACGAGAGGATGTCTTCGCCCGGGGCGAAAATGTCGACGACGGAGCCGTAGTTGGAGAAGGAGGCGCGGCGGTCCGAGATGGTGGAGGCGGCGACGGTGCAGGCTTGTGGGGTGGAGGCCGGGGAGGAGTTGGAGGCGTCTTCGTCTGTCACGTAGCATTCGTTAGTACAGGCTCATCGAGGGTGGGCAGGTTTGTTGACTTTGACGTACTTTCATTCCCCGCCGCTACGGCGACGAAAGCGCCCTCTGCGACGGCTTCGGCGATGGCGTCGTTGGTAAGTTGGCTGAAGGGGCCGCCGAGGGACATGGAAAGGACGGTGCGGTCGATGTGGCCCTGTTCTTTGGCGTTGTTGACCGCCCAGTCGATTCCCTTCAGCACGCCACTGTTCGAGCCAGAACCATCGGATCCCAGGACTTTGACGGCTACAAGGGAGGCTTTTTTGGCCTGTCGGCAATATCGTTAACGTGGGATGATGGGGAGTAGAGATTGATCAGGTGATACTTACGACGCCATATTTCGTTCCTGCGGCAGTGCCAGCGCAATGCGTCCCGTGGCCTTGGCCATCTGCATCTTCGTCATCGATGAAGTTCGCCCCGAAAGTCGCACGTTCGCCAAACTCGGAGTGGGAAGTGTAGATTCCCGTGTCGATCACATAGATGTACGAGCCTTCCCCTGCGGAGGAATCGTACACGTAGTCCTTCGCGCCAGTTTCCTCGTGGCTAAGCCTCGCCAACCCCCAGGTCGATCCATTCTGTGTGACCAAGCTCCCGTTCGCGAAAGGCGCAACCTCGCGGTGTTGCAAAGGGACGCTGGCGTAGACTTTGGTATCTGGCTCGACGTGCACGATTCCGGTTAAAGTCTCGAGGATATCGAGGACTCCATCGTCGCCGTCGAATGCGAAGCCTTTCACGTGGTTAATCGTGTAGTTTGCTTTGGATTCGATGCCGGCGGAGGACAGGACCGAGGCGAGGATTTCGTTGAACTCGGAGCTGTCGTCGAGGCGGGCGATCCAGGATCCGGAGATGGTGGAGGCTGTCTGGGTGCGGATGATTGTTGGTGGGGCTGCTGCGAGTGCAAGGGTGGGAAGCAGCAGAGTTGCTGGGAGGAAGCTTCTCAATGCAGGCATGGTCGTGAAAGATTGTTTGAGGGGATAACGAATAGTGCAAGTTGCGGCTCGAGGGAACGAACGTGAAGTTGTAGAATCTCAAGGAGTGTGATGCTTGTCAAAAGCTGTAGCGAGTGTGATTGATGCAAGAAGGGTAGAGAAAACTGGGAAGATGGTTGTGCGTACAAACCTGTTGCGAAGGCGTCCAGGCTGGCGATATATATGACCCAGGCTCACAAACCTGAGGCACGTCTTAAGGTCGATGGCATGCTGATATCGCGGATGGCGGGATTTTGCCTCTTGGTATCCTCATTGGCATACCCAAACCGCTCGATTCGACGCAAAGCAGCCGGATCGTTTCACAGCTCTTGTCTTGCAGGAAGACGACATACCCAAAACTGTAGCCGGTCTCCTCAATTGGCTCTTCCCACTGCATAAGCCAAATGAAGCCCCATAGAATCCAGTGGCAACAGAGCAATATAGAGAGATAGGAGTCGCCGTATCGCTGACGTGAAGTCCATCGTGCGGAAATGTGCGAGCTTGGCCTGCAGAATATCATGTCCACATGGCGCAGGAGTCAAGAACTCCCAAGAGAAACGTCTGCATAGCTTGGAGTTGAAGATTGGAAGAGGTGGACGTCCTGGCAAGGCTTGTGGAATGTCGTGAAACCACCCTTGTCGCTTGGCACGCAGTGGTAGATGAAAGAGATTGGCCAATCAGCGGGGGCAGAGGTAGACGTCGCCTCTTGTTTTCGGTGTCACCGGTGCATGCTTGGAAGGACTGCCAGCTCGTCAAATCGGATGGCTGAACTTGATGGCCTTTGTTATGGCCAAGATGGATGTTGATGTCGCTATCGAGATGGACGAGGTGAAGTGAATGTTGTCCTCGGCAATCGTCGGCCCGCTTGGCCACGGCTCCAACATCACTCCCTCTCTCCCTCTCTCGCTCCACCCTCTTTTCGATGTGCGGACGGACGAACGAGCCCGTCTTTGGGCCGAAAGCTACAATCGTGACGGCTCAAGTGAAAGACCCCTCAATTGCCGTCCGAACTGCCTTTTCTGACATCAGCTCGTTGCTGGAGAACACCAGCTCACCTCACCTAGGTCTCAGCCGCATACTTCTTACCACAAGCCATTGAGGACAAAACGGTTCAGTAGACATTGATGGTTCTCTAGTAAGATCGATAACTATTTCTACTTTCATTGACGTCCTCAATATCAAACCGCCAACTCTTCCCTCATTCTGTTCCCTTCAACTACCTCAGACGCCATGGCAACGACTAACTCCCCGCACAAACCGCCATTCGAGAAGGTATGTAGAACCTTGAATCCCCAACCTCTGCACCCTCTGAACCTTTCACCAGATCCTCATAGTCGGCGCCGGCCCCTCAGGCCTCCTCCTCGCCCTCCTCCTAGCCCAACACAACATCCCCTCCCTCGTCCTCGAGTCCTGGGCCACCCTCGACACCCGCCTCCGCGCAACCCAGTACGGCGTACCCGCCACGCGAATCTTCCGCCGTGCAGGTCTTCTCCCGGACTTCCGTGCCGCGTCAATTCCCAAGTTCCCGGCAATATGTTGGCGCCGGGTCGCCGATGGCGAGAAGTTGATCGAGATTGATATGAGCGTTGTAGAAGATGAAGAGGATCGCATGACGGTGTTGCAATTGGGGATCATCATTCAGATCATGTATCGACATTGCCTGGAACGTTTCGGACCGGAGGGTACAGAGGGCAAGGGCCTGATCGAAGTGAGATTCGAGCACAAAGTCGTAGGGACAGGACAGGACGAAAACCAGGCTTGGGTAGACGTCGAGATCGGGCAAGAGGCCCGAAAGGAGAGGATATCAGCAGACTACGTCGTCGGCTGCGACGGCGCCAGCTCCGCCGTCCGTCGAAGCCTCTTTGGAAAAGAATGGCCCGGCAAAACTTGGGACTGCCGCTTCGTCGTGCAGAACGTCTTTTACGATGGCTTCGAGAAACACGGCTGGGACGGTGGGAACTACATGATCGACAAGGACCACTGGGGCCTCATTGCCAGACGCGGCCACGGAGGGCTCTGGCGCGTGACGTATGGCGATTCGGCCGTTGGTCTCACGGATGACGAGTACCTCGCCCGGAGAGCATGGCATTTCAAGGCGATGTTACCGGGCCACCCAGACCCGGACGAGTACCGGATCGAGCAGACGAACATGTACAACATCCACAACCGCTGCGTGCCCTCCTTCAAGGTAGGGAGAATCCTCCTGGCAGCTGATTCGAGTCACGTGGTCAACCCGATGGGAGGATACGGCTGTATGACAGCGTGTCTCGACGTCGGTGGACTGGCCGATTGTCTGATAGGATACCATACGGGCCAGGCCGGCGAAGACATCCTGCAAACGTACGCCGATGTGCGGCGGGAGATTTTCCTCAAGTACGTCGATGCTCGCAGCGTGAAGAACCTCGAACGGGTCAGCCAGACGGATCCGTGGACGGTGTTGGAGACGGACAAGTTCTTCGGCATCATTAAGGAGTTGAACCAGGATCCGTGTAAGGAGAAGTTGAAGGAGTTTTTATTGGTATGCCCAGCCTTCCTCGTCTCTGATGTCCTTGACTTGACTGACTTTCGATGCCTTCTGCAGAAAATCTCCAGTATCGAGTATGATTTCACGAAACATTACGACAGAGCGCCGTCGAAGACGCATGATCGAGAAGGGGAGACGAATGGTCGTGTCAATGGCAGTGGGAATCTGAAGCCTGCTACAGTCGCGGTCTGATGTATGAGAAAACATCTCTTGCTTCCAATGATACAAGTATGAACAACGAGGCGCCTTTACAATTGGCCCGCAGTATGAGCCTGTTTCGGTTTGGTTGCTGGACTCAAATCCGAAGACTCGAGGGAGGGCACGCGCCAGTATAAGGGCGAGGCTAAGGCGCTCAGGAATTCTGTGGCCAGCCTGCCTTCTATCACTACTGGACCGCCTCTTATCAGAAGAGGTAGTGTAAGAAGGATTTTTATAGATAGGTAGATTATGCGCGCTGTGTCCTGGATACATGCGAAACTCAGCACAGTGTTCAGATATGATGCCATGCACCTATAATCGAGTCAGGGTGACGGGGTAATGAGGAAAATGGCATCAGCAGCAGTGAGAAACGTAAAACATCTTTGATATCTGTTGCTGCCCCGTGGGCAGCAGCCTATTCTTTTCAAATCAATCCTCCGCGAACCACTTGTCCAACAACATCCCTTCGAATGCGACAGCATCTCCACTCTTCATCACCCCTCAGATGGGCCCCATACAGGCGTGGACGTGCTTCCTAAACGGCGCCTCGTACGTATAGGCCCTCGAGCAGAATCTGCACGTCAAGTCCCTGCAGTGATGTGCCGTGAGCGACACGCTTCCTTGTTCCATCCCACCGCAGTACGGGCATCTCCACGGGTCTGGTTCCCTCGGTCGTGGCGGCGACTGCACTGCACCTCCGCCAAACAACCCCGCCGTGCCGCCATATAGCGATGCCAGGGCGAACACGTGTTGCCTGTCATAGAGATATCTCGCGTTAATAATGATCGGTCGGTTGGGCAAGGTATTTGTAGGTCGGATTCGACGAAGCTCGTCCAGATCGATTGGTTTTTATTACTCACGAAGTTCCGTTCGTTTGTGCCATCGCGGGCATTTGGGTGGGTTGCGGCGGTTGCGGTGTCGAGCTTGCCGGCCTGGGCGCGATGCCGGGTGGAGGTGGTCGTGAGTAGCCATTGATCGGCGTATGTGGTTGGGATGGGTAGTTGGTGGGTGTGGCTCGGCCTGATCCGGGTTGCTGAGGTTGCGCAGCGTACAATGGCCTCTGCCCCTGTGGCGCCATGGAAACGGCTGGATGGCCAGCCGCCTTTGCTGGAGACGCCGTGCGGTTGAGCTGTTGCTGTGCTGGGTTAGTCTGGTACGCGACAGCATTCGCCGCGCGCTGCTGCTGAGCCTGCTGTGGGCCGAAACGCTGTTGCGTGCCCGGTGTCTGCTGAAAGCCTTGGCTGTAGTTGCCATATCCACCTGGTGTTTGTTGAGGGCGTTGGTAGTACTGCTGACCATTCGCCTGACCGTATCCTGCTGCAGTTGCGCCAGGACGGGCGTATTGGTTGGGTTGTCCGTAAGTAGGTCGAGGTGCTGTGGCTGCAGGGGTACCATATGATGGATTGCTTGTTTGGCGATTGAAGGCGGGCTGTGTGGCGGGCGTCCTAGGCCCGTACGACTGCCCATAGCGGGTGTTTGCCGCTTGGCCGATTGCAGGAGTACGCTGGGCAGTTGTGTTGTAGTGCTGGCCAGCAGACGAATTCGGTCGGGCAAGAGTTGCAATCGATGAGGCAGTGGCGATTGCGGACATCTTGGCTTGTCGGGTGACATGATCTTCCTCCATAACACCTTTAATGTTTTGTGGTTGAAGGGTGATGAGTTTGCTGACACCCAAGTCTGCCAGCTGATCACCATCGAGCTTGGCAACTGCGTATGGTGGTAGTTTGAGAATGAGGTACGCAAGCTCACGGGTGAGGCTGTTGTAGGTGGCCACCTCCTCTTCCGATGGTTCATCTGGCTTGCCGATCTTCGAGGCGGCGATAGGTGCTGGACTGATGGGTGTTCGGGCCACAGGGGTAGACGATGCGAGGGTGGCGTTGCGGATGCGCTGGTGGGAGGCAAGAGTCTCGATCAGCTCGGAAACCTGGCGCAAGACCTGCTCGACCTCTGTCTTGGACTTGGCGGTCTCTGGAGGGACCTCGACGTTGTCAAGTTCGTCGAGGTCCTCCAGGATCTTGTCGAAATTCTCATCTTCAGGTTTCACTTCTTCGACTGTCTGCATGGGTATCGTGGGCATTTCGTTCTGATCCAGCAGCGCAGGGTCGATGGCAAAGGTGTCGTTGTACCGCTTGCTTCCGACCTTATGCCACCAAACTACATTCTTGGTCTCTTCTGGAATGATGGCGTTGGAGTTGTCGCAGGTAGGCGCATAACTAGAGTACGCTCGTCGAAATAGCGCTTCCTCCTCCTTGGCTAGTGATTCCTCCAAGGACGCCTTGTCGAGACGTTCAGCCTCTCCTGCGCTGCTGCTTAACGCACGGTCTCGCTGCTTGCGCTTTTCCCGAGTCGAGTCTGCATCCCCGCCTTCCTTACGACCATAACCAAGCCAATTTCCGACTGTCAGACTCTGTACAGTGTAGCCACCTCGCTTGTTGTTCCGTTGCACAGGATCCTTGAACTCCCAAGTGACGGTGAGATCGCGAGTAGAAGGTCTCTTGTGGGCTTTGGGAGGCTGGAGGGTAGGTAGACTGTATGGAGGTGCGAACGTCTCTTCGAATGTCGGCGCTTTCTTGCTGTCATCTGCTGGCATCGGCAGGATCTTGGTCGCCGTGATTCCGGTCGGCAGGCTCATCTCCTCTACTGGCAGTTCTGACTTGACGACGGCGCCCTTGCGTCCTGCCGGTGCATTTTGCATGGAAGAGAAAAGCTGCTTTGGGGTGGGGGCATTTCCAAAGAGGGTGAGCACAGTGCCTGCGCCATTGCCGGCGGGTTGCGACTTTGCGTCCTCAGTATGTCCATTCGTCAAGCCACTCTCTCCCTTGACCTCTGCGTGTTTCCGCTCATGCGCTTCCACATACTCAATCTCTTCATCCGCCAGCTTCTCGACGTAATCTTCCAGAGACTGTATTCTGTAGATCTGCTTAAGCTCTTCAGCTGAAGGCCGGCCACTGCTGTTACCCTCCCGCTCGCTGGCGCTAGTGCGTATCGAAGATACGATCTCGTCAGCGACAACATGGGCGTCGATCTTGATTTGTCGTAAGGAGGAGTAACTGGCACTGCTCAGCTTGGACGCGATTGTCGTCTTGTCGTTGGGTCCTGAGAGTTTGGGCTTTTTCGTGGCGGGTTCGGCGGGCGTAGGGCTGGCGAAAGAGTGTTTGAGGAATGAGGGTTGCGTATCATGGCTGGAAGGGTCAATAGCTGTGGCATAGACTAAGTATAAATGTGCATACCTCTCCAAAACGTGGAGGATGTCTTTTTGGAGCTTGGTGGTGCGCGATGCTGATAACGGCGGCGCAGGCAGGTCGGGCTGGTCTTCGCGCTTTCGCTTGAGGTCGGCGACGGGGCTGTCGGCGTCGGTGGTGTGCGGCGAGGGAGGGGTGTCGTTGGCGGTGGAGGCCATAGTGGGTGGGCAGAGCAGCGAGCTGGGGTCGCGCGCTGGGAGACGTGTAGGAGTTGGCAATGCGCGAGTTCACCACCAAGTCTGCGCCGGCACCAGCACGACGGCTCACGTGGGTCGGGGGAACACGTGACCGTCGCAAAAGCCAGGACTCGTCGATTCTATTCAGCCAGCACGGAGAGAGGGCGGAGCGGTGGTGTGGGAGGCGAGTGGTCGGTGGTGAGAACAAGTGATTCTCTGATTCTGCTGCTGCAGTCGGCGGCGGATTGGAGGATGGCTGGTCCCGCTGTGTAGTCAGCAGGTCTGGGCGATGTCTCTCTTCTTCCACCAAATCAATTGACTGAGGGAATTGATTATTGATGAGTAGAGTCGGCACTGTAGATGGCGACGACCAGAGCAAAACAAGTCCAATGCAGTTCTGAGACAATGATTACTACGTTGATTGCGTGTTGGACTCCTTGCTGGCCGCCGGCTCGACTTCCAGCTAGCCTGTCTGACCTTTCACGTCTGCTCGCACGCGCCTCAGTAGTCCCATCTCTGCACCAACATCACCACCTTTCGACCTGGACCTGGTGGATGCATGCAGCATGGAGCATTGACGCCTCTAGGCAGGCAGCTTCGTGCAGTGCTCGCCAATCTGTCCTCTGCGCCCGTCCCACGTTCGAATCGACATCTCCCGAATCTTGACCTCAGGCCTCGAAGCACCGCGATCCACCATGGCACACGCAGCTTCTCCCATACTCCTTCGCGGCACTCGCAAGCCGCTGCGGCAAATGAACAATATGAACCCCACGCGACGCCCTCGCCCCAGCCAAGCATACAACCCAGAACGTATTCACAGAGGAGGCTCAAGAGACTCCGAGCAGTCCCCAACGACGCCCTGACCGAAGTCTTAAACGACACAGGCAACAGAGCTGCCGCTGCAAAGCATCGCCCTTCGAAGATCAATCTCTCCTACGTCAATCCCAGAAGCTCTCGTCTTTGGTCCGAGTACAGCAACAGGCGGAAAAGACAATTCAATGCACAACGATCCAAGCGCAACCGCCTATGTCCGCTGTCTCTACAGCAATTGACGGCGCCCTACATTCGACGTAATGCGGTGCGAGATGCTTTCTCGGACGGTCACATTGCCCTGACGGCGGAAGAGCAGCAATTCCTCCAGCACCGCGGGTATACTCTTGAAGATGTCGCTTCGTGGGCACGTATCATCTCTGAGAAGGATGCTTTGGCCGCAGCCAACATTCTATCTGCGCAGTTGGAATCTTGTGGTCCCAAAACAGTCCCTGTCTGGGTGCTTCTGTACACACTTCGAAAAGAGTATGTAAGCGGGCGAGCATTGCGTCTGTTGGTTTCATGTACCCGGACCATACTCGACTACAGGATGAAGGACATGCCCGATGACTTCACCTCAGTCGTCTTCATCGCCGTCATGCGTCTACTTCGACACGCTCGAGACGTCTGGCCTCAATCCATGAGCACGATTACCAACATCGTGCTCCAACACCTCCAGTCACGCCAGCTTAAAGAGGGAGCTTTTCCGAAATCAGAGTTGGCCAAGATCACACATCTTTTGAACAAATTGATCAATTTGATATCGCTCTCCACGGCCGAACACCCGTTCAAAGATGTCGCCTACCAAGAGTCAGCTGTCATGTTGGTCTTGCAGTACATGGCTGATTGCCGGCCATCTTTGTATATCAACAGGCAGGGGTATCGTGGCGTGATCCGCATTCAGCTACGCCAGCGGAAGACCACCCAAGAACGCCAGTGGGCCGAGCTCAAGTCGCTATCGTGGCCACCTTGGAAGGTTGACCGTACAGCCATGGACAGCGAACTCGGTCCTGAACATGGCATATCCCGCGCTGGTGCAACTCTTGCACGTATGCGCGAAGCTGGATATCGGCCTTTCTATTGGGAGAAGCTCGCTGAAGTCTTCACTGGCTGGGACATTGACCAAACGCCAACCATTCAAATGCGCTCCCTGTTGTCTTCTCCAGGCATGATGCTTTCCAGCAAGATCAGAATGACCCACGAGCCGTGGGCTGCCCGAATCCTGAGTACGAGAACGATTCAAGAAGCTTGGGCCTGCTACCTCGCTTGGGAAGATGAGAAACTGCCACCAGATCAAGATGTCTACCTAGCGACCTTCTCCAAGCTGCACGAAGAGCAGCGACGACAAAGGATGAGCACAGTTATCGGGAGAGACGAGTCTGCCAAGACGATGCGCCGCTGGCCTCTGCTCCCGGGCGACACGCGCGAGATTCGGCCTCTTCCACCTTCGACGCACCTTGAAACATATACAAGAACAGCTCCGCCAACAGTCACAGAGTTCTATCGCACGCTACAGAACGCTGGCATTGACCTGCAAGATCGATGCTTGGCTTTTGTCGTCGAGCATGCCACCACGCTCGACGAGGGATTGGAGCGTCTTCGGCGTGCGCGCTCGAAGTATCCAGAGCTTGATTCTGTCATCTCGCTTTCTCGCTCGGAAGACGTTCTCAAGGTCCCGTCTTCTATTTACGCAGCGACAGTGAAACTTTGGACGCGGTTTCCACGGTCTTCATTATCCAAGTTGCAGTCACACGAACAATCAGCAGATACGACTGATACTGAACTTGCTGTGCTTCCTGACTATCGTTTCAACCACGACAATCCCGTCGTGAACGCTCTCAAGCTCTTACACATTAGGCCTCCTACAGACCCCTGGCTTTGGGGTGAGATCCTCCAACAGTTCACAGCATCCAATGCACACACACTTGTAGGCTTGAGCAGCGCGATCGAGCCCGCCTCGGCTTCCACAGACCGACTTCAAAGATCTCAAGCTCTTCCCGAACACCTGGACCGCTACAAGGGAGCGATGAATGCTCTGCGGCTAGTGCAGCACATCGCTCACCTTCAAGAAGAGCAAAATATCGATGTCACCACAAAAGGCTTCTGGGCCCTCTGTCGCTGCGTTCAAAACGCGGTCACAGCATCGTGGAAGGTGTTGCAGCGTGCGGCCCGTTTGGAATCACCGCTCGACGAAAAGTTCGGATTCAAACTACTTTTGCGCGAAGCGGAGACCCTCGCGCGGGAGAGCAGAGCATACCGTGAATGGCTCAGATGTCAATTCACATCTTGGACGGGAGAAGAGAAGGGTTTAAAGATGCAGACGCCTAACGTCGAGGACGCGGAGGAGGAATCTGCCCATCACACAGACTCGCCAGAGGAGCTACCGAAGCTGCTCGCCGTTCCTGATCCAGCGTCTCTGCACGCCTACATCCGTGCTCTTGGCTGGCTTGGCGACTACAAGGGATTGCACGCCACCGTGCGCTGGATGAGGGAGTATCGGTCGGAGCTTCTGGAGCGATCAGAACGAGATCGGCGCGGAGAAGAGATGGCGCGGAGAGCAGTTGTAGCATTGAGAGTGTTTCTGGAGCGAAGCTGGATCCGTGATGCCACGCTAGAACCAGACCCCAACGACGCCGCCCAGTTTGAATACGCTGAGCATTCAACTGAGGCGGCTTCACTTCTTGCGCGGGCGAGAAGCCCGGCGGAGGCAGAAGACATTGCAGCTGTTCGGGAAATTGTCGAGGACGTTGAAGAGTGGGGAGGGTGGCCGAGCGATGAAGAAGTGCAGACGTACATTGATGACAAAGTGTTTTGGGAGACGGGTGAGTGGACTTGGACGAAGTGGGAGCGCCCTGTACCTCGAAACGATGATAGCGAGTCCCCTCCTACAGTGCGGCATGCGCCAGGGCTACCGGCAAAGCACAAGTCCGTACGTCACAGCTAAAGCCAAACGCATTGAACATCATCCCCTTATCTTTTCGTATCCCACTATCTGCTTCTATTCTCGCACTCGCACCGCGATCGATCTCGAGCAGCAAGGCAGCTGTATAACGTTTCAGCACATCCGGCATGATCCTTCATGTCCGTGGGGTCGGAACTTTGCCATTCCCCGTCCTCCTGAGGCGAAACATTACGCAGGTACGCGAGTTTGGACCTTGCGGCGTGCATCGAGTCAAACGTGGGTTTTCTTTCCTTTTATCAGAGTCGTATTGTCTCTTCGTTTCGCGTTACTCCGATTTTCCTTTTCCACATTTTGCACTAAGAGACACCTAGTCGACGATCTATCACAAACCTGACTAGCAATACACCCACGACGACATCACACGCGGGCCTGCACGCACGGCAAGAAATAACGGGAAATCATGGGCAACACCCTCACGACCTCCACGCCTGCTTTCCTCCTGCACTCCCACCACTCCCAAACTCAACCCCAGCAACAACAATCCCCACCCCAAGAAACCACCAACAAACCCCCCAAAACCAACCCCTACGCCGTCAAAGAACCCGCCTTCCAGGGCTACGTCGCCGGCTGGCGCCAAGGCTCCTTCGACTCGGACGCGCAGGAATTCTCATTCGCCACGTTTCAGACATCACATGTCAGTGTTAATCGTAATGAAACCGGAATGACGGAGGGATATGAAGGCGACGATGATGAAGACTCCCAGCTAGATCGGGATGGGAATGTGAATGGGGGGTTGGAGTGTAGAGTTCAGAGGTCTGAGTTTGAGAGGTTGGGGAGGGGGAGGGGGTTTGAGAGGGCTGGGTCGGTGAGGGAGAGGGAGAGGGAGAGGGATGTATTGGGGGATGTTGGGGAGGGGAAGATGTGGAAGGAGAGGAAGTTTGAGGAGCCGAGTTTGGAGAGGAAGTTGGAGAGGGTTAGGCGGACGGTGGAGGAGGAGCATGCGTTGCCTGGGAGGGGGTTGGGGTTGGAGGTTGAGAGGGTGGGTTAGTAGTGGGTTCTTGAGGATGGCGTTGGCGTTGGCGTTCGCGAAAGGGGGGAAGTAGGATGTTGCCACGTCGGGAAAGATGACTTGGAAATGATTAATGACTTCGAATATCGACTTTGGTGCAGGACATCTCGCTTCGATGCTATGTTGGAGTCACATAGTGGACCGCCCCTCGTGGGAATCCAATCTCTTCCTTAAGAACTGCCAAAATGCTCAAAACAGACATCCCCAACGCACCGCACCTCAACGCCACCCCTTCTTACTCCTCAACAACACCCCCATCCAACCCAGCAAGCCCATCCAAACCCGCAATCAACCGATAATCCACACACCTCCACACCCCCTCCAACCACCTCCAAACCCTCTTCGCCACAATCTGCTTCACCGTCCCAGCGGGCACGCCCACATCCTCCATGGTGACATAACTCTCCGCAAAGCGACCCTTCTCATCCACCACCGTCAACATCTCCACGCAGCCAAAAGCGATATTCGGGATTCGCCCCGGTGAAGTGCCGCACGACGTCCAGCATGGCCGCGACGGAGGTGTTGTGCGTGTGCGTGCTGAGGTTGAGGGGCGAGTTGGGCTAGTAGCGCGAGATGGAGCCGCAGCTGAAGGGCGAGGTGTAGGCTGTCCAGCCTGGGTGGGAGGGGGAGAAGTCTCGGGCGTTGATGGCCGCGACGGATTGGCGGGTTCGTTCTTCGATGTAGGCTTTTGCGTGCTCTGTTTTGATGTCGGAGGGTAGAGGAGGACTTTCTGAGGCACGGGCGGGTGGAGAAGCCTCGGG
The DNA here is from genome assembly GCF_010093935.1 of Zasmidium cellare ATCC 36951. NCBI lineage: Eukaryota > Fungi > Ascomycota > Dothideomycetes > Mycosphaerellales > Mycosphaerellaceae > Zasmidium > Zasmidium cellare. Next base: position 150,227 of record NW_022986963.1, read on the forward strand.
ACTGCGTCTTGTAGTGGTGCACATGCTGTCTCCTTTGGAACTCGTGCTCGACCATGAATATCTGGTTTGCGACTTCACTTATTACTCCAGAGGAGGATCTTTACAGGGACGAGTACACTATCAAGTGCAATGACTCTAACCCAGGAAGTACACAAGAGGATGTCGAACTGTCTCTGGACCGAGGGAACAGTCAATGTGTAAATGCTGTGCCTCACGCGAAGTCATGTCCATGTCAGACGCACTGTACAGCCTTGCCCATCTGCCCAAAGGCGTTCGATCTTCGTTCGTGGAGAGGAGATTCAGTATGAAGATCCGATAGAATAGTAAGACAAGTGGTGAACGCGAGGTCCTCGGGAGGTAAAGTCAAGGGCTTGGGCTGCTTGCTCGTGGAAACTGGAGCGACTAGCACTGAAAGCTACCGTACCTTTCCATCTTGATCGTCGAAGACCTCCCAGCTCTGTCGCTCCTCGTCCACAGATATAATGGCATTGGCAAGAACAGAGACAAGATACGAAGACCAAGCACATATCCGATCTCACGTAAACGCCCATCCACGAACGTATTCGTTCAAGGAGACCCTTGATCATGCTCAGGGCAAACCCTCTCCTTCGAAATGATACCTCCGTCATCCACGTGGGCGATATATCCAGACACACCAGCAACAAGCAACACAGACAAGCAAGCCGAACCAAGCGATGACAGCTTGTTGGAGTTGGGGCTTCGATCAAATCTCCACACGGTCGTCGCGCTTTAAATAGCTCTTGCCCCGTCGATTGGTATGAGCCTAGGTGGTGATCTAGCATGATCCTCGTCCCAACTACCGAATTTCCGACGTGAGGCCATGGGGCATGGGGGACGCCAACGACACTCTATCTCCCACAGTGATTGCGATGTCGTCGTTTTGGACGGGGGCCATGGTGAGGGCTGAGTGGTAGGTGTTCTTTTTCGAGCGCATGACCCAAGTAAAGAGACCAGTGGATGTGTTGTTGTCGTTGTTGCTGAAGGACATCCGAACAACGGGCTGTATATCTGTCGAAGTCAGTAATAACGCGCCCATATACTTGCTAGCCACGAAACGAAGGAAAATGGGCAACACGCCCTCCACCTCCGAAACCGCGAAAAAGCTCGTCCGCGACCGCGCCCTGACCCTCCCCCTAGGCTCCAAAGTCGAACAGCTCTTCTACGAAGACTTCGATTCCACTTCAGACACAGCCGAGTCCAGCAGAAAAGCCACCGCCGTGTCCAAAAGGAAACAAAGCCGCCTCTCCACCCCACAGCCGTTGGACAAATGGGCTCCGATATCGACCGCGTCGACGGGGTTCAGCGACCCGGCGCATTTATCCAAGCAGCAGGCTCGACAACTCGCTCATCCGCTGCATAATATCCCCGATAAACCACTACCGGCCGGACCACCGGTTGGCCCAGGAACAGATTTCTTCCTCTCGCCGTTGGATGCGCTCTCGAGGAGTTCGAGTGGGAGAGGGGAGGAGACGTCGACGTCGGAAGCTTCTACATCGTCGAAGAAACACGATTCCGGGACGGCGACGGTCGACCCAACCACCGCAGCGGAGCCCACAGAGGCCGTAGAAGCTCCTCCGAAAGTCTCGAACGAAACGATCCCGTCCTCCTCCACGTCCACGACGTACTCGGCCGCCGAGGGATCGCGATGGCAGGAGCGGATTTCGAGGAGAATCGCAGACCGGAAAGTCAGCGATGGGGTCAAAGCCGGGTTGGAGAGGACGGCGTACATGGGGACGACGAAGCTGGCGGGTGGTGAGAAGGGAGCTATATCCGAGGAGGAAAGAGGGGGAGGGTGATGAAGAAGTGATGAGAAAAGACGTGGAATCGAAGGGTGCGATGACTCGTGGTATTAAGATTGGGCGAGCGTTTGATGTTGGATTGGCAAGCGTTGCGATTAGATTCGACCTGTGATATCCCTTTTGATTTTGGAGATATTGGACAAATTGGTAGTTAGAGGGCTGGACCTGATGATTGTTTTGCTTGGTGGATTCCTAGCAAAGTGGAGCATCGAGGCGCTGGACGGCAAGATCGACATACTTTATTTCGACGTCATGGTAATCAGTTGGACATACCTATGAATTGAGACGCGACTCGTGTCGTTGATGATTTGGCTTTTTGGATTGTTGCTACAATCGGTCTATCTCACAGCGCTCATTGTATTCTCTTTGGCTTTCTCAATCGCCAGTGTAGCCGAGCGCGTTCAGCTCCTTTCGCACGCCCTCCTCGGTGCCGATCTTAAGGACTTGAGTTCCCTCCAGCTTCTCACCACCAGCCTGTCGCATCTTCAAGTCATCAATCGCCCGCAGCTTCTTCAGGAGAGACCTAATCTTCTTCTCATGCGGCGATCCTGCTCCTGGCGAAGTGACTGTCAAGTCCGGGGCGGTTTGGTTCGCTGCGCCTCCAGCAGGCCCGGTAGGGGTGCCGTTCGCGGGTTGCTGCTTAAGCTGCGTGTTCAATGGCGGACCGCGCTGACGACTACCCTCACGTCTCCTGGACTGCGGACGTGAACCTTGATTGCCGCCCTTGTTGGTGTTGGAGCGGCTACGAGGTCGATCCTTGCGCTCGGGGCTCTTCTCCGGATTGGCATCGCCGTTGGGTGCTGTCAGACCAGCTGCCTTCGCCTCGGCATCTTTGGCCTTCTTTGCTTCACGCTTCTTCTTGTTCTTCAACGCAGCTTTGCTAAGACCTTCGTCGCCATCAGCAGTGAGACTAACACCTCCGCCAGGCGCAGCACCTGGCGGCAGCTTTGGGTCGACAGCTTCAGCGCCAGGGACTTCACGTCGCTTGGGACGATGAGCGAAACCGTTAGTCTCGGGTTCCTTGCCGGACATCAGCTCTCTCACAAAGGCAGCGCCTCCCTCATCTTCGCGCTTGAACGAGAGTGGTGTGGCAGCACCACGTGCGCCAGGTGGTCGGTAGGCGCCTGCAGGCTTCGAGGGAGTCTTGCGTTTGCTGAGATAATCCAAAGCAGAGGCGTGCGGCGTTGGCACAGGGTGCAAGGGATCCTCCACGGGGTGTTGCGTGGCCGACTGAGGCCGCCAGATGACATGATACAACTCGTGCATCTCCTCGTTGTACATCAACCCTCCTCCAACATGCCAGATACGAATACCGTTGTCCACACGCAAGCGAGGGCTTGTAGTAGCGGTAAGAATATGCTTGCCGTCGGGGCTCCACTCGCAGATCGATGCATTGCTTGCCTCGATCGTGCACACCTTTTCGTAGTTCTTCTCCAAATCGTAGATGTCCATCTGGCCTGCCAAGTTTCCAAAGCCAGCCACCAAGACAAAACGACCATGTGGGGAGAACAAAATGGTATTCCTCGGGCCCAGGCTGAAGCTGTGCTGGGCGATAGCTCTTTGGTTGAAGATCGTCGTCTTCGCAGGCATGTAGCCGTACACGACACCAAACTCCTTCGAGTTGGGCGACCAAGTCACGTCGTGAATGGGACCCTCTTTGTCCAGCTGGATGCGAGAATCGAAGCCACCGTTGGCACTCAAGATGTACATGTTAGTCTCGCCGTAATAGCTCTTGTTGCTCTTGTCGACTTCGGTCTGTGCCAGAACAATCACGCTTGTGCCTTCTTCGTTCCACTTGAGCTGCACCTTGTCGCCCTTGAAAAAAGTCTTTTGAGAGACTGCCGAGTCGAATTGGGGCACCTTAAACACCTTGACAGCGGCAGGTTGACCTTTGCGCTCTGGCACAAAAACAGCAACTGAATGTGTCTTGCCTCGAGAAAGTGCAAAGTCGGTCACACCCTCAACACGGAGCTTGTTCCAGACTGTGCCCAGATCCTTGCTTTCGTAGAACTGGACTTCGTTGGTGACACAGCGAGCACAGTACTGCTCGTCTGTGGTGTATTGCAGATTCCAGCCAGTCTGGCTCTTCTGCACGAACTTTCCAACCACAGCTCTCTCACCGTCCTCGCCGGCGTTGTCGTCGATGGTGCGCCAGACCTTGAGGTTCTTGGTGGCATTGCCCTCCTCATCTTTGGATGGCCGCTGCCATGTTATGATGAACGTTCCCGCAGGCGAGAAACCCAGCTCGTACACATTTTCAGCTGGCAATGTCGTGACCACGTGGCCGACAGAGGCATCGACCACAGTCACGTTCTCGGGCGAGGCCCATGCGAAGAAGCGACCATCGGAGGAGTACACGCAGCAACGCAGGTTGCCTTCAGGCCGCTGGAAGCCCGGAAGCTGCTCGTAAACGGGCGCAGCATCGAGAATACCAATGTGCTTCGAGGTGCGGTCTGAATGCCGTTAGCCAACGGGCTTGCTATTATTGTCGTACAAGGTGTTACTCACATGCGACTTGCGTAGGCTGCGCCATGTCTGCCAGAAGGACGACAGTGCTGGGCAGAAGATGCAAGGAAACCCTTTCGAGGAAGAATGGTGCGGTGTGTCAGGTACAGGAGTCGACGTCGGACGTGTCGTCGGCTTTGCTTGCTCTTTGTTGCGCTGGTTGGAGACTGGATCGGGATGGGAGCCAGGCAGATGGCTGATCGCTGGTGACTGAGTTGAATAGTTAAATCCACCTCAGTGAAGGCTTGACACGAGCAGTCAGCTGAGAGCGCAGGGCGAGAGGCGAGTGAGTGCCTTGGGGGAGAAGAGAGAGAAGAAGCAGTGCGCAGAAGCGAAGTTCGAGAAATGCTGTCGTTCACGGCCACACGTCAGCCACACACTGCCAAGTCAGGTGCAGCCCGGTCCGTCGCTAGTGCCAACCGGCACGGGTCAACGTTAACCTTAACGAGCAGCCTGGTCAATCTTCGGCGAGACCGTTCTAAAATTGAATAGAATAGAACGGGAGTGATCTTCTATTGTCTGGTATCGAGGTGGGAGACGACCAGAAAGAATCATGAAAAACTGGAAAGCTCATCCTGTGACTTGGAAAATTCTGCAGACCATTGGCCAGCCACAGCAGCTGAAATCCGTAATACATCACATGCAAACCAATCATGCAGTTTCCAATAGCCATAGGATGATTCCTGCTTTGGATCTTACGTGTTCGCCAATACATGAATCCGCGGAATTCGTACGGCGTCCACTCGCTCCGAGACTCCACATTCTCTCGAAGATTGAATAGGTGGGCCGTTTCATGTACAATGCATCGTGTCCGTATCTTACAGTCGAGTCGAGTATTTCCATCCCCATCACCACACTTTCCACCAAGACTTCCCTCCGCTGTCCTTCTCCTTGAGAGCTGCATACTGAGCATCCTGCTCTTTCTCCTTCGCCTCTCGCAGCTCCTGTCGCTGACTCTCTTTCCGCTGCTCTCTCGCCTTCTTCTCCATATCTTTTTTGTTCAAAATTTCTACGGCACGTATCATCCCCTCTTTCTCTGCCTGCCTCTTGTACAGGCAGTATTGGTAATTGACAGCCGCGCCGACACAAAATGATCCCACAGCCAGATTACAGGCCTTCATAATCGTCGCTGTGACGCGTTAGCCACCGATATATTCTTCAGTCCTACTTGACGAACCTCCAAATATCAACCGTCCACCTCCTAACGCAAAGCCAGCACCCATCCCAGTCAAAAGCGCATCTCGTACGCAAGGCCGCTTGTGTAGCTCTGTAATGGGCTGCCCAACTTGTAACGCGTTCATGAATGTGACCTCCGGCTCTTTTCCACCCGCAGTATGCTGCGTTCCTCCCGCCATGAGATTCGCATTCTCGTTTGGCTTATACGGTATCTGCTTTCCGCCTTGCCATTGGGTGCCAGTGAAGGCCTTATTCTCGGGATTGACAGTCAACGCCTCGCGTGAGAGATCCTCGGGGGTGGTTTTAGGAGCTTGAGACTGTTGTCGCGTATCGTCTGCCATTTTGTTGTGGTTGGGAAGAGGAAGAAGAGTAGTCTATGATGCCGACGTTCACATGCGCGAGCGATCTGCCCTGAGATTTCGGCAGGATTTACCGATCTCTACGGCGTACCATACGAATTCAATTCTCTATCGGTCGAAGGATCACCATCTTATCGCCGCGAACGACTTCACCTCACCTTCTGCAAATATTGACAAGACTTCTCTATTGTCAGATCACAGCACTCTGGACCCTTCTCGATCTGCTTCGCCTCGCTGCCAAAGTCTCGTACCTGACGTACTACAAGACCCTTCCACCTACACTCCAGCGGCATCCTTGCTAATATGGAACAAAATATGCGACACGGCCTTGACGAGAAGGTCAATTGACCGCTCGCGATCCTCATCCCGCCCAGCAACCATCGAAACACAGGGTCGTAGGCCATACGACTGTGGAATTCAAGCCCTGTTGCCCCAGCCAGCTTTTTGCAAGATGAGCACCGTACTTTACTCGGCTTTCAGAAGAGAATGTCATGCCATGGCTGAATAACGTAAATCCGCGGCTTTCTTGCAAGTATCTCTCTCGTTTTTGTCGGAAGCACTCCAAGGTATGAAGCTGGAAAGTCCGTCTGCGATGCAATCCGGTGGCGAACATGTTCATGACCACAACGTTTCCCCACCAAACAGCTGCAGGCACGATGAACGACTTCTGCTACTATTCGAGGCGAAGTCAACGGCTATTTCTAACGGCCAAGCCTCTGAAAATATGGACCTCAGCACGGTCGTGTGGCGGATAGTCTCGGATCACGAGGCTGGTACCCATGGATACGAACGCCAGCGCCGGGATGGGCTTGGCCGTAAACCCAGCCTGAAGTCATATCACGAATTCTCATGCATCGCGAAACAGGTATAAGAAGTGGGTTGTGTTTCCAATTTTTCGTGACCTCACGAGAAAATCGAGCTTTCAATTACATCACTGTCGTTCGCTGTCGTTGATATCAAATCGTTGCACATCCACATTTTCGTGTCCATACCTACATCTAGCACTATCCAAACCAAGACCACCTCCGCCCACGACGATGAAGTTCATACTCCTTGCACTTGCATCAGCCGTCACAGCTGCAGTCACTGGCGGTGACGACTGCCAAACTACGTACGACCACTGCAGATCATCTGGAGGCAGTGAGGTATCCTGCCAATGTGACCTAGCGACATGCTCGGGCGAAGACAGTGCCCGTATCCGAGACTACTGCGCATCCGCAACCTCCGGCGCCGCAACCTCACCACCATCCGCCAGTTCATACACGACACCTCCGCAACCGTACGGCCCTACAGGTGTAACCTCCCCAACGAACATCGTCACCGGCACACCAGGAAGCCAGCCCTCCGGCCAACCACCCGTCAACGCCCCAGAAGGCTCCCTCGATCTCGGCGCCACATGCTCAGACGACAAGCAATGCAGACCCGGCGTTCAGTGCTGGGCTAGCAATGCAGGACTCATCCGTCGTTGCGGCAACTTCAACGCAGCATGCAAGAGCAATGCACAGTGTGCTTACAACACTTGCAACAACGGCCTTTGCAATGGATTCATCTCTCCTTCCGCGAATGCTTCGATGACTGCTGAACCGACTGGGACAGGCTTCTTGCCGAATGGAACGAGCGCGCCGACGAGCAGCATTGTGCCGTATGAGGGCGCGGCGCCGATGTCGAGCATCATGAGTGGGTTTGCGGCGATGTTCTTTGGGGTTATTGCTTGGGTTCTGTAGAATCGTGATGGATATCGCAGCGATTCTGTGAGTTGTTGAATGATGACTCGGATTGGGGAACGACTTCAAAGTAGTCATAATGCAGATAGCCTCAAAGGGCAAGAATTTTGGTCACCGTCTCATAATAGACCATCCTCTCATAAAGATCTAAGTAAGCTGGGGAAAGGACGTCAGCACCCTTTGCAAAGCCGATCATACTCTCTCCTGGTCTACCCCAAATTGGGACATCTCAAACTGGAACGTTGATCCCCATCACTCGCTGGCGGTCTAAGCAATCTGGAGTACAACAAAGAGCAGGCTGGTTTTACAAATATCGGGGAGATGATGAAGTCTTGTGATCCACTCCGAGTGGACGACGACTGCTTTGGAGGATGTTCGTTACATGTACTCTGCTTTACTCTCCATGCTCGCACGCTTTGGGCGCATGCTCAACTTCCCCTGCAGCCCATTCATGATCTCGCTGGTCTTGAGTTCACCCTTGAACAGCGCCTGATATGTCCCTGGGTGTGGAGTGTGAACTCCATCGGGGACCCGTTCCTTCTGATGTCTGATCATCGCAAGCCGTCCGTCTTGCGTGAGCCGACTCATATCCTTCGATGCTCCTCCTGAATGCCCAAATGGCTCGATCTATGCCAGCAGCTCTCGAATTATGCGCAACTCGATAGCGTGGTGTTCGAGTGCACGAATGCTGTTGCAGACTCAAACCGATCCAAAATCTGCGGCTTGCCGAAGTTGCGCTGTCCCCCATCGTATAGCTCTTGAAAGACAACAGCAATCTGCCATTGAGCCTCGCGATGCCCCGGTTCGTCAAATCCCCCGAGAGATACAGCAAACTTCAACGCCGCCATGCCAACCGAGCAGGCATCCCATTCGATCTTGAGAGCCTTGACGAACTTCACCGAGTGTCCGATACGGATCAGGAACAAGAACGCCGTGTCATGACATCGAACAGAGAACTTGTTCGCGCCGTAGAGTATGGGAGTAGCTTCACGATGAGTCGTGGCGCAAGCGAGGAGGATGGAGGGGAAAATCCGTGTGGTGTTCAGGCGCAGGACAAGTCTGCCGTGTTGAAAGGTCGTACACAGGCTGAGTGTCCGCGGCCTCGTGAGCGCGAGCTCGTAGATCCTGTTGCGGATCTCTGCGGGTAGGTCGAAGAATCCCACTCGATACTCGTTGGCTTTGAGGGGATTCAGGGTCGGGAGGGCGAGGGTGGTGGTGAGGGCTATGAGAAGGCCGGCGTGCGTGGCGAGTAGCCAGAGGATGGCGATGTTGTCGTAAGGCATTGAACCTGCTCGACAGTCTTGATAAGCTCTATGTGGGCTTTGTCTAGAAGAGTGTATGCGAGATGCAAGATGCATGTCGTGGAAGGATTTCGCGAATGGAGTTCTCTAGGCGGAATTTCTTGGCAATCACATGCACGCGTGCTTCAAACACCATTGAATGAATTCTGCATAATACGAGTGAACACCTGGACCCAACACCTTTCTATGGCCTTCATATCTCCACCTACTTGTCGCCATATAATACGTTCTATCCTACTCGAAGCCTCGTCAACTTCTCGGTACATATTCATCTACCTCTCCCTCGGACAAATCGAAAAAGACGAAGTGCCCGCATGCATACTCTCCTCCACAGTCTCTGGGGGTATGGTGGAGATTCTGATCTTTCCACATCGCATTTCAAAGGCTTGAGAGCTTTACGTTTACCTTCTGAGGTACGACAACGGCGCGCAATCCCAGGCCGCACCTCCTTGACGGACGATGCGATCGCGATGATGTCCATTTGGCTCGCCGGCGCATTGTGACCATTCTCGCCTAGCATTCGGCTCTGATCCAAGTCGTGGACGGCCCTCCCTAATCTCCACCCGATATTTTCGTCGTCCGGGTCCAACATCAGATGCCTTTTCACAGCCAATATTCGCTTCCAGATTTCAAGCTGAACGGTGTCAGTGCTCTCGAAGAGGCGAACATGCTCGAGGGAGCGATCGATCATGTTGAGAAAATGCCACGACGTATCATCGCAGCTTGTGAGAAAGGTATTGGCGCCGTAGAGGACAGGCGTGGCTTCCTCGTAGATGGTCTTGCAGGTCCGGAGTACCGAAGTGTAGATGCGGGTATTGACAAGGCGCACTTTGGGTGTGCGATCAACGCCAATTGCTCGGATACATAGCTTTCGTGGTCTGATGAGGGTGATTGCGTAGATCTCGTTCCTGAGCTCGGCTGGCAAGTCAAAGAACCCCGTCTTCTTGGGATCTAGCTTCTGTGGACGGCCAGTCTGTCCCGCGATGGGTAGGGTCGTCTGCGACGTGTTGTCTTCTGCGAGTGGCATGGCGCTAGCCATGATATCGGGGATATTTCGAAGTTCTTGGCAGTTGCGGATGACGACGGTGATGATGCAGAGCGCTTCAAGAAATGCGAGTGTGCGATGGTCGAGAAGCGAGAGCCTTGAAAGAAAAGCAACAGAGGTTCAGTCAGTTGAAGTCTCTTCGTGATGAGATGAAATGCGATTGGATAGATAGCGAATCGATTGTCCAGAAAGCGATGGGAGTGAAGAATGTTTGTAGTTGTTGGGGTGTGAAAGGAGAGAGGAGACCCCGACTTTGTCGTGCCTGGCCTCACTCGGTGTCGCGATTTTTATCGTTGACTTCCTATGGCAGCCGCATCGCACATCGATTGTACCTGTCGCTGTTCTCGAGTGAAAGTGCCATCGAAGGTGCAAGAGAAGGTGCAGATGGCAGTGAAGTTCAGCAATCACGCCAATCACGCTAGCGCAAACTTAGCTTCAGCGTGTTACGCGACTGCTTATTCCGGAACATGATCAAGAATATGTACAATCATAAAATGGACCACTACCTCACCCGTTAGTCAAGACCTCACCAATCTGGAATTAGATCGTTCATCTTCTGGCTACTCCCTCTCTTGATTGCTCTGGCGCCTTCTGCTCCCACCACCGGCAATTGCTTCACGCCTTTCTTCTTCAGTGCGTCTGGCACAACCTTCGGATCGAGCATGCCAGTTTGCACGAGTACGCTCGCCTGATCCCAGTAGACATGTTCGCTTTCCAGTTTCTCCCCACGGACATGGAATACCGACACAATCGCAACCTCGATCCTCTTGTTCGTCGGCGGTACTCCAGGTAAGAGCCAGGGGATCTCAATTGTATGTGTCAACGCAACATACAACTCGTCGACCACTCGATCAGTTCCAACCGTCCGACTCAAAAGGCGAATCTGCACGTTCGTCTGCCGCGGGATGGGTGTGAAGAAGTTCTCGTAAAAGTCGGTGATATCTTCTAGTCCAACACCGCCAGTCAGTGTCGGCGTATGGATGACGTGTGCGTAAGGTCTTGTTTGCTTGACGGCTTTGTCCTGTTGTCCTGAGTGTAGGTATCTGACGTGGTGATCTCTCATCATTTCGACATCGTTCTCCACGCGAAAGCCTTTGCGTACGCACGCTATGCTACGAGTGAAAGCAACTCCATCGGCAACAGGATCGTACTCCTCCAGGTCTTGCTCAGCAAATCCTGATTTGACGCCTGAGTAGGTGTAGGCTCGGAAGCCCAGCTTGAGACACTCGCCGAAGCCCACTCCCGGATCGATTCGTTTTCGGACAGTCTTCTGCTTTCCTTGGATACCAAGGACTTCGGGATGCTTGTGAACACCAATTTCGTTGCCAGCCAGGTGTACGAGTACTTGCACAGAAGCTGGGTACTTTGTGTGAACCGATGGGATGGCCGATGGATAGTATGCAACGATGGCTACCAGCTTTGGGTGGTTTGGTTTTGTATGTGCTTCCAGAGCTAAGTGTGCTGCATCGCCATATGCTAGAGATCTAATCAGCAAATGTTCAATCCGTTGATGCCATGTTAAAGCTCTGCATTACCTACTATCGCATACTGCTCCGAGACGCCAAAGTTATCACCGACCGTATGTAATCGCTTGATGAAATCGTTGCCACCTTTCAACATCGGCACATACACCGCATGAAAACCTTCGTCTTGCCATTTCTGCGTCGTTTCTTCGTCAAAGTCGTCCGTTTCGGCGGCAAGTATCACATGGGCGATTTTGCTCTTGTTCAAGACGTTGAAAAACGATCGGTCTTGGCTGTTGAACCAGGGAGTGTTGAAAGCAGACATTTTGCATGTGCTATGGGCTGAAACGATGCATGGGAGAAGGACAATGCCGGAACATTCACTCGAAAAGAACTTGGAAAGTTGGACAAGCAAGTGGCCTGAGGCTCGTACTTGCTCGACGTCATTGGCGGCGCGTGCTCTTCGCGTCAGCTGCAGAGGCACATTTTATTATTACTGGAGCTTGTATCGACATTAATGGTCTGTATTGACTTTACTAAAATAGGTACCTACCAATGTTTTCTGCTACTAGGTACAAGACGGTCTGAATTATACCTTAGTGTAGTAAAATACTCTAGCCACAGTATGAGAGACTATCTAGAATAAGAATGAGGTAAGATGGATGCATTGATTTTTGAGCGGGCCGGTAATGAAATAAAGACTATCTAATGACATCTGCCCTATCTCCAATAGGTGACAACACCCTGGTGTGTTTCCAAGTCTACTCTTTCTTCGAGAGTTCTGTGTAAACTGGCTGGGCAGCTTAATTGGCGACCAAACATGGACCATCCATTCTTCATCGTGCTGTGCCGCTTCACCTCGCCTTTGTCCAAACACGCCCCGTGAACATGTCCTACCCGTTTGAAGAAGAGGATGATGAGGACGATTCTGGACGTGACCCTGACACTGGGCTTTTACGGATCTCCGAGACGAAAGATCTTTCTCGCACCAGCTACTCGCGCGAGAACACAATTGCCGCATTTCGAGACTACTACAACTTTTTGCAGGACATGTACCTCGACGAAAGCCGGCTTCTGACTCCCCCTGAGGACGGCTGGCGCGAAGTCACCGTGGAGAGCATGCAAATGCTGGGGAAAACAGATGAGGTTGCAGAGTTGCTGAAGCGGCTTCCTTATGTAAAGACTTCTTTAGACGGGGAGAAGACGCACAGTATGTATGGTTGCTTGCGGGCACGGACACGGTGGCGTTTAGCTGACTTGTCTGCTAGCACTAGGACGCATCCAATTTGCTGACTGGACACGCTATGCGAAGACCGTGAGTGAAACGGGAGTCGAAGCTGTAAAAGGCAGGACAGAGGATCCATTTGAGCCCGTACCTCCTCATGTCATCGGCCTCACCGACTGGGGCAACAAGATTTTTCTCGACACGCAACTTGGGGTGGTTTATTTCGTTGAGTGCCCGCACGCAATCAGGTTCGATCCGAACCTTCCCTATAAGCCGATCGAAGACGACCCTTACGAATATGCGCTACCTGACGAGGCGGAATGGAGAGGATGGGGCGCTGCGTGGGGGGTCAGGGAGTTCTTCGAGGTGATGAAGTGGCTCTTCCGAGAACTGCAGTATGTCCCTGTGAGCAGACAGTTCGTAGAGGAAGCCTGGGAGGATAACGATCCAGAGACGCCTGGTGCTCGAGCAATGGTACAGGACATCTTCCGCAAGCACGGATGGCCCGTCGACATGGAACACTATCAGAAGCAAGAATGTCTGGACGAGGTTGAAAGTGTAATGGAAAGACTCTTCCCCGGCATGTTCATGCCATATTTGTAGGCATTGCCGCCGGAAGAACACAGCAAAGACAGCGTATCAGGCGGTAAAGGTCCCGACAGATGTGGAGACCCTAGAAGCGCCCAGCCCCAACAGCCAAAAGTAAGGACAGATTGTGAGTGCTTTTGATCAGCGGCTGTATTAGAATTCCATTTCTATTTTTTCGCCATTGAATTGATGTGTATATCTGAAGAAGAAAGAAATCTTGAAAGCAGAAAGCAGAAAGCAGAAAGCAGAAAGCGGAAAGGGGCAGAAAGCGGTTGAAGAGATATTGTCGCGGACTGATGTCTGATTAATATTGGTTTAGCGTGGGGCGCGTTTAACACGTGTTTATGGTTTAGACCACAACAACCCATCATTAGCTAAGCCTGTGACTTCACCTCATCATCGCCGACACTCCCATAGAATCTACCACATCGCCTGGACCCGAGCTGGCATGACGCCCAGACCGACAAGATGCCTCTCGGGTTCGAGCGCCTCAACGAGCGCCAGCAACGCCCCAACCCCAACATCAACTTCATCAAGCCTCTAGAAGGACCCGACAAAGCCGTTGCCGAAGAGTTCCTCTCCCGAATCGCCGCACAATGCCTTCCGGTCATGAAGAAGCACCATATCTCGGTGATGGCTTTGGAGGAGTATGAGCCAAATCCAGAGTTCCTAGGCCGCAACTTCAACGCCGGCGAGGTGATTCAGTTGGTGCTGAAGGACAAACAAGGACGATGGCTCTCGATGAAGTTCGTGCAGATGGTGATGATGCATGAGCTGGCGCATTGCAAGCAGATGAACCACAGCCGCTTTTTCTGGAATGTACGAAATGAATATGCACAACAAATGGAGGGTCTGTGGCGAGAGGAATACACGGGAGAAGGCATGTGGGGAAGAGGTAGAGGATTGGAGAATGGAGCGTTCATCAATGCGGCACCGCCAGACAATACTCAGATCCCTGAGCATCTGTGTGGTGGGTCGTATAGGAGGAAAGGACGCAAGAGGAAGCGTGGACAGAATGGGAGGGACGAGCAAGAGAATTTGAGCTATGCAGAGAGACAACAGCGGCGGATCGCCCGAAAATTCGGCAAGCATGGCGATGGATCATCCCTTGGTGATGATGAGCTGCTGAGGGGAGCCCTGGAGACGATGAACGGAGGCAAGAGGGGACAGGGCAAACCTCGTGTAGCGAACAGCAAACGTGGTCGTGAGCTGAGAGCTGCTGCTGCTCTTGCTCGATTTGGACAGGCGAAGAAGGAAGAGCAGACTCCGGAGCCGGAGGACGACATGGACAGTGAGACCGAGTCAGAGGGAGACGACGAAGTCGACCGAAATGCCGTGACTGTTAAGGACGGTCGCGGACGAGACTTGGTCAAGGTTTGTGGCGATGATCAAGACGATGAGGAGGATGCGAACAAGGAGATGGACGAACTTCGTATGCTGAGCGCAGCGCCCAAGCGGAAGCTGGTCCGTGTCAGAAAGAGCAATTCCCCGGCACGAGGTGAGCAAGGACATAAAGACTCAGAGACTGAAAGCGAGGCAGAAGAACCTCGGTCGTCGACTGTCCCAGCTCCTAGTGGTAAAGCGAAAGCAGTACACCGAGCGCCTCGTGACCGCGTTGACTCGGAGACTGAGAGCGAGTCGGACGACAAGCCACCGATAGATCCAGATCCTGCGATCGAGCAAACAGATGAAGGTCTCTCAGCCTCCCAAGCAGATCTTCTGCGTGAAGTCGACGGTGGAGGCACGTCCTCTCAAGCAAGCGAGACTGCCACACTGCCTGCTCCAGCCCCAACCTCGGCACCTGAGAACGTCGCATCGGCTGTACCAGGTCATGTGGCATGCCCTGTCTGCTCTGTGGAAAATGAGGCCGACGCACTTCTGTGCATGGTGTGTTCACATGTGCTGCGTTCGAATCTCGTTGCCGACTGCTGGCGCTGCAAGAGCGAGACGTGCAAGGGCAGTCAGTACCTCAACGCAGGAGACGTTGGCCGGTGTGGGCTTTGTGGAGCTCAGAAGCCGAAGATGGCGTCTGCGCCTACCGGAGGTCCCGATGGGAGGCCAATCGGGATTACTCGCCCAGAGGTGTTGAGATGAGAATGATGCATGATTTGACGCGACATGGAAACACAGGACTTGATCGCTCTGACAGAACCACAGACTTTTGATTATAGAGATACCCATTCCGCAAAGTATGAAAGTGAGAGCATCATGGCAGCTATTCCAACCCCCTGACTTTCCTCAAACGTCTCGAATGCTATAGCATGGCAATCCAAGAACTGCAAGCAGGCCGTTCCAGTCCTCACAATTTCTTCAGCTTCTCCACAAGTCGACCTCTCAACTCCGCCTCGAACCTTTTGGCGTGACCCTGTCGAACAATGCGCTGCTTCGGCTTGGTAGCTGGGTACTTTTGCGGCAAGATGCACACGACCCCCTCAAGCGGCCGCTCCTTCCTCTCCGTGTCTTTGAGCTGGTGGCGCTTGAGCCCCCTCACGAAGGCACCAAGCTGAGCCGCGAGAGTATCGAGATTGTAGATTGCTCTCTTGCCGTTTTTCTTGACCATATTATGGGACAAGCTCAGTGTGTAAAGCTGCTTCGCCGGCTTCAGTGCTTATAGCAGGGCTTTGAGACCCTTTTTGAAGTCGTGGCCCTCGAAACCGACATGGCGCAGGTGCTGCGCGGAAGTGCCGATGACGTTTGCGAAGTTGGTGAGGCTGCTTGCGGATTGCATGCGGAAGGAATTGCTGCTGTAGAGGATGGGGATGGCTTCAATCTGTCAGTTTCTGGCTTTGATGTTCGTGCAGTTTTCGCTTCACCTTCGTTGTAGATCGTCTTGTTGACACGTAGGATGGACGTGGAGATCTTCTGCCTGCTGTTTGCTCGAAGCTTGGGGGGCTGGTAAGGTTTTCCGGTACTGAGGGTTGGTATGTATACCTCGAGAACGCAGTCGGCATGTAGAAGGTGATCGTAGATAGCACGACGGAGCTCCGCTGGCAAGTCGGTGAAGGTCTTTTTTGCTATATCTCCACTGTTGAGGTTAGCCACAGTGGCCATACTGTCGAATTGCAGATGGCACTAACGTTGTTGTGTTTTCGGTGGTTGTTTTTGTATCGAAGGAAGATGAAGTCGGTGGAAGCTTATATGCAGAGCAAGTGATGATAGCGCCAACAAGACTAGCGCCGAAATAAGGTTTGTCACATGCTAGCTCAACACCTGCAGTCACTCGACTTGAACTTGAGGCTCATATCAGACAAGTGTGAACACTTCATACTCATTTAATGTTCGATGATTTTGTCTATTGATACGTCCTCGTCATAATTCATTGGTTCTTTGTTTTACCAGCTCTGCTTTGTTCGCCTTGTCCAACATCTTGCAAAGCACATCTAGTCCATCCGAACACTTACGATCCAGCAGCTCCTGTCATGCGAGCCCTGAAGCCCAGCCAAGCACCAATAACAACGACCAGCATCCTATCCATAATGCTCCGCAACCAGAACCTTCATCTCCGCCTCAACAGCTTCCGCATCTCTGGCAGCGTTGGCCCAAGCCCTGCTCATCTTCACACTAATATCCGCCAGGTAATAGGTAGGATGGATGGACACAATATCAGAGATAGCCTTCTTCCTCTCATCGAACTGATTGTTCCTCGCCTCACTCAGCGCCTCGAAGAGAGGCTCCAATGGCTTGAAGAACTGCTTCGCGTTGTAGGTTCGGAACCATCCCGTCGAGTCCGTGACTTCGTTTGAGATGGCGAGCTTCGTGAGGTATTTGGCTGGCTTGAGGAGAGAGATGAGGGTCTTGAGTTCTTGCTTGCTGCCGAGCTCCTGGTAGCCGGCGTGGCGGACATGTTGGGCGAGTGGTCCGAGGCGCTGGAGGAATATGTTCAATACTCCGATGTGGGTGAAGGAGAACTTGTTGACGGCGTAGAGGATCGATGAGGCTTCAGAAGTCAGCGATTAGATCTTGGAGAGTGCTGTTACCATTGCGAGAGGGCTCACCTTCGGCGTTGATCTCTTTATTGACGAAGATGATAGCCGTCGAGAGATTCGGCATGCAGTGTTGGTTCAGAATGAGGCGATCAGGGCTGCCATGGGAGGGCGTCATCTTGCGAACTTCAATTATGCAGTCGCTCTTGAGGCCGAGTTGATTGTAGATGACGCATCTAAGCTCAACCGGCAAGTCGAGGAAACCTGCCATGTCGGCGTGGTCTGCAGCAGGTCGGGGCGACTGTACGTGTGGTGTGGTCGAGGTTCGAGCTGTTGCAGGCTCGCGACGATGTGCTGGAAACATTTGCAGTGACTTGTCGCAAGATCAAGAAGGTGGCAGAGTTGAAGCGGCCTTCGGCAAAGCCAAGTCGCACGGACAACGCTAGCGCCGAATTTAAGGTTTGTCACATGCGGTCTCCGTGCGAACGCTGGGGTAAAACAAACTATGAGGCCGATCGGATAAATGTTAGGCGGCCAGATTTACAAGTTCAGCTGAATCTAATATGCTTTTTTCGTGCTACCTTCGCCCACCATCCGTATAAGAGATTTCTTTGTCTTAAGTCTCCTCAACTAATTCCCGGTACCCTCAGCATCTTTGTGCCGAGGCTCTCGTTCAGTGTCGCGCGAGTAGGCTTACAAGCTCTTCTCCGTATAATTTCCTCGTCTTGTTCTCCTTGTTCGTCATAGGTGGCACGGTGGTTGCTGATCTTGAAACGGAGTGCAGTGGTGTACCATTTGTCCCCTATCCCGATACTTGAGGAGCGAGACGTCGAAGAGTGTTCGACATTTCTGTCTCGTGCAGAAAACGCTGGGGTCAAGTGGAAATTGTCACACACTATTGGGATTCTTATTACAAGCCCTTCGTCATCGTCATGTTGCATAAGGGCCACTATGGGGCCACTGGCAACGAATGCATCTAAGCCACTTCCCCGTGAAACACAACCCTCGGTAGCTGCAGCCTCGAGATATCCAAGTCCACCTCAGCCCTTATGCCCTCATGCTTCCTCTGCGCTGTCTTCACCCAGAGCCTGTGCAAGTAGCTTTCTGACCTCCTGCCGGAGATCTCTAGCACTAACTCCCTGGGGATCGCTCCAGCACCAGGTTTGCGTACCCTTGATCACCAGAATGTGTGAGGTAACCTTGTTCTTCTTGGGTTTGTAGTCTTGTTTGGCATCGTGCAAGATTCGGAAAAGAGGGGCAAGCCATCCGACGAGCTGGTCAGGAGTGTAGTACCAACTGCACTTCGTGGGGGCAAGGATGTTATAGGGCAGTTCCAGAACTTCGAGTCGTTTGGCTGATTCCAAGACTTGAATGAAGTCCGTGAAGCAGATCTTGAACCTGGGGCCTGTACTCGCAAATCCGATACGGCGTACGTAGCGGATTTGGCTGCCGATGCTCTTTGCGAAGAAAAGGGCCTCCTTCACGTAATGGGTCACAAAGGTATTGGCGCTGTACAGGATCGAGACGGCTATGATGTATCAGCGATCGGATGCTCCTGAGTAGTTTACTGGGTGCACAGCACAAACATTCGTTGAAGACTTGTCTGCTCACCAAGATGATCCCCGCCGAGATGTGTGGCTGGCATTTGTCGTGGATCATGGCTCGAGCGCGAGAGTTTGCCTTCGGATAGCCCGAAATGGTTTCGACGGTGCATGTGCCTTGCAGCAAATACTGGTAGATGACGCAGCGTATTTCGACCGGCAGGTCCATGAATCGGAAGACGGGCTCTTTCTCTTTCTCCGTCTTCTCCTTCGTCATCCTTGCCCTGCAGGAATGTCGTCAGCACAGTCACCAGCCACATTACAGGGAGGGTAGAAAACACTGACATGTTGATGGTGTTGATGACCGCGAATGTGAATTGACGAGTTGTGGAAAGATGAAGTTGGAACGAGAAGTGCGGTGTCTGGAAGGAAGTCGCGCCGATCCGCAGGGATGTTTTTAGCGTGGAACTTAGCTCTCGTCACATGCTTCGTAGTTGGGAAGGTGCGACAGACGACGATTGTGCTCTACTTCAACGAATGGTAGGAAGAAGTACATTGCAATCTTCAAGGCGCATCAATGCTATTCTCTCCTCACATCCTGCTTCTCCCATGTCTTCCATTCCCTGTGCTCCTCTTCACACAAACATAGTCTCGTCCATCAACTTCTTCACACCCGTCTCCAGCTCCTCAGCTTCAGCATACCGCATCCTCCAATGCTCGTGATCAATGCGCATTATACGGACCGAAAGAAGGTCCGAAGCCGATCTGGCCTCGCCTCTCTCATTCGGCCGAGCACGATGCAAAGCCTCCAGCAAGGGCATGAGTCTATCCAAGACTCCTGCCGCAGAGGCGAACAGGGGCGACCAACTTTCTCCCGGATGATAGAGTGACTGCGCCAGCTCGAGGGTTCTCAAATCCTTGGCTCTCGTTAAAGCGCTTATCATAGCTTTGAAGTTGGCTCTGAAGTCGAGGATGGAGTTGTAGTCGATGCTGATGTGGGTTAGGTGTTGGATGGAGAAACCGAGGCGCTGAATGAAGGTCGTCATGAGTGCTGGGTCTCGGGCGTAAAATGTATGCTTCTTGTACAGGATCGGGAGGGCTGAAAGGATGTTAATCACAAGGTCGTGAATCGATTGGCGAGTTACTTACCCTCCTTGTAGATGACTTTGTTGACAAATACAATAGAAGCTCGGATCTTGGGTTGGCATGTCGTGACGATGGCGTGTGCTCTTCCGTGAGATTCTTGTTTAGGTGTACTTCGTCGTATGTCAACAGTTCCCTTGCCTTCAAGCAAGATATAATACACAATCAACCGAATTTCTGGTGGTAGATCAAGGAAGCCACGTTTTTGCTTTTTCTCGGACATCTGCGCTGTGTGTGTGTTAGGAGATGAACTGTAGAGACTTGTATCGAGATACTCACATCGTCGAGTTGACGCCAAGTCGATGCAAAAGTCCAGTTCGTGATGATTGCTCAAGTGCATGTATTGACGGATGTTGTGCCAGCTTGCGAGAAAAGTGCGTGGTGACGAAGAGAAGAGAGGAAAGTGTCAGTGCATGTGATCTCGAGGTGAATACTCAATCACTCAATAGGCGCAATCTGTGACTCGCTCGAGTGACCTCGCCATTTGGAAAGACCTCTGAGATGCTCCATCCCTGTCTTAAGCGACCCAAACTCCATCACTACCCATTCCATCACTTCATCAGCTCCACCAGCTTTTCCCTAACCTCTTCTTCGTACTTCTCGCGAACCTTGACGACACCCATCCCTTCTGCCGCAAACTCCCTCCCAGCAAACTTCAACACCTTCACCACATCCCCCACATCTTTCTTCTCCGAACCCCTGCTGCTGCTGCCGCTGCGTCCCCGTCCGCATTGCGCCTTGACCCACGGCTCCAATCCACGAGCCATTTCCCACGCATTCTTCGCATCGCCAAACATATAGATGCCGATTCTCAGAATCTCCAACTCACCTGCTGGTTGCAGAGCTCTCATAGCACTGCGGAGAGTTGTGATGGTGCCGTGGAAGCCGACCTCGATGTGGCGGAGGTGTTTGACGGAGGTGCCAATCTGGGCGACGAAATCTGGGACGCTGGCGCCGCCGATGAGGATGTTGTTGCTGCCGTAGAGGACTGGTGTCGCTTCTTTGTTGATGGTACGGCAGGTGGCGAGAAGGGCCGGCATGCAGGACGAGCGCTCCAATTTGAGGGCGTAGCCGGACTGGCGTTTGATCCAGACTCGAATGACATGAAGTGGGCGGTGGTGCTGGAGTGCCAATTCGTATATCCCGTTGCGGATCTCAGGCGGCAGGTCCGTGAAAGTGCGTCCCATGTTTGCGTTAGGGTGGTTTGTAGTTGCGATGTGAGGTGCTGAAGTTGAGGAGGATGGGTTGCCTAGGTGAAGCCGCAGTCCACGTGACGTCAATGCTATTCGTCGCGATCATTTTTCTAGCTAACAATACGGGGAAGCAAACCGTGGTGGCAGAGCAGTGATTGCTCGAGCGAGTTGATGTGCCTACTCAAATACTTCCACAACCATGTCGCTCCCGTCTCCAGACCTGACCGCCAAGCTGCCATGACCTAGCTTCAGCATCACTCGCACACCCACGTCTAGTCTTTCAGAGTCTTCTGCAGCTCCGCCTTGACCTGAGCGCTGAAGGCAACCACGGCTGCAGCATCGCGGGCCTTGTCAGCGTCAGAGAGCCAATCATTCGCGGAAAACTCTAGCACATCCAGTACGTTGCGTTCTCCTTGGATCGTGCTAGCTTTGCGCATTCTGTGGAATGCACGAGCCCATGGGCCTAGCTCCTGCGATTGCGATGTCAACATGACACGACCGACCGGGCGGGGATGTATCTCAACTGACTTTTACCATCCGTGCTGCATCGCCAACCATAATCCGAGTAGAGTAAGCGAACTCGAGCCGATCAAGGTGAGTTGCGCCCTTGAGCGACACCAGCATGGAACGAAGCGATGTCTTGGTACAGTGGCCAATGGTCACATGGCGTAGCAATTGGACAGATGGCCCAATCTGTCTGAGAAAGTAGCAGAGGCTTTTGGTCGCAAAGATGTCAGTACACCATAGAGCAAGAGCAATTGCCGGGCACCTACGGGTCCTTGTCGACGGCGACGAACTCGTTCTTGCTATAGAGAATGGGCGTCGCCTCGGCATGGATCTGACGAGTCGTTCTGAGAAGAGCCAGGTTCTGGCGAGAGTCCTCATCCCCCTGGAATCCTCCCACGACGTATACGCGTTCGTTGCGAACAAGCTGACCGAACCTGCCCGTGGTGAGGTCGATTCCTTTTGAGAGTTCCAGGGGTCCTGGATGCTTCAGGACGAGCTCGTACACCTCGTTGCGTACTGTCAGGCGGTGTCAGAATCACCTGTATTTTGGCCAGCACATCACTCTTAACTTACACTCTGCGCTCAGGCCGAGGAAGCGGCATGGGGGAGGTTCGGACATAATGTGCGAGTGCGTCTCTTCAAGCAAGGCAAGGTATGGCAGAAAAGCTGTGTGTTGGTTGACCTCTAGCAGATTGACATCGCAGGTGGAAGGTTAGCGATGGATGGGTGGTTGCATGTGGGACGAAAGGGTGAGCTTGTGAAATGAGGAAAGAGCATCTTGGAAGTCACAAGTCACGAGGCAGGCGCGACATGCGGGTCCGCCGATTTATCACAATCCAGAAAGAGCGACTCAAGTTTACGGACTTCTTTCATTGGCTATCAGTGCAGTAGTTCGAATGACAAGGCAATCTTTGTGCGTGAAAGTGCTCGTGGGACTGAAGAGCACACGACGTGACGTGAGGTGAAGTTGTTTCCCCACACGTGACCAGCTGCAAGCTCGGGCGTCGAAGCCAAGGCGCTAGCGATTCGAAACAGGGACGACGTACCTTTCTCTTCCTCCTTCCTCCTCGCACACGCCTGCACCTGGGACACGACTCGACCACGCCCCCTGCTTCGATCGAGACCGGCCAGGCGCGCATCACGGCAAGTTTGAATCGGAGGAAAACAAGAGCCGGGTTTTCTCTTTGAGCGACTTCTGCCTCACCACACCACCTCCTCAGCCCAACACCACCACCACCACCACTCCTGCGCGCTGTCCTCATCCAGCACCACCACCCACCGTCACCACCACCGACTCTTCACGCGACAGCTCCCACCTCACTTGCTTCACCACCACCTCACTGTCGTTTGACCCCATCCGAGTGCACTCAGCGCTAGGCGGCATCTCCTTCTACCACCACCACTTACCACCTGCGGCTTTCACGCCCCTTGACCGCCTCCACACTCCAGCACACCACCACAACGCCCTGCTCCACACACACGTCTGCCCGCCCCTCCTCCAGCACGACACCTACACCCAGTGTACGTAAGCGCAGACAGAAAATCTACACGTTACCACTGCTCTGAGTAGCGAGTCTTCTCATTGGCCAAAGCTCTCTTCATACCTGTACGAACACCCAAGAAAAACACCCACCATGGCCGAGACTACGCCAGACACTCCCGTCGCGACCCAGAAGCGCCCACTCGAGGAGCCATCGTCTCCATCTGGACCTACCGACCAGCCCGACGCCAAGCGTCCCGCCCTCGACAAGATTCTCAAGGAGGAGGGCGTCGCGGAGCAGCAGCTCTCTTCCGATGCGCTCGAATCTGTCAACGACACCATCTCAAAGCAAGAAGCGGCTGATGATGCTGCTGGTGTCAAGACTGAGGATGGCGAGCCTGCTGAAGTCAAAGACGAAGATGATGCCACGGATAGGCAAGGCGACACTGTGGTCCCCGATGCTCCAGCCAACGGCGCGATCGTCGACGGTGCTATCAATCCGGATCAGCCCACTCTCCCTCCTGCGAGCGCGAACGGTTTGACCACGGCTCAGCCACCACCAGGCGGATTCCAACATGTGGACGAGTCCAAATTCCTTCATGTCCGCGCTATCATCTCCAGCGCTGAGGCAGCGACTGTCATTGGTAAGGGCGGGGAGAACGTCAGCCAGATCCGTCGCATGTCTGGTGCCAAGTGCACTGTCAGCGAGTACAACCGCGGCGCCGTGGAGCGTATCTTGACGGTCAGCGGTAAGCCCGACTTCGTTGCCAAAGCTTTTGGTCTCATCATCCGCACCCTCAACCAAGAGCCCCTCGAAGAGCCCTCCAACCCCCAGTCCAAGACGTACCCACTCCGCCTCCTGATCCCTCACATCCTCATCGGCTCTATCATCGGCAAGCAGGGCGTTCGCATTCGCGAGATCCAGGGAGAGTCGGGCGCTCGCCTCAACGCATCTGAGTCCTGCCTTCCACTTTCCACGGAGCGCTCCCTCGTCGTCTTGGGCGTGGCAGATGCTGTTCACATCGCTACGTACTATGTTGCGCTCACTTTGGAGGAGCAGTTGATCGACCGCTTCGGCGGCCCAGCAGCATCCAACTACGCCGGCCGTCATGGTGGCCCGCAGGGTGTTGTGCCTGGCGGCATGCAGGTCGTACCATATGTGCCACAGCACGCTGGCGGACAGATGGGTCATCCTGACAGCTTCCGCAACAAGCAACACCAGCAGCCTCCGCGCACTCCCGCCAACCCGTACGCCACGCCCCAGTACATGCACGGCCAACCTCAACCGCAGCAGCCACAGATGCCTGGTCCCTACGGCGCGGCTTCACCACGTACTCCCTATGTGGGCGCAGGACCACAGCCGGCTCAGCCATACGGCCATGTCGCACCTCAGCCAGGCGCCCACGCCGGTCCACCGCAGCAGCCAATGCAGGGCATGGTCCCAGGCCAGCCCATCACGCAGCAGATCTTCATCCCCAACGACATGGTCGGCGCCATCATCGGCAAGGGAGGAGCGAAGATCAACGAAATCCGCCAGCTCAGCGGCAGCGTCATCAAGATCAACGAACCCCAGGACAACAACAACGAGCGACTCGTCACCATCACCGGTACCCAGGAGTGCAATCAAATGGCCCTGTACATGTTGTACTCTCGTTTGGGTGAGTCTAGTAAGAATTCGAACTCCATCATGCCACGATAGTTCGAAGCGGCGGCGCGGCGGCGCGGCGGCGATGTTCCCTTGTACGAGTACTGCAGCACACCTGTTATTACGCTGATTACGGTCGAATCACAAACGAGGCACTTGATTAACTAATGGAATTTTAGAGAGTGTCAAGAAGGAGGGAAGCCAGCACGACAAGGGATTCTCAACATCTGGCTATGGCTATGGAAAGGGCTATTAGGAAAGCTTCTTCAAGGTCGCATCCGTTTCAAGTGTACTGCGCAGTAATGAGTCGACGACGATTCTTTCTCTACGACCAGCATGGAATGGAGCGGAATGGGCGTTTTTGGTGCGAGGAATGGGTCGAAAAGCTTCGATTTGGACTTGTGGTGGTGCTTTGCCACGTGAGGACGCATTCCACAGCAAAGCTTGCGTAGCTGCAACGACGAGCAAACACATTGACTTTCAACGGCTGGACTTTTCTCAGTTGCACTCATCAGACAAGCAAGATCTCACCTGCGCGCGCATGTCTTTTCTTTTCGCCGAAACGGTGTTCGACAGGTAAGTACATTTTCCCGCATGTCTCATTGTCTGTTTGCGCCGTCGATATGAATGTGTTGGATGACCGCTTCCGGTTGCGACACTGCATTTGCTGTTCGCGACAAAGACATACATCAGCAACACGATGCGGCTCATGTGTTCTGCTTGCGTTTGGGATCTCCTATGACTTTGCTCGCTCGCCCACTTTTCTGAAGAAGATCACACGATCATTCGCACTCTTCCCCTGTTCCTCCGCCCATCTTGGTACGACCGGTTCGGAGACAAAGAACCACGCTCTTCACGAGATCTTGCCGCTTTCTTGATAAAGTGATCAACGACAATCAGCAAAGCTGGATCGCATCGAGACTCCTGTTTGGTTCCGCCATCTGCCTCCCAATCCTACGACGCCAGTACCAGGCTCCGGACGGCCGCGTAGCATGGCTACGACGATGCATCCTCATGGCGTTCCTGCTGTCGAGGTACCTTCGCCAGCACCCTCAGACGCTTCTTCGTCCACCCAACAAGGCGTCGCAGAGCCACCGCGCCGCTCACCAAGACCCGGCCGATCACCAGCACGACCACTCCTCCGTACAGCCTTCCGCAACTTCTCCGGCGTCGCCACGGTCGTCGTAGGCAAACCCAACGACCGCGCTCGCCCTCAGACCCAATACCTCATCCACAAAGAACTCCTGACCGCCGCCTCGCCCTTCTTCGCCGCAGCCCTCAACAGCACCTTCGCCGAAGGCCTCGACCAAACCGTGCGCCTCCCCGAAGAAAAACCCGAATCCTTCGAATGGTTCCTCCAATGGCTCTACACCGGCACTCTCACCACGCAACCCACAACCAGCGACCCCCTCGCCACCCCCCCCCCCCACCGCGCCTCCACCCCCCCCCCCCTCCCCCATCACCCCCACGCGCATGCGCACGCCCACCCAACCCTCCACGACATCGCCCTCGACGGCGACCTCCGCAACACCGCGGGCTCCCCCAAATACTTCCTCCTCCTCGATCTGTACGCCCTCTCTGACCGCCTCCTCACCACGCCCCTCTCCAACCACATCCTCACAACCATCGCGCGGCTCTCCGAATCCACAAACTCCGTCCCCACCCCCTCCGACACCTGGATCCTCTACGACACCATTCCCAGCACCTCCCCCCTCCGCACGCTCATCCTGGACCTCTTCGCGTACAAAAAAACCGACAAGCTCCTCGAAACCCACAAGGACGACTGGCACCCGCGCTTCCTGCGGGACCTTGTCGTGAAGCTGAAACGTCCCGGGCCGGAGGCTCTGGAGCGGCATAGTCTCGTGGCGTGGCGGCCGCGGAGCTGGAGCACGAGTAAGGCGTGCGAGGGGTGTAAGGAGGTTTTGAAGCCTGGGGTTAGTGGGGATAAGTGTTGTGTGTGTGAGAAGGCGTTTTGTGGGGAGTGTTTGAGGAGGCATCAGGGCGAGGGCTGGAGTTGTTTGGGGAGTGATACGAGTGGGTGTAAGCCGTGGATGGGGAGGGGGATGTGTGTTAGGTATCATGAGCATCGGGAGGGGGAGGGGTGTGTTTGATGGGGAGGGGCATGGAGGAGGGATCAATGGGTGAGGCGATGCGTGGGTGGTGCTAGGAGGGGGGAGGTTTGATGTTTGTGGTTTCTGCATTGCGAGCTGCGGGTTGGTATCTGTATTGCGTAGGATTTTGATGATGGTTGAGGTTGAGATATACAGAATTTTGAGCAACATCACAAGTTCCACACTGATACTCTATCAATTCCTCATCATTCGCCCTTTTATTCTCAAACTTATAATCTCAATTATGTGCACATCGACACCACCTCAGAATCTTCTCCTCGACTCCCGATCAACAGGAAGGAAGCCTTTCTCCCTTTCATCCCCTTTTACAACCGTCAGAACCCCAAACACAGACCACACAAAACGGAACAAGAAAAACAAAACGACCAAGCATCGAAGAAAGAATCTTCAACAATCCTACAGCATCTAATCTAAATGTACATTCTCCCTTTCCCCTTTCCCGTTTCCCCTTCTCTTTCCCTCACCATCCCTCCCACTTCCGCATCATCCTCCCATCTCTACTCTCTCCTCCCTTCCAAACCCAACCAAGAAGAAAAACCCGCAAAATCGTCTCCTCATAGACCCTTCGCAAGTAGACAGAGCAAAACAACAAAAAAGGACGCATCCATGGTATGGTATCATAGTGCTCGCTAGCAATAAACACAGCACAGACGCAAGGAGATCTTCTTCTTCCTCTCTTCCCTTCTTCCTTTCCTCTCTTCTGAATGCACACACAGCATACCACACAAAAGCAGTAGCAATAACACCTGGAAAGAAAAAACTCCGGCATGCATAGCCAGCCCACTAAAGAGAAGAGGAAGATGCTACCTCATTGACCCGCTAATCCAAAAACACCCCTTGCAGGAAAAGAAGGAAGGAAGACAAAATCAATAGCGGCCTTCTTCGCTCTTTCCATCATTCCTTCTTCACACAAATGAAACATTGCGAGTCTCGTCGATGGAGGCATTCGAATCCAAGATCTTCTTCGTCGTCGTGATCTTCGCCCGGCGTGGGAGTCGGTACAGCTGCAGGAGATGGCTTCCTCAAACTCGGCGTCCTGGTAACGACGGCTCTCTTGAGAAGTCCCTAGCTTCTCTTCACCGAAAGTCCGAAATCGCTCTCGCCGATCCTGGAGGGACTCGCTGAGAGTTGGGTGCTTGCTTGGGGCATGAGAGGCGGTAAGGGGAGATCTTTGTCCAAGGGTCGGCTTTTGCGGTCGTCTTTGGGCGGTGTGGGTGGTGGTTTGCCGCCCCAGCTTCGGCGCTCTTCGAGACTGCGGCGGTCGACACTGCCGTCTATCTTGGGCGGTGTGGGTGGTGGGACTTCGCCGATGGCCTCGGGTGGCATTTCCGCATTGCCAACAACGGGTCGGTGAGATTGGACGTCCTCTCGCCTAGGTTCAGGTGTGACATGTCGCGAAGGTGTCCGGCTATTGTTGCTGGCACTTTCGGCTGCCTCGCCGATGACTGGTAGTGTAGCGTTGTCATCGCCCTTTGTAGTTCCTAGCGAGCGTTCAGGTACATCTTCCTCTCGTGAACCACGTCTTCGACTCTTCTCCGCGATATGTTCTGCCTTACTCATAACTTTCTCCGTACCAGGTGGATCAAGAGGATCTCGATGGAGGTTGATGCCGCCCAGTGCGGGATCGTTGACAGTCCCTTCGATGCCGTCAGGAATCTGGATGTTAGCGCCAGCGGCTTCGAGTGCTGCTGATAATCGCTGCTTCTCGGCTCGTTCCCGCGACATCGTAATGCCAGAAATGAATCGCACGAAGCGATCGCCATATCGGTCAGGTGGTATAGGGGAGATCTGCGATTCATGACCGCCCATGCCTTTCCAAAAGTGCTCTGCCTTTTTCACGTAGTTGTACTGTATTGCGTCAGCTCACATTTTCACCAACGTTCCGTCTATGCTCACCCTTGTCAGGCAGTCGATAATGCCAAGGTAGTAGATCTCCTCTCCGGGCGTATCGTCCTCATGCGTCGCCCTGAAACCACCATCATCCGCGTAGAAGAAGAACGAACTCTTGTGCGACTCTTCAGGCATCCTATCCAGCGTCTGATCCATCGGTTTCGGCCTCTCTTTCTTGACCATCTCTCGCAGCTCCTTCGCCCTCTTCGCCGTCTCCAACTTGCTCGGCGTCCTCGCTAGTTGTCGAGAATTGCCTCCAGAAGGCTCATCTTTCTCCTCTCCACCCGGCTGGAAAACCTGCAATGTCTTGTCACGCAAATTCTCCTCATTGCCCCGCTCCAGATCATGAATGCCCACAAGAAGCGAGTAATCCATAATCTTCAGCCTCTGCAGTAACGCCACATCCCTCTGCATCTGCTTGACAAAGGCCTCCTTCTTCGTCGGTCCAAACTCCAGGTGCAGGTTCCGTCGCAGCCAGTTCAGATCCTTCAACGTCGCTCGAGGATTCTTCTCCAAGTCTTCTTCCCGGAAATCACGTCCTATTGTGCTTCCCTTCAGATCAAACGTCCTGTGAATGTCCCGATGTGGCGGGAAAAGGTTGTTCATGACCACGAAGTGGATTTTGCGACCATAAGGAATCTTCACACGGTGCAGGCCGTAGAATTGCGAGAGCAGCGTGTTCGGGTTTTCGGTGACATGTCGATAGTAATCCTTCAGGATCTTCCGCAAAAACTTGTGTTCGCCGTGATGGATCGTCTTGATGATGTACTTGTAATCTCGTGAGAAGTAGAAGAATGAGCCACTCTTGCCCGGCGATCCCAGTTCCGAAAGAATGTACTTAGAAGTCAAGGACATGAGATACTCGGCCGGGTCGATTTTGAAGATGGCCCGCAAATGACGAAAAACCCAAGGCGCGTAGTCTTTGAATTTGAAGTCGTATTTCGCGCTCGGTGTCAGTTCGTTACCCGTAATATCGAAGCTCATCTTGTGCTTGGCGACAAAGTCGGCTTCGGTGAGCTCACGGTCCAGCTTGGCGTTCGTCCTGGAAACGGTGAAGCGGATACCTGTGAGCATGTTGTATGCCGTCTCGTAGTTAACGTGGTTCTCATCGACCTTGGTGCCAACAACCACCCGCTCATCATCAGTATCTGCTCTGTGCTTCTTGGACGCTCTTTTGGCCTTGATGTGTTCTGCCCATCTCGCAGCATCCTCATCTTGCGGTATATCGTCCAGGTGCATATCAGAATGAACAGACCTTGTCGCCCGTCGTGTTAATTGTAACGACGCTCGTCTTCGGGTGGGTGTGTTTGGCGAGAAACGTCCGGTAGCGGACAGCGCCTGTCCATCCAAGCCCATGGCAGTGGGGTCTCCTCCATCTTTCGACGTTCGGGTG
The DNA here is from genome assembly GCF_010093935.1 of Zasmidium cellare ATCC 36951. Classification (NCBI taxonomy): domain Eukaryota; kingdom Fungi; phylum Ascomycota; class Dothideomycetes; order Mycosphaerellales; family Mycosphaerellaceae; genus Zasmidium; species Zasmidium cellare. Next base: position 180,280 of record NW_022986963.1, read on the forward strand.
TTCACCTTTGGCACTTCCAAGGTATGTCTGTGAGTAAGTCGATCAGGTCTCGGCTGAAGGGCGGTAGAACTCGCGTCGGGATTGAAGGCGGGAGGTGATGACGCGCGGTGGTGATGGTGGCTGTGTGTGGGAGGCTTGAGCATTCCGTCGACATGCCCGCTTCGCGGCGAAGTCTCCTCGAGGGGTGGGAGTGTGGTGTTGGATGTCATGGGGACCATGCCAGCTCCATGGCTCACGGTTCGTCCGGGTGTGGTAGGAACATCGCCATTCGTCATGGCCACAGGTTTGCTGAGCGGACTCCTAGGCGGGCCAGCAGGCTTCCCATTAAGAATGCCAGAGAAGTAGCCCTCTTCCGCTGCCCCCAGTCTGCTTGTGTTCTCCTTGACGGCCTCACCAGACCTCCTCTCACCATCCACAGCATTGAGATTGCTTGCGCTGCGCCGCGACTTCATGCTCAACGCTATACTCTTCGCACTGGGTGCCCTTTCGCTGCCATTCGCATTACTCGGCACACTCAGTATACTCCCATCCTTCCCCCCGATCCCCTCTTTCACACTCCCATTCAGGCCCCCATTCAACCCAGGAGTATGCGGCCACCCGCCCGGCAAGTGATCCACCGGCGGCGACGCCTGGTCCAAAGATCTCCGTCCCAGCTCATTCGACGTCCGTCGGTTGTTATTCGTAAGGGTATGCGTCGTGGTCGTAGTGGTCGTGGTGGTCATGAAGGGAGCCGAGCCACCTCCGCTGATGCTGTTGCCATGGGCCACGGCGGCCGGCATGTCTCTGGACTGGCGCACCATGAAAATGTGGCCGGCATGGAGGTCCAGCTCGGAACTCTTCCTCAGCGCCGTCGCAGCACTTCCTGCCACATCGCTGTCCCCGTCCTGGGGTCGGTGGGCGGTCGCGGTCGCCAGAGTGCGTGAATCTGGCGGTCGTTGGACGTCCAAGAATAGCTCCCTGTCGGCCTGAGGCTTTGCAGCGCTGTCCTGGCTGGTCCGGCGGCAGGGCGCTGCAATGTATGCTGCAAGTGGATATCCGCAGAAGAAGAAAGGAGGCAGTCAGATCGTGGTGCGGGTGTGGACGTGTGAGAAGTGGGAAGTGTGGTGCTGCCAACTCGGATGTTTGCAGTCGGGTTGATTTCCAAGAGAACGGAAGGGCGAGCAACGCAAGTCTCCGTACGCTGCCCAATGAAAAGCTCCTACCGACCGCACGTCAACAATCCACTGGTACACGTGTGAGAGCCGGATGGAATCATCCCTCGCCTATTCATATATCTGCGAATGGAGTCGTATAAAATATATATTCGTTCAAATACTGCATATAACATATCAGAACACGTGCATGCAATGTTTGCAATTCGAATGCAAGTTCTGGTGAGATAGACAGCAAAAGCCAAGCAACGACAGAGCAGCGGTGAGATGAACTCGAAGCAGTCGAAAACGTGGAAAATCATGTCAAGCTATGTACGCGGTCCCATAGTGACATCTCTCATCATGACAGCCATAACGCCTTCCATCACACTGTGGCACGCCATTAAACACACCCAAACCCATCCCAGCAGCCCCAGAAGAAAGTCCATACACGCTTGGTATCACATCCATTGACACTCGCTCGACGCCCTTACGCCATATCGTTCAAGTCACTTCCCTCGCAAGCCATGTAGCATGTACACCAGCCGGAAAGAGATGACATCGGCGTCAACGTACACTCCGAGGTCGTCATACATATGTTGACAGTAAACAACAACTGAAGAAAGACTGCTTACGCCTTCTTGGGCGTGGCAGACTTCTTCGTTGTTGCCTTCTTGGCGGCGGCCTTCTTCTTGGGTGCAATGGCCTTGGCGACTGGTTGTGGAGCGCTCGACTTGGTGACGCGGCCAGACTTGGTCTTGCCAAGGACAACAGGTGCCTTCTCTTCAACGGCCGGGGCCTGCGACGACGTTAGCATTTGAAAGTGATCGAGGGTGGCAGCATGACATACAGCAGACGGAGTCTTGCGTGCCTTGCCAGTGTTAGCCTTGCTCTTAGTAGCAGTCTTCTTGGCAGCTGGAGCTTTCTTCGTTGTGGTCTTGGCCTTGTTGGTCTTCGCGGCAGCAGTCTTCTTTGCAGGTGCCTTCTTAGCGGTAGCAGTCTTGGTCTTCTTCGCAGCTGGTGCCTTGGTGGTGGTCGTCTTCGCGGCAGGCTTCTCGGTGGTGGTCTTGCCTGGTGCAGCAAGCTTGACTGGACCGGAGGTACCTGTGGGCGACAGCAGCGTCAGCAGGGTGATGATGATGCGTGAAGAATTCGGGTAAATTGTGTTGGGTTCTTGATGTTGATGACACGGAGATTCTCAGAACATCAACGGTGGAATCGAGGGAGCAATAGGGAGTTGTGATGATCGTTCGGTTTGACGTACCCTTCGGGCGCGCGAAAACGCCGCTGTCAGACCCTCGCTGAAGCGCCTTGTTGAATTGGGCGGTGAAGACGGCGTCGCTAACACCGGCAAGGTTGTTGTTGGCCAGGACATACTTCTTCAAGGCCTGGCGACTGTTGTAGACGTGTCATGTTAGCAAATGGTCGAGTCCTGCCCAAGCCAAGCTCTTGCCAAACTGGGTACCGCCGGCGACGGCGAGGTGGTGGTATCGACTTACGAAGAACCGTTGCGCTCCTTGAGCTGCATCAGAAGACACGTCAGTCAAAGTTTCAAAACACAGAATCGTTCGTGGGGCTCAGAATGCGATCGGACGTGGTGCACGTCGCAATCTGACCCTCGCGAGGACGTCCTGTCTTTTTGCGCCGGGATGGGTCGACTTACGCTGATGATGGCCTCCTTGATCATGTCTGCAGTATATACGCGTCAGTAACTGGCGAATACGATGAAAGCTATCTCAAGTCGCCGCGACAAAGGCTGCGATCAGGAGACGACGGCGAAGACGTACCAAGGTAGGATGGGTGGTTGGCGGTGGCAGCCTTCTTGGAGGCGCCGGTTGCAGTCTTCTTGGGAGGCATGGCGATTGATCTGATCGATGGATGTGATAGCGGGTAAGCTGGAGAATCGGACGGCGTAAAAATGCGAGCGGGTTTGTCGACGCGTTGTTGTTGTGTTGGACGGGGAGTGGGAGGGAAACGGCAGCTTCGCTGCGCGGGTGCGGGTGGGGTCTTGCTTTTATAGTAGGGCACCTGCCGCTGCGACTCCCACAATCACGCGCGAGGCAGTCGCGGGCTAGACAGGCTAGGCCCAATGAGGGACCAGCAAAACATTGTTCACTTTTCTGCGAAGCTCCCCTGCTGCTGCTGCTGCTGGCTGCTGCATGCTGTCCTCGATCTCTCTCATCCCCCTTCTCTTGGCGAACGTTCTTCTCTGCTGCTTCATGTTGTGCTGCAGGTGCTTGGTTGTGTTCTCGTCAACGCTGTCCTAGCCACCATCTCGCTATAACGTTTCCTCTGCTGGTCACGCGGTCTCGTCCCTCATGCTCCGCCTCAACTACTGCCTCTCCAGTCCGTTGCACGTGTCTGCTGCATTCAATACGCTCGTGACCTGCAGTACCGTAGCCAATCTGTTCTGCTGCTTCGCTTTCAGGGCGTATTGCCTGCCACCAAGGTGAGCGATTTAGACTTTCAGTGTTTCCTCTCATCATAAGCGGTAGCGCCGCAACAGCGCAGCAGGTGGTGCCACTCGTCGCGATATGCCTCGCACTTCTGGTCTTGCTTTTCCTTGCTCATACTACTACTTCGATCGAATGTATGAAATTAATCTTTCCTATGCACCTACCTCTGGACGTTCACGAGAGACACCGTCCGTGTGAAAGGAGTGCGTCTTACGAGGAATGAAACTGCGACCAGCAGCGTTAAGCAATCGGACTGATCACACGTCGACGCGACGACATTCGCGGGCTAGCATCACATGCACCCAAGGTGTATGTCCACGCCTAATTATGGAAAAGGCAGTGAAAAGTGAAAGGTGAGTGGAAGTAGAGATTTGTTTGCCATTGAGCAGCGTACATGGCAACAGCCAGCGAAATCCAGAGATTCCTCCAGCAACACCGTGCCAAATAGTATCCACAGCTCAACTTGGTCCTCCCAAAAAGGTTTTTATGTTTGTTTTCTCTTTCTACCAGACAGTCCTCCCTTCGCTACAACAACGTTTGCAAGAACATTCTTTCGAGTTCCCTTGCCAAGTCGAAATACCGTAGCAGTGCTTCAAGCAAAGATGTTGGAGCTCCAAGAGGTTCAAAATCTGGACTGATCCGGCACCTTCTGAATGAGTGAAGAAGATGTGATCAACGTGGTCGGTGTGAGCCTCTCAGTAGTAACTCTCACGCAATGCAGACAGGTGCAGCTTCGTCCAAAGGTAGAAGTCGTTGTCGCGGTTGTCGTAAGTAGATGATCTCGTGGGTCGGCGAGATCTGGTAAATTGTAGCTGAATATGTTATACTTCTTCGTGTGGTTTGAGTGATGTGATAGAGTATTCGAGTATCCGCGTCCTGTAGAGCCGAAAGGCCGAGAATCGGTAGAGGTGTGTGTCGAGAGGTGTGTGTCGAGAGGTGTGTGTCGAGAGGAAAGTCGTAGAGGAATAGCGATGCAGTCGTCTACCAGCCGGGGGTCGTCAGGCCGTAGATCGCATCTCGTTCGAAACGTAAAAACACGCCGGAACATAAGGACCGGGTATCATCAATCATGCTGCCCTCGAAAACTCCAGCTGGCTCGCCGGCCAGCAATCTGCCTTTCTGTTGAAACTCCACCCAAAAACGCCTGTCATACTCCTACAGATCGCGCTAGATTGGTCATTCAGTAGCTCAAGCCTCCTAGGCCTGAGCTGCAGGCGGACCAGCCGGCGCCATCTGTTGTTGGTTGGGCCGCTGTTGGTAGCCACCCTGCCTCTGCTGTCCCTGGAATCCGTTTTGGTCGTTGCGAGGTCCTCCACGACCTCTGCCTGCGCCGAACCCACCACCTCTACCTCCGCGGTAGCCACCGGTCGTGCGATTCGCAGGGTTCTGCAAGTCCTGTCCATTGCCCTGCTGTCTGCCCTGTTGTCCCTGTTGCTGCCTCTGTGCTGGGGCCGAGCTGATAGGTCTTGGAATGTTTTCGGGAGTGTCGTAAACATAAAGTTTCTTATCGATGGACGGTGGGATAGGTTTGATCTCAGTACCGAGCTCCTGCTCGATGCGGTACAGATTGAACCTGTCTTCCCAGTTGATAAGGTTGATTGCAAGACCAAGATGTCCAAAACGACCAGAACGACCGATACGGTGGAGATACGTCTCTGCGTTCTTTGGGAAATCGAAGTTGATGACAACGTTGACGGCTTGGATGTCGATACCGCGAGTCAACAAGTCTGAGCAAACGAGGTTGCGCATGGCACCATTGCGGAAGTCGTGGAAAACGCGATTGCGGTGATGTTGCAGCATCTTGGCGTGCGAGTAGAAACATGAGTAGCCGAGTTCGGTAATCTTCTTTGCAAGCAGCTCTACACGAGTGGTGCTGTTGCAGAAAATGATGGACTGGTTGATTTGAAGTCGACTGAAGAGAGTGTTGAGGCAGTGGACCTTCTGCTTCTCCTCAACGAAAGCGTAGTATTGCGTGATACCTCGAAGGGTAAGTTCGTCCATGAGGTTGATTTCGTGTGGGTCACTCATATGCTTGTCCTTGAAGTCCTTCACCACCACAGGGAAGGTTGCGGAGAACAGCATGACCTGTCTATCTTTGGGATGGAACTTGAGCAGCTGCTCAATGGTGACTGTGAACTCCGGGGATAGGAGCTTGTCGGCTTCGTCCATGACGAATGTCTTGACCTCTGAGAGATCAGCGACGCCCTTGCCCGCCAAATCGAGAATACGGCCAGGTGTGCCGACAACAATGTGCACAGGATCGCTGAGTCGGATGATGTCTTCTCGGAGGCCCGTGCCTCCCGTGGTGACCATGACGTTGATTCCAAGGTGTTTGCCAAGAGTCTTGCATACTTGCGAGGTTTGAAGGGCCAACTCTCTCGTTGGCACAAGAAGCAGAGCCTGGATCTTATCGACTTTGGGGTTTATGCGCTCGAGTGTGGGTATGACAAAGGCAGCCGTCTTTCCAGTGCCGTTCTTGGCACGTGCCAGTACGTCGCGGCCAGAGAGCGCAACAGGAATCGTCTCTTCTTGAATGGGCGAGGGCTTCTCGAACCCAGCTTCGTAGATGCCCATCAATAGCTCGCGCTTCAGATAGAACTCTTCAAACTCTAGGCCCTTGGTTGCAGTGACATCCTCCGTCTGTTGTCTTCCGTCTTTTGGCGGCGCTTTCAATGCCGACTTCCAATCACCTGAAGCTGATGCATCGTCGAGGGTGGTCGCCTCGAGCTTGTTGGCCAGCTCGGACGCCATTATGCGTGTGTGTAGTGGATCGAGAAGGGGTTGAAGCACTGCTGTGCTCTCGTATGGTGCGGTCGCCGAGCCACAAAGAGGGTGTTATGAGTGGTCAGCTGTGGAAAGCTGTAGAAACAGTAATGGCGAGGATTTCGTATCCTTCCGGCAGCAAGTCTGCCAAAGCGCAAGTGTGTGGTGTAAGGTGCAGCTTGTTTGTGGCAACACGAGGCGTGTGCGCGGAGCCTGTAAGTGAAGAAAGGCCTGGAGGCACAAGATCAGTCCAGTTCTTGGCCTGTTTTCAGATCCAGTCCAGCGTTACAGAATGTCGCTGGCGGCGGAGTGGAAGGCGGTATTGTTTTGCCAGCTCTGGATCGGCGGACAAGTATGATGAGTCCTAGGTGGGTGGTGGTGGAATTGTTGTGGTGCGTGGTGTTGCGCAAAGAAGCATGTGCGTGTGTTGCTGGTGGGCTGTTTGAAAGACGCAAAGCCAATGCTGAGCCCGTCCATGGAAGCCTGAGGCATTCACGCAGCAGTGCCAAAGTCAAACCTTAAGCTTCACGTCTTCTTCCTCACGGCCAACAGCTGATGAGCCTAAGTTTTAGTAGAAGCGGTCTACACCAGCTCGCTTTTCATCAAATAACGACACATAATGGCTAACTACCTAAAGTCGTTTTTTAAAGACATACCAGCAGATGACAACTTTTCCCGGTCTTCAGGGATCAAATCTGATGGAAGTTGGCCACCTCTACACCCGCTCAAACCGCATCCCATACCCATATACATCCGGCCCCATGGAAGGAGACGTGAACATCTTCCCACACTTCTTGTACACGAGCCTCCAGCCATTAGGCACGCCGAAGTCTTGCACCGTCCTAACGTGGTTCACGCTCAAGAGCTTGCCATGCTTAGCCGCATTCAGTCGAACAAAATCGGGTGTCAGGTCATCGATGTTGACTGTGATCGAACGGCGAGCGAGCATGAACATTTTCGCGAAGACGGCTTTGAAGAAGATCGGGTCGAGGAAGTTGAGAACGCCGAAGCAGACGATGTGATCGACTTCATCGGCAGTCTGGGGCTTCAGGTCAGTATATAATGATAATGCGGTTCCGATTAACATACCTTGACGAGCTCCTCCAGCGGCCCAATTCGCACTGGCTGTTGGTAGTATTGCTTCACCCACGGCTGCTTTAGCATGCCTGGGGAAATGTCGATGCCGTGTATCTTGGGACGAATACCCTGCTCATCGAGAATTTTGCCGAAGGCCCCGGTGCCACAACCCAGGTCGAGAACTGAGCCAGAAAAATCATAGTGGGCGGCGAATAAGATCTGGAACTCCCGCAGACCAGTCTTTTGCCACACATCGTTGTATCCGGGCGCCATTCTATCGAAAAGAGCAGTAGCTCTCTGGCATTGCGCCTGATTCTTGCGCTGCTGCAAGACTTTGGTGGCGAGCATCACGTCCATGAGAGCGCCGTGGCCACCGGGGAATGTGTGTTCAATCACGAGATCATCGCTCAGTTTGTTGCCTACAGGGTAGAAGACGACCGGAAGACTGTTGACCTCGATAACATACACGTCACCCGTGTCTCTCTCGAGGCGCATGTCCACGCGAGCCCAGCAGCCTCCACGAATCAGACCAAGGGCCTTGAAAGCGTCGATAGCACCATTCTTAAGGTTTTCAGCATCTTCGCCTTCGACGAGTGCGTATTGGATCGTGCCATTTTCGCAAGCCTCGAATTTGTTATGCCAGGTCAGAAATTCTTTTTCCGGGGACATATCGGTGGGAAACACGTAGCGCAAGGGGTTGAGCCCTGCCACGGTATCACCCATTTCGATGACCATAGCCGAGCACTCAGTACCAATGATGTAGTCCTGCACCATAACATCGAAGGTCTTGTTGTCCCCCTTCAGATAAGCAATGCGCTTCTGGACCTCGTCCTGAGTGTGGCAGATGGAGTTGTAGTCGAGCTTCAGCGAGCCACAACCGTCCGCATATTTCACGATTTTGGGATAGCGGCCTGGAGTATCGCGCGGGATGCTAAATCCCACCTTCATCGCAGCGTGCTGTAGGTCGAGCTTGTCTTTGACAAGGAACCATGACGGGTTCATCAGGACTGGAACGCCTTTTGACTCCAAATACTTCGTCGCTTCGACACCAGCTACAACATCAGATTCGATCCCCCACTACAAAACTTGTTTAGCTAGCCATGATCCTCAATGAGACAAGACTGGTGTTAGACAGCATACTTACCATGTAGTTCAAGAACATGTCAAAGGGCTCTTTGCAGATCTCGTCGATTTCGGCCTTAGCATTGGTCTTGGTCACCCAGCGAGTGACGAACTCATGTCTGGACTTGGGAATGTATCGACTGTGATCCGGCAGTTTGTCATACTACAACCAACCTCGTCAGGATAAAAGTGGAACATCGACAAGACGGGAACAGTTTGAGTTGTCAGACCTTTTCGAAGGGAGAGTTGGTACCCTGGTAGGAAGAGTTGACGAGGCAAATCTTCATGTTGAGTGTTCAAGGCGTGAAGTGAGCTTGTTGGAGGTATGATGCTTCGATGTTCGTAACGAGAAAGCGCAGGTGTGGTGTTCGACCCAAGTACTTGCTCGTGATGTTATAATCTTCGAAATCGGTTGCAGCTTGCCATTGCTTCTTATAGCAAACGCACTGCGGTAGCAACTCGTCCATCAACTGTTACAACACTGTGGAGAACTCAGCAGTGCAACAACAAATCACTGGCGGCTTGCTCAGTCGGTACATCTGCGATGGTGCATCGTGCAACTCGAAGTAGCCGCTTGGGAACGATGAAAGACATTGTTGGCCACAATACTCCAGCGACTGTGGTCCGGCTGGAGACAAGAAGTTGAAGATTGCATGAAACCTGGCCACAGCATTTGTTGGGAAAGTTGCTATCCGTATGTATGGAATATGTCTCGGATGGGCGTGATACGAAGGACAGGGGGATGTTTGGATTTTGTGTGCCTGAGGCACTCACGCAGCAGCGGCGCCATACTCAAACCAAGAGCTTCACGTCCTCCCCCGACGACAGCTGTTGCGCGTGCGCTTTCATTCATTCAGACTGGCCGAAAGAGAGGCGCCTATGCTCTCGAAATCGTCGCCACACACCAATCGTATGTTGTCTTTCGCTTGCAACATGTTCTCCGACGCGCCTGGTCTCGGCCGCAACTCCTGATACCAAGTTATCGCCCTCTGTAACAGTGCCCATATCGGCAGTTCATCAACGAAATCCATTGCCATCTTCCTTCCTCATCACATTCATCATATTCCACATCTGACCACACATATCAGATGCACTCTCGAACCGCGCAGGGCATACTTTCTCGGCTGAGAGGACGATTACAAGCATATAAAGCGTGTAGACCCGCTCGCGCATTCAAGACCTCCGCCAAGATGGACTCAGAGTCACAGTTCACGAAATCCGTCATTCAAAAACTTCGACCAGGGCAAATCCATCCCAGCCTCGTCGACCGCATCTCTCGCCGCGCTTACAGCCAGGCCTACTTCGGCGGGCCTAATCGAGGAGTGATGCGTGCGGTGTGGACCATTATCAGCCTCAATGCGGCCGTCTTTGGAGCCTGGCAATACGCGAAGGCTAAGAACGATCGAGCGCTCGACCGTCAACTGTACGAGAATGCGACACTGATGGAAGCGAACCTCCAAGCCGGCCGGAATCATACACTCATCACATCTGCCTTCTCACACCGCGAACCCGGACACTTCCTGTTCAACATGGTCTCCTTTCACGCTTTTGGTACCGTTCTGGCTACCGTGTCCGGAGTTAGAGCCGCGCATGTTATAGCTTTAGCTGTAGGCAGTGCGGCTGCTGGATCTGTGGCGTGGTTGTATCATCTCCGAACGAGCAAACGGCCTCAATCGACGATACAAAAGTCGAAAGGAGTGTTTTCGAGCTTCGGCGGTGGCCAGATCGCACGGCACATCTACGTCGGTCTTGGAGCCAGTGGCATGGTGATGGGCCTAGGAGCTGCAGCGACCTGCCTAAGGCCAAGTGCGCCGATGAACCTCATGTTTATTCCCATTTCGATCCCTCTCTGGGCTATCACGGCTCTTTACTTCGGTGTGGATGCATACTATCTCAACTCAGACAGCAAGGTTGGACATTCGGCGCATTTGGGTGGTGCGGTGTTTGGTGCCACCTTCTACCTTCTGGCGTTGAGGAACCGTGGTGGAATCTGGACCATGCTGCGAAGAGGGCTGAGGCGGTGATTTGATACGAGGCTTGAATGGACGTTGACTGGTTCCTCGCGGGTATGGCGCTTTACGGCGAAGGGCATATTGTGACTGCCATGGGCGAGGTCCCATGACGTATTTGAGAAGTGCTCCATGGTGAGACTCCTCTCTGTGGACGGATTGGGCACCATGGTCGGCTTTTTCTAGCGTTCACGCTTCGAAGTAGATGTCTGAAAGACCCGTTGGCACACTTCCTTCAAATTGCGGTCTTGGTCAACACAGCGAAGAAAAGCGGTCCCCATCTCCCACCACTCGGATGATCAGGCAGCACGATCCAACCATACTTCGTCTTTTCCGCCCATTTCTTCTCCAATTTACCCTCCAGCTCAGCATCACCTTCGCCTCCATTGAAGCCGACCTTCACACACCATTTGATACCCTTCTTCTTGTCTTTCTGAACCTGTGCTAGTACCTTCTCAACCACCCCATCATTCTCCGTCGGCTCAATGGAGCACGTCGCATATACAATCGTTGCCCCAACATTCGCGGCTTTCACACCGGTCATGAGCAGATCAATCTGCGTCTTCGCCAACCGCTTCGATGATCCAGGTCGCCAACTCGCCATCTCGTCCGCCACTCGACCGCCAGCCGCCGCTCTTGCATGAGCATGAATGATGTGTCTTTCTGAAGAGCATGGTGCATCGACAAGGACTTTGTCGTACCCTGTCGTTCCTGTCGGCGTCTTCACTCGTAGCTCATATTCTGCATTTGGCTTTGAGCCATCAACTCGTAATGTCTTCACTTGGTCTGAATCAAAGAGAGCCTTCGATAGATACGCCTTCAAGTTCTCCGCCAGACGACGTTGCCGAGCTCCGTCAGCTTCGTTTGAATGAAGATTTCCTGCGCGGATCTTCTCAGTCAAGACTCTCTGTTTGAGATTCGATGAATCGGCGTGCAAATGCGGCCAGAGTCGTTGCGCCAAGACGATCGATTTTCCTCCAGGTGCTGCGCAGAGATCGAGAACGTTGTCCTGAGGTTGTACATTAAGCAGACTTGCCACAAGAACCGAAGCTCCATCGAGATTCCAGTGTGACAAGATTCTCGTAGAAGTGTCTGGTGGAGGGAAAGGTGCGTCTGCTGGCTCTCCGTCTTTGGTGTATCGAACAAAGCAATTGGGCCTGAGCCCATCGTCCGAAGAATTGAGGGTCCTGCGAGGAAGCTCAAGGGGTTTGCTCTCCACTTCTGGGTGCTCTAACAACTTTTCGGCGTTGTCCATAGGCGAATATCGATTCAGGAGACACGCGTATCGTGTTGGCTGCAGTAGTGCCGGGTACAATGATTCGTTCCATCTTTCCTCGCCCCATATTGCTGCGTAGTGTCGATTGAAAGCATCGTCCGCAGACTTGGCGCCGTTTCGATGAGTTTTGGTCATTTTGGCAGAAGTCTTTGTATCGTTGTGTTGGGCGCAGAATTGATGTTGAGAGACTGCAAATTTGTCAGGTCCGTCCAATCGCTAACCAGACCCCATGGAGCCCGCACTGTCTCTGGAAAATCTTTGGAAGTGTATGAGTTCTTAGAATGTGGTACAATTCGTTAGCGAGGTGTAGTCGGAAGTTGATGCCTGAGGCACCACGCCAAGGCCGCTTTAAACTTTAGCTTCGCGGATTCATTCGAGAAAATCCAAGTCGCAAAGCTACAGCTCCCTCTACAAGTCGCCTATCACTCACCACAACTCACATCACATTCCTTACCGCCGGTGCCCGGAGACTGCTGCGACTCTGGGCCTTTGCGATCGATCTCACCAGGAAGACGCCGATCCGCGCAATATACAGCATAGTTGAAAAGAGAAGTCAAGATGTCGTTCCGTGGTGGAGGACGAGGTGGATTTGATCGCGGTGGCCGTGGCGGTGGATTCAGAGGCGGTGCGAGAGGCGGTCGCGGTGGTTTCCAGCAATCGTATGGTCCACCAGACCAGGTCTATGGTATGGCAGACAGGAGAATGAGCTACGGAAGGCAGATGCTAACGCACGAACAGAGATGGGCAGCTTCATGCACGCAACCGAAGGCGAGATGGTCTGCGAATCGATCAACACCAAAATTCCCTACTTCAACGCTCCCATCTATCTCGAGAACAAGACGCCCATCGGCAAAGTCGACGAGATTCTCGGCCCGCTCAACCAAGTCTTCTTCACCATCAAACCGCAAGAGGGCATTCAAGCCACTTCCTTCAAGAACGGCGATAAATTCTACATCGGCGGCGACAAGCTCCTGCCTCTCGAGAAGTTCCTCCCCAAGCCCAAGCCTCCGCCAGGCGCTCCAAAGGTGAAGAAGCCAAGAGGTGCTGGTGCCGCAGGAGGCAGAGGCGGTCGAGGTGCGCCAAGAGGAGGACGAGGCGCACCAAGAGGACGTGGAGGGCCACCAGGTCGTGGCGGATCGAGGGGTGGATTCGGCGGTGGCCGCGGAGGTGGCTTTGGAGGTAGCGGTGGCTTCAGCAGAGGCGGTTCACGAGGCACACCAAGAGGCAGAGGCAGGGGATACTAGTACGCTGTACATGAAGCATTGGCGAAGGCGTCTAGGAGTTCAATTGGGACAGGAGCCAAGGAGTTGCTACTGTGATGTTGCGCCCTCTCGATAGGGTAGCAAGGCGCATTGGGTCAATGGGACAAACGAAGTGCATTTATGGCACCATCATGTAAGACCAAAAAGCCAAAATTGTTCTATGTTCAGTCGCTTCCATTCTTTTGCAATAACGCCTAGGGTTGCTATCTCCCACGGAAGCCGTCGACTGACGGCGAGCATTGAACCTCATTGACAGACGGGCTCAAGCGATCTCCAGCATCGAAAACCTGGTTTCGAAACAGCCGAGACGTTCTCGCGGGAAGGATCGCTCGAACGCAAGCCTCACACCCGAAATTCTGCCCACCGTGGCCTTTACCATTCTAGAGAAGACAGAAACGCAAACACCGTTCTCCAAAGAACCACCGTCCTGCATTCACTTCCATAATAAATACCTACAAGATACGAGTTGGGCACACTAACACAATTTACGCGATCGCAAGATCGAAAACCGTGTTTGTCCTCCTTCCGTACCTTCCCGATTAGGAAGGCACGTGAAAGTCACTGCTAACGTAAAACATAGTACTAGGTCTCGGCTCAATATAACTCATCCACCGTAGCAAAAGTACTGGCAGTAAACAGATACTATCGGTCGATCAATAAATCAACCCACCGTCGCAAAACCCCAGGCAAAGATCGAAAAATCTGCAAAAGTTCACCTGCCAGTTCCCGACTCGAACCCGGGCCCCTTCGAATGCAAAAAGGAAAAGGCGCCAGCGACCACATACTTTGCTCGCCGAGCAAAAGAACTGCGTACTAGGCTTGCTACGTAGGCCTTTGAATCACCGGTGTGATTCGGGATCCTACGATTACCGCTAAGCCATCTAAGCACTAAACAGAGAAACACTTTAGTGTTTGCTTTGAACGAATGTAGTGCGCGCGAGGGGATATATGTAAGTTAGAACGCTTTTGGCCGAAGCTGTGCCGGCGCATGTTTCTGCCGCCGCATGATGCTGCTGTCGCATGTTGACGTTGGCGTCGCATACGTGGTTGTCGCCCAAGAGGTGTGTTACTCGTACGGAGGCAAGACAATGGACTCGGTCTACATTTGCCAGGCCCTGTGTCTACTTCCACGGGCATTCGACGATGCCGTTGACTTCATCAGGAGATGAACTTGTGCAGCTTCTGGACTCTCGCCGACCACTTCGTTTGCTCACTCTCAGCGTCTTGCGTCGCAAGCCCTGTTGATCACGAAATATCTTGCGCACTTCCACTTCATGAGCCTCACGGTCCCAACCATGGAGTTCTGTATACTAAACAGATCTGGTCAGAGCCACAAAAACTATGTCGATATTCACCATACTATCATAACTACACACACGAGGAACTCGAGGAATCAGAGGCGGAGGAATTTGACACACCTTCATTCAGTCTCGATGTATCTGCAGTGCAATATCTTGACTACCCTAGGCGAGTATCAAGTTGCTGCCTTCGAGGACGCAACCGCAAACCCCATGAATATGAGGCCACCCTCTCCTCGCCGTCCATGCACATTCGCACTACAACGCACACAGTGCCACACCTCTGTCCTCTTCGAAGTGCCCGAACTCAAGGGCAACGACATCTCAAGAAACTGTGACCTCAATCCGCTTTCCCAAGCCCTCCGCCTTGCCCTTGATACTTCCTGCGAATGCCACCTGCAGGTCTGCAATCGTCTCGCCATCCTCGTTGATGTCTTTTGACAATTCTCGAAACTGCGTACAGGAAAGCTCAATCCCAACCGTCTGCAACTTAGACAACCGCGTGACTCCCGCGAAGTAACGAAACGGGAATTCGCGGACGTGGAAAACCACGTTGAGATCGAGATGGATGCGGACATGCTTGAGATTCGGCAAGTCGCTTGCGAGAGCCTCCCACAAGCGATCGTAGGCGGGTAACATACAGCAGTCATGACCGACTGCTATGGCACTGGTGGTCCGAAACAAAACCACATGTGAGACCATTGTGAGCCGGCTTTGAGGGAGCCGATCGAGTACCTCGCGCAGGTCTTTCGCCGGGTCGCTAGACCAAAAGACTGTAGGAAGGCCGACACGAGGCTCGACCGAGCCGTAGAAGACTGGTAGCGCTTCGCTGTAGATGAGTCTGTTGGTGGATAGGATGCTAAGGTTGAGGCGGCCGAAACAGCAGGTGCAGGTAATTGGTCGTGGATCTGCTCCAGGGATGTCTGGAGAGTCCTCGTGGCGAGAGCAGCAGTGCTGTCGAGGTGGAGTCTCTTGTAGTTCGGTCCCGGCCTCTACCGCTTCCTCGTCATTTCCAACCTCGATCTCGCTGTTGCTTTGTACGTCGGGACTTCGGTATGGGTTGCTCTCCTCCTGACCCTTGTCCATGTCTTGATTCTCGTCTTCACCAACTTCCTTGAGCTCGTCCTTGCTCTTGCTCTTGGGAACAGTGAGTTCTTGGCTCTTTGCGAGTGGATACCGAGCCTCGACTGACTCCTCCTCCTCCTTTGTCCAGAGTCCAGAGAAGACGAACCCATAAATTCGCACTCTCAATTCAGGAGGCAAGCCCGTCAGGCACGCTTGCGGACTCTTCATCTTCGCCGGCGGCGTGGTCGCGCTCGTATCAGCAGTCGTTGCCATTATGGATGAAGGTGCGACGAGAAGATGTCTCGAGGTGGGTGGTGGAAGGAAAGTCCGCGTCGCAAGAAGTTTGGCGAGGATTTAAGCGAGCTGATCACATGCAAGGCACTCTTAGGCGTGGTCCGTGCACTTGCTCATTTCTCATGAACAGTCATTCAGTGCACTTCCGGCATTCAGTTAGGAGTAAGAGAGGTTTTTTTTTTCTTTTTGGATGAAAGTGCAAGAACTCAAGACCCCTCGTTACTGAAAGCCACGTAGCGTTCCATTCGAACGCTGTATTGTACCAGTCCATGTGTCTAGGCGATCCCTCTGCGCTGCCTGAAAATGGGCGTTCGCTGTGCGCCATCCGACACAACACTATTGTCCTCTCAATCAATCGCGTTAGAATCAGGCCAACCATGATTCCACAGCATTTCCACTCCGCTCACACTCACATCCACCCGCTTCCCCTCTTTCTCCGCCTCCTCCTCAATGGTGGACACCAACTTCTTCTCGAAGTCCTCCGCTTTCCCGCCGCCAGTAACGATATCCTCCAGAAGAACGTCTTCGTTTCCAAAATAGAGCAGCTGCAGCTGAATGGTTCGAACATTCGGGAGGCGAGCCACGCCGGCAAAGTGGTGAAACTCGAAGCAGTCCATGTCGACTTCCCAATCTACTTCGAGCTGTATACGAACGTGTTTGATGCCGGGTGTCTCACGGCGCATCCTGTGCCATATTGGTGCAAAATTGCCCAGACCAGGCTTGTCGAGGCGATCGATTGTCATCCCCATGCGTGAAGCCACCTGGCAGAAGAGAATTTTTGAGACGTACTTCAGGCCAGAATATGGCAACCGATAGCACACAAAGTTCAAGACTTCTGACGCTTGGTGGCCTTCATTTTCGTCAGGCAGACGAGATCGGACTTCCAGATTGCTGTAGAACACTGGCATGGCCTCCTTGTAGATGAGCCTGTTTGCACGAAGTACGGCGGGGAAGGCCCGTCCAAAGCAAGGGCAAACAATCGGCACCGGGCTTACTTGCATGGCATTCTCCTCATCTGGCATAGAACAGCTGTGGTGCGCTTTTGATGCATGGTACATCTCATCACCTTGGCCGTCATTCTTGCGTGCTGTCACATGCAAACGCTGCAGCACGAAGTCCGTGCGTTAGCTCCTTCCGCGTGAATGTCCAGCTCCACTTACTTTACCCCACCATATCGAAGCAGACAATTTGAGAAGAGGTAGACAAATTGCAGAGCCATAATACATCAGACTACATAAACCCCCCCAAACGCCTTCCCCGAGGTCGATCGAGTCAACCAGACCCCAGCGTACGTCGGTAAAAAAAAAAGGCATCAGCATCAGCAAGCCTCAATTCATGCCCCCAACCCAGCCAAATCCAGCAGCCAGATCACATCATAATAAGACAGAGAGCCACGTTCTTTTGCTTTTTAAAAGCCTTTTTCGTTGTTGTTCGATCTCATATCATAATAAAAAAGCACACACAAGGTATCACATCATCTAGAGTTCATCGTGGACACCGGCGTAGTCATCCTCATCACCAGTGACGGCCTCCTTGACCGCCTCGGCGGCGTTCTTGATCTTCTCCTTGACGCCCTCGGTCGCGGCGGCGGCTTGCTCGGGCATGCCGCTGGTGTCGACACCCTCGGAGCTTTCGGCGGCCTCGGTGTAAGCGTCGATGTGGTGCGAGCCGTTGTCACGGATGAAGTTGGCGAGGTCCTCGACGGTGCGGCCGCCAGAGTACTCGACTGGCTCGCCCTTCTCGCCAGCGCGGAACAGCTTGATGGTGGGGAAGCCCTGGATCTCATCTGGGACGTCGTTGGCGGTGGCATCAACCTTGGCGACAACGACCTTGTCGGCGTGATCCTTGTAGAGACCGGCGAGCTCGTCGTACTTGGGAGCGAGGGCCTTGCAGTGTCCGCACCATGGAGCGTAGAATTCGAGGAGAACGTCCTTCTCGTTGTCGATCACGACATCCTGGTAGTTCTTAGCCACAACGACGGTGACTGGGCCCTCTTGCTTCTCTGGAATTGGCTCGCTCTTGATGCTTGGCTCGACCTTGCCGTCAACGAAGTCTCCGACGAATTTGCCAATCTTCTTCTCAGTGAGCGACTTGACATCACCGGCCTCGGCGTAGGGGAACTTCTGGTTCTTGGAGGTGTCCTGGATAGCGAAAGCTGGCCACTTGCCAACTTCGAGGTTGAGGTTGCCGGCGTGTTGGCCGAAAGAGCTGGCGTCGATGGTGGCAAAGTTGACCTTGCCCTTGTACTTTTCGGCGATTGGCTTGAGGTCCTTGCTGAGTTGCTCACGCTCCTCGGCGGACTCGGAGAAGATGTATGCGAGAGGGATACCAGCCTGTGTGAATTTATCAGCATTCAGATATCACCTTTAAACCGTGCAGTTGTCCAACTTACGGCCATGTAGCCAGCGTAGGTCTCAGGGCCAACCTCGCCAATCAGAGGAGTAGCGGCGGTCTTTGCGAACTCAACGATAGCGTCCTTGTCGAACTTCTCGTTGAACTCGTTCTTGCCCTCATCGAAAGACTTGTACAGAACAACGGCCGGCTGCTTGACAGCCTCGGCCTTGGCCAAGTCGGCATCGTTGGTAGCAGCGAAGAGGTAGTTATCCCTCTGAGCGTCGGCCACCTCTTGATACGTAGCGTTCGAAGTCTTGTCATCCGCGGCGAAGAAAGCCACGAGAACCACCTTGTCTGCGGTCTTGAACTCGTCGAGGGCGGAGGAGGTGGTGAGGAGGGAGACGGAGGGCATGGACTGCTTGGTCATGTACGAGACAATGGCGTCTGCTTTCCGCGCGCCCGAGTAAGGGGAGATGTTCTCGGTGCCGCGGAAGACCTTGAGGGTGGGGTAGCCCTCGACGCCGTAGCTCTGGCAGAGTTCTGACTCGGCGGTGCAGTCGATCTTGGCGAGCGCGATGTCCTTCTCTTTGAGCGTCGTGGCGGCTTCTTCGTACTCGGGGGCGAGGGCCTTGCAGTGTCCGCACCAGGGAGCGAAGACTAAGGAATCGGTCGATCAGCATGTGATTTGAAGATTAGTAGGAGTTTGAGGATACATACACTCCGCGAGCACAAGCTCGTGCTCCTTGACGAACGGCTCGAAGCTGTCCTTTCCGAGATCGACGACATCGCTGGCCATCGCCAGGGCGCTGAGGCCCAGCAAGCTGTACGAGTAGCGCATCGTGTGTGTGACGGACGCGAGAAACCGAAAGTCGAGATCAATCCAGCAGATCCTCAGAAGCAAGATCGAATCGAGTTGGACGGTGGTGAGTTAGTTGTCGAAGGGGGTAGTAAAAGGGAGAGAGATCAAAAGGTGGATTGGAAGATTAGAAGAGCTACTTGAAGGGCCGGGTAAGGTGTGCATTTGGACCCTTGCGGCTCTCCGGTACAGCTCTCGCCAGCTGGTCTCTTCCACCCTCCGCCTCCAACTTTAGCTCACCCTCGCCCATACTTTTTGCTCTCTGACTCTCTCACACACGCCAACACAATTCCCCGGTAAGAAATGCATGCGGAATCCCTTCCACAAAGCTGACATCTGATTACCATTCCTCGTCAATTTTCAGCAATTCCTCACACCTGTCCTTCTGAGAAAATGGATCTTTCACGCATCAGATGTTGATTATTCACCCATCGACAAATCCCACGCGCCTGAGGATCAGCCACACTTAACGACCAACGGGCTCTGGCCTCCACCGCCACAAAAGCCTAATCTACCAGACACGTTGTGCTCTTGGAGAAGTATATTCACACATGTGTCGAGTCTCGATCATGGTCGTCGATGTTCACAACCGCCAACAATCACGAGCATAGCTGAGCACGTGGGGAGTGGAAGGGCGAGATTGCAGAAAGATATCGATGAGATTGTCTGGCAGATGTGTCTCTGTGATAGTAAAGAGTTCATATGCGTAATTTGTATGCCTTGGTATTGACCAAGTGGCTTCTCCGAGATCTATTCGATTTGCGAATTGCGACGGCGACAGTGATCATTGATCAGTTGTGCCAGCCCAATATCAACAATCCTCATCCTTCAATCTTGACCACATGGCGGCACGATCTTTCCAGAGGTTACCTGCCAGGCCCGCTCCTCTTCGATCTCGTTCGCCACACCATGTATTGTTCGGTCATTAATCCTCCTCGCCAGCCTGCAGTGCCATTCCCAAGTCCCTCCCAAGTCTTTGTAGTTCGACCAAGCCGGAAAAATCGTGTACGACCACAACCAGGTGGTCTGTATGTGCCTGATGTTCGAGTACCGGAAAGTCTCCTTATGTCCTGGTGTACGTAGAGTGTCGTCTTGCAAACCATGTATCCTCATCCATGCCATCGATTATCGATCACCCCCTGGAGATATTCCCCAACTGCGTCAACGCAGCCGTCAATTTCCTCCTCGCCGCCAACTCATCCCCATCCTCACTGGGTCGATAACACTGTCTGACAACCGCAAGCAGTGAATGATATAACACATACCTGATGCAATCATCAAAATCAGCTTCAATCGCATTCACTAGTACACACGAGGTGAGGAAAGACTCACAAATACTGCCTTGTCCTCTCACTCGTGTCCCTGATCGGCAGCCTTCCAAACCCCTCCGGAAAACTAGCACTCGGCTGATAAAAGCAATCTGACATAAACGGATCGCCCCAGATCGCCGTTGAGAAATCCAGAATGCCCGAGACAGTATTGTTGTTCGTATCGACGACGATGTTCTTATCTGCAGACATCTCCAAGATGACGAGGCTTGGCTGCGTAATCTGGTCGAGCACAGCACGGTGACGACGGGATTGGTCCCGAATGAAGTCATAAGGGAGGCTTATAAGTGCGTCTTCGCCGTCGCGGAGAGCACTTTCGAGAAGGCTGGCGAAGCAGCGGGACCAGGTGGTTGTAGTTGAGGATGATCCGTTCAATGGACGGACGGCGCCGAAGGCTGGGCCTGTGACTTGGGCTAATTGGCGGACGTACCGTCCAAGGCTTTTGTCGATGCTGGCGAGGGCTTGGGTGGAGAGGTCGGGTTCGACTTCGGAAAGGATGGAGCCTTTGAAGGGGCCGTTGATGAGGTATTGGCTGCCGAGGGGCATGATGGTTTTGTTATATTCGATCAGTCTTGGGACCAGGAGATCCGTTCGTCCTCGTAGGGTCTGCAAGACGATAGCCTCAGTCTGGAGTCTCTCCTCTTCATGTCGAAGCAGCCGGGCGTGAGATGATGGTCGACATCGTAGAACGTAGAAGAAGTCTGACAGGGGCTGGAGACGAAAGGCCCTAAAGACACTCCTGTCCAGTCTTTCGACCTTGACATTCCTCGTCTGTAGAGCCTTGATAGCAACCTGCTGGACAGAGCCTCGATCAGGTGATCTCGAACTCGATGCCATCTTCTTGAACCTAAACACCGGTGGGGAGACCGGCTCGAGGACGGCCGTCATTTTGTATATCTGTATCTGCCTGCCAACATCAAGAAGGGCCGAGAGACAGCGGAGGAGAGATACGCCCTGTCTGAAACGTGTGGGCGGTATGTTGGTCTCCCCCGGACACCTCCCAGACCGAGTAGATGCAGACGCAAATGAGGCAGGTGAAGATGGTGTGGATGGAGGCGTACATGGATCTCGTGTAGACGTCAGACGACTGACGCAGACATACCGAATAAGACCGGATTCGTCGATGCTGCAATTGGCGCTGCGTTCTAATCACGACCGCCACATGAAGTGCAGGCTCCTTCCACTGTACACCATACCGCTTAACCCGCAACGTGTGTGGCCAGCGACAAATGTAGAAGATGTCAGTGGGCATATGGGACACGGGATATGCCCCAAGGAAACGCACTGACGGGAGGAAGACCGGACAACAACCAACAACAGGCGGGTCCAAGGATTGATCCATGGGGCGTGCCAATAAAAAAAATGTCGCAGGCGACAGTTTGAACGCCGAGGATCCCATATAGGAAGGAGATCACAGAAACCCTCGCGTCCGGCCATGCTCTTGGTCGTCTAGAAGAACGAACGGCGCCGCGGGCGGTCGAATAGACTCGGAGACAGGCGAGCAAGTCGTCAGCGCTCGTCTATCTGCGCCGGAGAAGAGTTAGCGGCGATCAGAATCGGCCAATGAAACCGAGAGAGTTTGGAAAGGCGAAGTGTGGGGCCGGCTTTGCTAGAGGTGACTGGGGCAAGACGAGAAGAATATCCATATTACAGATCTCACAGAAAAGACGGCCCTGCTGCCCCGTATATCAACGTGAGACTTTCGGTGTCCCGAGATCTGGTGTGACCGCGCCGGACGAGAACTGTTACATGCGATGGGTCGGATTTGGCAGTAGACAGGTGCCACGCGCAAGGCGATCCATGCTGTGCTATACACCATCGTATGGTGAGCTGAGGTCTGGCTGGATCGGTTAGCAACCCGGGTGTCCACGTAGTGCGCACGTTGCAGACGCATGGCTGGCGACACAAAGATTGATTGACATGGCCTCGTCTCCGATCGTGAGATGGCTCGCATCTTGGTAGTGGCCGGCGTGATGCTGGGATGCTGCAGCATGGCTTGCAGCAATATCCATGGTGAAGGTGGTTCCATTGCAGCGTATGATTTCATTCCTTCTGTCGACCAAAGCCATCCCAATCCACCAGGCAGCTTCGTCCGCGACACTGAGGTCACCTTTCAGCCAAAATGCCCCATAGAGTTTTCGGCAGGAATGCGCCTCGTTCCATTAAGCGAGCGGTTGTGAGGATCCAGTAGCCCGTTGCGCGGAATGGAGAAGCCGAAGATCCTCCTCGCCTGACATGTCGCCTCTACTCGACCGATGTGGATGCCACCGAACTCGATGGCATATGTGGCCCCCACCATCAGCAATACGAGGAAATGTGCTCAAATAGTTATGACCGAGTGACTGCGGGGGTATGTCGTCGATGGCAGACGTATAAGGCTGATCATGCCGTTGAACTGGTGCCGTTCACTTCGCCTCGTCCTTCGGGGTAGGGTCGAAAATCTCCGAAATATTGTACCGCTTTAGCCGCTCGAAGCTGTCGTTAACCACGCTGACACCGCAGATATGCTTTCACTCAGTCAGCGTTGGTAACGAGGTAGGATGCACGTGGCAACGAGCAATGCCAAACTCAATGCAAGCCACTTACCTGATAGACTTCCACGACGACCAGTAGCTCGTAATTTTTCAAATCAACCTGATGGCCTGGCCCGACAATTGACGCCACCTGTTTAATCACGCTGTCGCGGGTTAAGGTGTTGTGGTTACGGAGAGTCGGCCGAATAGCAAACTGCCCGAACAGTGTTAGCATGCGAGTACGAATGCGCGAATATCTCACGCTTGGTCGGCAGTCGATTGGGCAGCAATTGGAATGGAAACCGTACCGTTCGCTTCTGAAAAGGTTCTTGATGAAACTGTGGTGCGAGAACTTCCTGAGCCACATGCTCAAGGCCTTCCGTTGATGCTCGGCCCATGAGAGTCATTGGGGACAGTCGCTGGGCGAATCGAGTACGCTTACGTGCGCGATTCTCCATCGCTTCTTCGCAGATTGTCTTGACCAAGGCCACGGGGTCAACCGGCGCGATGGTCTTGATGAATATGACTGCAGTGTTTGTCAGAGGTGTATGGTCTGAAGGCGTTTGACATATGACAGCATCTGAAGGCGTTTGACATATGACAGCACCTACCACATTGGACGTTGATCTTCACTGGCGTGAACAACCGAGCAGCTCCCGGCTTGCGGATATCGTCGACTTCCGCCTTGATCGCTTTCTCGATGTCTTCCTCGTCCTCGTCGGCTTCTGCACCGTCCTGTTCCTGGCCAGCTTGAGGGTACAGACGCTCGGCGTACTCTGTGAAGAGGTCCAGGATCTCGCCAATGCACTTGCCTTCCTTGCCCTTGCTACATGTCACCCAGACGCCACTGTCGCCAGGCTCAATCGTCTTGGGGGGATCGCCGCGCCGTGGCACGCGCCATTGCTTCTTGGTCTGCGAGATGTATATTAGCACAGCCTGCTCGTGCGCCACACGTGACGATTGGCAGCCCTCGAATTTCGGGGCAGATTCTGCAGAGACTGACCTTGGACCGCTTTTCGGCATTGGCTGGTGCGTCGTCCGCCTTTCGTTTCGTGCCCTGCTCCATTTCGCGACGGCCGATGGAAAGATTCCGTGGTCGATCGTGGAGATGCCGAGTGCGTCGCCGAAGTGGTTCACGTGTGCGAGTGTTGCAGGGCGTGAAGAGAGGTGCGAAGTGGGGCTTGACTCGAGCGACCTCAAGCTTCAATGCTGCCAGCTGCCAAGAAGAGGGTAATCCTTTCGACGGATGAATTCAACCACGACATCGGCGAGGACCAGTCTTCACGTTCTCTTCACTTCGTTCTGAGTCACAAGCTCATATATTGTTAGCAACCTCCAAGACCACATCTTAGCATTATTCGTTGAAAGCCAGATTTCCTCCGTGCCGAGCGGCCAACGCCGGGCAAGAATCGTGTCTTCATCTTCCACCATATTATTGGCTTTCAATCTTGACCACATATCTCCCTCAGCAGTATTTAATCAGCAAAATGACCCCCGGCCAGCCATACACAGCGTCTACGCTGTACCCAAGCCCATCCGAAGCATCACTAAAGCTACAGTTCCTGGGAAAGCAAATCAAAGATGTGCAGGCACCAGCAGCAATCATTGACGCAGCGGTGGTCAGGAGGAACTGCAAACTGATGCTCGACACGGCTGAGAAGCTTGGGTGTACTTTCCGCGCCCACGTGAAAACTCACAAGACCAAGGAGTTGTCCGAATTGCAAGTGGGAAAGGACTCAAAGTCTGTTAGATTGGTTGCTTCGACACTCTCCGAGATCGAACACCTAGCACCCTGGTTGTACGAATGCAAGTCACGAGGCAAGGAGGTCAGTGTCTTTTATGGGCTGCCTTTGTCATTATCTGCGGTATCACGCCTGGCTGCGATAGCGAGGGTGCTCGGGGAAGGGACGGTCGGTATCTTCGCAGACCATCCGACTCACGTCAAAGTTCTGGATCAAGTGGACGAAAAGACATGGCCCGGCAAGATTCCAGTGTTCTTCAATGTCGACGTTGGATATCACAGAGAAGGCGTTGCACCAGACTCAAAGCAGCTTGCAGATGTAGCGTATGCCATGAAGGCATCAAAACGCGCGACTCTCGCAGGCGTTTACACGCACTTTGGATCCAGCTATGGAGTGTCCAGCCCAGAAGAGGCACTAAAGGCCATGGCCGGCGAGCTGCAGGGGTTGGAGCAAGGCGCGATTGAATTCCTGAAATGTACTGGCGCAGACATCAGCAGCGACCCGAATGCTCCCAAGGTTGTCCTTTCTCTAGGAGCATCACCCACGGCGACAGCAATCCAGAACCTCTTGGAAGGCGGCGACGAGTTCAAGCAGTACCGTGCGGTGATTGAAAATTGCCAGAAGTCTTTCGAGGTCGAGTTTCATGCAGGCGTCTACCCGGTGATGGACATGCAGCAACTCGCCACGAGAGCGCGACCACAACATGCGGTTGCAAACCCACAGCAGAGTCTCCTCTCTTTCCAGGATCTCGGCATGCGGATTCTCACAGAAGTTGCCAGCGTGTACCCAGAGCGCGAGGAGGTTCTCGTAGCCTCTGGGGGAATCGTTTTCGGTCGCGAGCCATGCAAGAGCTATCCTGGCTGGGGAGTCGTTACGCCTTGGCCAGCGTCAGAAGGGCAGGTATACGATCCTGAAACGTCCAAGACTGGCTGGATAATAGCGCGGATTGCCCAGGAACACGGTAACCTGACGTGGGAGGGTCCAAAAGACAACTATCGCGAGCTGCAAGTTGGCGACAAACTTCTTGTGTGGCCGAATCACGCATGTATAGCCAGCGCGAACTTTGGCTGGTATCTGGTGGTGGATTCGGACAAACCTGACCCTGAACGCATCGACGATGTCTGGGTACGATGGCGAGGTTGGTGAGGAGATGTTGTAGAAAAGTAAAACTTGGCGTGGAGTTGCGTTCAATCGTCGATATTGATCGGTTGTCCAGAACGACCGCCTCCTTTGTTCGCTCTGCTCCCGCCCTCATCTGCCCGTGTTGCTTCCATGTTCAGCTCTGCGGTGAGTTGCGCTCCAAGACTGGACTCTCTACTCCGATTGTCCGTAATTTCGTCCACATCAATGCCATTCGACTCTGCAATCTTGACCAGAAGCCTTTTCTGAGCCTCCAACTTCTCCTCCAGTCGCTTCTCGGCGGATTCTCTGTCTCGCCTCGATTGATCATGAAACGTCGCACTGCTTGATCGCCACTTCTCCTCCCTCGCCTGGACCTTGTCAGCGTGCGTTTTCCGACAGTGCTCTAGCCATGGCAATAGTTTGGTTATATTGGAAAGTTCCGACATGGTTGTTGCACTTGCGGAGTTGATGCTCTGTCCGAGAATGTCTTGTAGAGTTTCGAGTTTCTTGTCAGTATCGCGACTTCGTTCAGTGGCGATCTTATTGGCGCCGCTGAGATTGTCGAAGAGCCAGCCTCCTTGGTGTTTCCATTCGTCATGCCATTTCTTTACAAACGATAAGATGTCATGGAGTTTCTGCTGGACTGGATCATCCGAGACAGGCTCTTCAGTTTCAACCCGTGCCCGTTTGAAAGGCCGTACCTCTGTGACATCGTCATCGCCCTCAGGCACTCCACGCGACAGAGATGCTCGTCTATCACCTTGGCCATAGATAGAGGCAGGCGGCGAGCTGGCAGGAGCGACGGTGCGCTTGGAGACCTTTGCAGGGGTCTTGGTCCGGGCGAACAAGTCAGAGTCGAATTGCGAATCGGTAATGGCAACGGTGTAGATGTGTTCCTTGGGGTTTGGGCCAGAGACATTCAACCTGATCTCGGCAGTGATCTGAGTGGGCACTGATTCGATGCGCTGCAGCGACTTGTGCAGGACAGAGAGAGCCTTCCTGACATCGTTGCGTTCTATGGCGGTCTCATTGAGTAATGAGCTGTCGCCGTTGAAGTGATGTTCAATTCCCATGGGCAAAATCGGATAGGCTGAGACGCATGGATCGTGACGCGCTACTCGTAAAGCTCTCCTGGTCTGCAGGTTCTCCTTCTCGGCGCTGGACGTGGTGTTTTGAGCGCATGCGGTGAGTTGATCTTAGTATCGCCAATGCGTGTGATATCGCGAATAAGTCTCGTGACTTTGCGGATGGTGCAGCAGCGGTGCAGGTGGGATTGCGATCTGAAACACCAGCTCGATGGGATTGTCGGTGGCGCGCACTGGGCCAGGAAGAGAGTTGGGGGCTGCTGCAGTCAGCTCCGGAGTATCAGGCGTGAGACGGCCAGTGTGTGATCATGAGATGGTTGCGGTGGTGTGAGAGCAGTTCGACGAAGAGAATATAGAGGAATTCCGTACTATGGCGACGATATGGGAGGTCCTTGCGGCAGCAGTTCACGTTTGACAGCAGAGGCCATGCCTGCGGATGCGCGCCAATGAGGTGGACCGGAAGGCAGTCTTGGCTCGGAGCGGTTGGCGGTGGGTTCTGTCGTGTTTCACTCCCCTCCTCAGCAGCAGCAGCACCACCGCCGTTGTGCCACATTGCCACGCCCGTCGTTGCTCGCACTGACATGGCAGAGCTGATGGCCGACGCTGCTGCTGCCACTGCCACTGCCACTGTCCATCTCTCCGACACCACCGCCCGGCCCTCCGCCTGTCCCTCTCTCCCTCCTATGCCTGTCCGTTATGCGCCATCGCGAGCGTCGTCCGCCCTGCAGCCAATAACGCGCTGAGCCGCCTGCAGCTTCACGCCATATGCGGTACCTGCTGCACATCCCACCATCCCGAGTCACGGCCTGCGTCGTTTCACCCTCGACCGCTGCCAGCCTCGACCGGCGGCGGCACTCTCGCCCAGGGTATGGCCGCCCGTTATGCGAGCGAGAGCGACGGGGATGATGACTTCCACTCGCTGTCGCTGCACCCTTCGGACCATGGCGACGACGATACCGACGCCGATATCGACGAGGACAGCGACCCAGCCATGGCCCCGCCTATCCACCCCATTCCCTCTTTCCAAGGGGCATTTGAAGAGTCCATAGTCGAGTCGACAGACGACGACCCATCTTCCAACCCTTCCCTTCCACAGGACGCAGAGATGAGACGTCGTAAATTGCTCGAAGCACAACGTTACGAGGACTTCCGCAAGACCCGCTGGAGACAGAAGCCCGACGCCAAGCATCATCCTTTCCTCAAATTGATGGCTCAAATTGTGTTTGGGATGCACCTGCTACAACAAGAACAGGCCAAGTCCAATGAGGAAGTCGTACGGATACTGCAGAATCATGTAAATGAGGTCGACTCATTTCTGGAGCGAACGTCCGAGGACTTCGATTTGGCGATTAAAGATATCGAAGAACGCATTCGATATTTGAAGTTGCCCATGCAGCATATGGAAGTGTTTGCCGTCATGCTGGACGACAAGAAGTTTCGCAACGACTTGCTCAATGGAAACGAAAAGATTGAGAAGATCATTGGCAGGACAGCAAAAGCAATGAATGATGCTGTGTTTGACATTACGAGTGGCATTGAGTCGACGAAGGAGCTGGGGGTCTATTTGACCAACGTTGAAAACACATGGCCGTTGAACAACATCGAAATCGCCGACGTCTTCGGGGCAATGCGTGGGAACGAACAGGGATGGCTGAAGTATCTCAACGATCTGTTGACTAAGAGCAAGAACCTCAACAACGATCTTGTGACCTTGGGAAACGTTATCGGAGAGATCAATAAACTTGCTGGAGCAGCGAGTAGGAGAAACAAGCCGCAGAGTAGAAATGACTCGCCGGCGACCCAACAATCCGGAGGCTGCTCCCCCGGGGTGAGGTCCAAGTTCGCAAAGGAAACTATCGCCTACCGAAAGCCTGGGCCATGGTTGGACAAGCCTCTACCTCAAGAGCCCGATACGAATGGAGGAGCTGTCAACGTGACCATGTCGAAGCCACATCCAGTGCCGTTTGACACCAGATATGAGCAACCTCGTCGTACTGCGCCTGTGCCTCGTTCTCGAAGCTCTTCAAACACGAATCGATCTCCACCACGATCTCGACCAAGGACTGCCGTCCAGTCTGCTGGACCTAGGAATGCCAGAGGATCATCGAAGGATAATATCCGAGAACTTGCAGATTTCTTGCGACATTCTGGACCACTACGAAGTAACCCACCAGAAGTCGTTTCTAACAAGAAGCCAGGTCGGTCTCAGAGCCAGAGTGCCAGTGAGATGATGAAAGTCAGCGCACCAAGAGGTTCTCAAGAGGTCAGACGATCGAGAAGTCAGGGGAATATTGCCATCGCCAAGGAGCCGACCAAAAGTATACCACGAAAGCCTGTCGGCTCTGGCAGCCCTCAGACCCAAATCAAACTCGTGCCTCAGGCAGGCACGCAGAAGACAGAAGTTCCATCAATCACGTATGTATTACCATGTTCGTATAGTGGACAAAACTGACACTTCGTAGTAACGGCTTCTCTCGCCGCCTCTCCAGAAAAATACGGAACCTACCAACACCTATCAGACATACGCCGAAACCCGAAACCATCTCTCGTCCCATCGACTCAGCATACTCCTCAACACCCGAAAAGGACCGAAAACGAAGCACATCATCACCCACCTACTTCACCACCGACACGGACAAAGATCTTCCCCCCGAGCCAGAAAAGGATGACACCGCTGCAGGTCACGGCACTCCGCCTGGTTCTCGACTAGGCCTATTTCCCAAAGATACTGGACCGTTGACACCCTCCCAAGCTAGCTTTCGCAGCAAGGACAACACGCCCAACTCGAAAGGCTGGGAGACGTCGACGGACAACTCACCCAAGACGCACTCTTCCAAGGCTTCGCGGACGCTGAGCATCAGACGCTTCTTCTCACATCGAAAGACCGAGAGCCAGAGTGTAGCTGTCTGATGTGACCACACCAAAATACGAACATTACAGCAGCAGCCGGCGTTGATCGCAGACGAGCTAGGCTGGCATTCTCTTCAGAAACATGACGACTTTCCATGATTGTATGTAAGAAGCAGGTCAAGAGGAGGAAGGAGGAAGAACGATATACCCGTCCCGCGGGAATCGATTCAAAGAGCCAATTCCAGCGCTCGATTGATTCGAATTCTATGAACAGATGTCAGGCTCGAATGATGGGTGGACCTAACAGAAGCAGGACATTTGTAAAATCACAGCGTCGCCGCATGAGAATACTGTACTATACTACTAGCACCTCGTCTTTTCATCACATGTTGAACGTTCGATTCGCTCTTCTTCTTGCCCAAGCTCACACACGACAGTTGCCCAAGCACCCAACATCGACGACGCCATCTTTAACTCAAGATGACACGTCCGATGAGACCGAACTCAGCGAGCAGGCGAGAGATCTCCCACACCAGTAGAGACTTGAAGTTAGATGCCGATGAAGATGTCCGTAAGAGAAGCACAGCACTTGCGCATCACACCGTCGTCACAAGAAGGAGAAACTGTACTACGAGCTTCCTCACGACATGACACACAATTCTTCACATTTTGATCCTAGCATCAATGAAATCACCATGTGCACTATACATCCTCACTCCCCGCCGCATTCCCATCCGTGCCATCAGGCTCCGGCAAATCCCTCGTCCCGCGTCTCCTAAACCCATTCATGCGGCTCCGACTCCTGCTAAACCCACTGAAAACCCCACTCGCCTCACTGACACTCCGACTACCCCTCCTCGCCCGCAAAACACTCAGGTAGTCCCTCCCGTCGCTCCAATCGTTCGTCAACACGTCGTCGATATCATCCATCTCGTCCAGCACCTCCTGTGGGGGGTCCGCGTCGAATACTGCTTGCAAGTCGCCGTGCGCGCCGAAACGCTCCCAGACGGAGAGCCAGGTGCGGTTTCGCGGGGAGGGGGAGAGGTTGTTGCGGGCGGTGCGCTTCCAGAGGTATGCGCGTTCGTACCAGGAGATGATAAGGAGGATGGGGGCGTTGAGGATGCGGACGGCGGTGATGTTGACTTTGTGGAACCAGCGGGGGGTTAAGAGGAACTTGAGGGGGAGGAGGAAGACGAGGGCGAGGACGTTGAAGGGGGGACGGTAGGCGAAGATGGCGTCGGATTTGACGCCTTCGAAGGTGAGGACTGCGCGGCGGAATTCGATTTCGGCGGTGGCGTTGCGGGAGAGGTTGTTGTAGGTGTTGGAGAGCATGGCGACGAGGATGGTGAGGAAGAGGGTGTTGCCGAGAAAGGCGAACATGATCATGAGGAGGGGGCCGAGGAACCAGTGCATTTCCACGGAGCGTTGGATCCCTGTGCCGTCGAGTCCGAACCAGATCCAGAGCATCCATTTGGAGATTGTGATGACGGTGTGTTTGAGGAAGCCTTCTTGGCCTTCGCTGAGCCAGGCCATGGCGAGGATGAAGCCGCCGAAGCACCAGCAGGCGAGGACCGTGAGGAAGGTGAAGTCGGCCATCATGGCGCGGAGCGAGATGAAGAGCATGTTGTCGGACATGAGGCAGAAGGCGAGGCGAGGGAGGAGGACGGGAGCGCCCATGGCCAGGATTTGGTCGGCGAGGACAGAGTACTCTGTGTCGTGGTGGGTAAGGCCGTGGACGCGGACGCCGAAATATGTCCAGAAGATTACCACGAAGGCAATGTCGAGGAATGACCACAGGTTTTCGGTGTGTACGGTCCATCCATGCTCAGTAATCGAGGCTATTTCGTCCAAGTTCCATCCTATTGCGTATACCACGAAGACGAGCTCAAGCACTCTAAACTTCAGATGATCGGGGCCTGTGTGTCGGGCTTTCATCGTCATCGTGAGGACGTACAAGACCAGGAGAATGACGAACTGGCACGTCTCGATGATACTCCTTGTGCGAGGGACGATCAATCGATATTGGTTCAAGATCGGTGCCCTCCTAGGGTCGTACAGCGTGATGCCTCGATTCTTGTAATGGTCCGGTAATATGTCGATGAACGATGTCGGCGTGTAGATGATCCTGCCACGATACACATTCTCAACAATCTTCTGGCATGCAGAGGTCGCGAGAAATCCTTTTGCTTCCGTCACGATAGCCACTTCAAGCGCGGTGAGCATTCGTTGGTACTCTGATCTTGCCAGCTTCCACCGTACCGTCCAATGAGGCTCTGTCCGATTCTGCCGTACGATATCCTCTGGTCCATTCTGAAAGGGTTCGAACCCAGCGACAAGCACATGTGCCAGCATGAGGAGTCCACTGCGTCCCTCGTGGTCTTCATCGAATCGTCGTAATATTCTCCCTGCCACAATTTCACACAGCGAAGCTCTTGTAATGTTTACAGTCTGATGATGGGCTTGGTATGATTGCTCTCGCAGGAACTGTGCTCGATTGACAAGCAAACAAAACACAACGGAGACATCGTCTGGGTCGTACAGATGATCGATCAGAGGCCTGACGATAGCAACGTTCATACGAGGGCTCTTGAGCTGTTCATTGCTGTATGGATCATCTATGTACAATTTGTCAGCCATCATTCATCAACGCAGCAATATCTCCAACGCGTACCTATACTCGCAATGACCAGCCGTCTGATCTTGTGTATCGTTGTGTAAACCGGCAGGTCGGCATGCGGATTAGGAACAGTCGGGTCCGCATTCTTCCTAGGAGGATAGCATCCATCATCGTCCGCCTCTTCATGTTCACCCAGCAATGTCTCT
Source organism: Zasmidium cellare ATCC 36951 (assembly GCF_010093935.1). Classification (NCBI taxonomy): domain Eukaryota; kingdom Fungi; phylum Ascomycota; class Dothideomycetes; order Mycosphaerellales; family Mycosphaerellaceae; genus Zasmidium; species Zasmidium cellare. The sequence continues at coordinate 212,685 of NW_022986963.1, forward strand.
TGCTCTTCTCTTGACCGTGCCATCCGCAATGCTTCGCTTATGCTCTTGGAGCTCGCACCTCGATTTGTATTTCGTTTCGGTAGCCGCGGTCGCACCGGCGACTCCATCCGAATGTGCGCGGAGCCATTGGAGCTGGCAGGTCGGTCGTCTTCGTTTGGTGCGTTGGACTCCTCGTCTTCGATAGGCTCAGTCGTTCGGCGTTGGATTTCCAGGAAGCTCGTGGTCCGTGTAGGCGGAGTTGGTGCGGGACTACCGTCCATTCATGCCAGTATATCCTAAAGCGATCCTGTAGGTAGGTTCTCACGTATAGATGAAGGGAGGTGCAGAGGAAAAGCAGATTGCAAAGATGAAGCAGGAAAGCGTGGGGTGTAACCTCACTTCATACCTCTCGTCGTGCCGTCGAGCTCTCTCACCTGGATGATCCTCGCTCCGTTCCCGGGACTCTAACAGCTATCATGTGCATGCGACAAGAGCGCGATTTATTGTAAAGCTCGTGCAACATCAAGCAAAAGAAGATGGTGTGGTAGTGTTGGCGGCGAGGCGGAAGCGTCCCAGCAACTTCGCCGCTTCAGCCGAGGGAGGCACCATCCTGCATCGTGAGCACTTACAGTATCGACTCATGCGTTTGGCGCCACATATCTATTGACCTCCCGAATAGAGCAGAATGCACTCGAAGTCCTGGATCGTTATTGCACTCACAATTCGGTCGAGGAAAAGAACCGGTGCCTGAGGCTGCAAACAAGGCCAACTGGGCCCGTGCGGCGAGGCTGCTGAACTGGCGATATCGATCCACAAACACAAGGTGTTTTCCATCATATGACTGCGTATACTCTCCCCATTACCGTCGTAGAAGATAAAAGAGCAATCTGCATGCGTTTGTAGAACCCAGACGTCTAGCTGAAGCACAGATCAATTTCACCGTGATATTGATCGGCCTTCCTCCCACCATACCAGTTATTAAACACCACCTCGAGTCCACTCTATAGGCAAAAAGAATACGCTGAGGACAGGATTCGAACCTGCGCGCCTGCTTAATGCGTTAATAACTGGCTCAGAAGTGCAACAATGGTGTAGAACTGTACCCGAAGGCATCAGATATCCAGAACCACGAGGTGTTCAAGTCTGACTCGTTAACCACTCCGACACCTCAGCAGTGTGTATTTTCTGTCACGGTATCCTCGTTAACAATATGTACCTACAATGTAAGCGCCAATGGTTGAGCTGTGTCCTGGTTCGGGGGCGGCAGGAAGAGAGGGCTGGGAACCGTGGAGCTGTGGTGGAGCCAGGGGCGACGACCTTGAGCCTGCCCTCTATCTCTTCTACAAGAACAACAACGTACCGGCATTATTTCAAGTCTCTGCGTTGCTGTGCACAGGGAACGATCGGCATGTTTGCTGCTACCGGCCCGGTCTCGTAATCTCAACTGTCAATCGACCGAGACGTACCCGCCACACAAATTCTCTAGGCGAACGTCACGCCGTCGCTCTCAAAAGAAGCTCCCCCATCTTTGTGACTCTGCTATCACTTGGCTTGCATAAAGACAGGCCTATACTATCATCGACGTCGCTAAGCGAGAGATGATAATGAAGAGTAGGTGACTTGGGCAAGCTCGTTCGTTGATGTATATCCCCTCTCATTTCCGCACGCGGTTCGCAGGCATTGATTGTGCTAAATGAGGACCCGAGAAAAAGACCTTGAACTCAAGATGGACGACAAAGTCAATGCTGGCGATGAGAAGACTGTGCTGGAGAGCAATGCTTCTGAAGAAGGCGTCGTCGACATCGATCCGGTGAAGGAGCGTAGACTTGTCCGGAAGCTGGATCTGCACATCGTGCCAATGGTGATGCTCCTCTACCTGCTTTCTTTCCTCGACAGGTACGTCCAAATGTAATCTCGGATAGAAGAACTTCTTGACTAACATCCACTTTAGAGTCAACATCGGCAACGCCCGCCTCTACGGCCTCGAAGAAGAGTGCGAACACCCAAAAACTCACCATCCCCAAACCACATGCAAGAGCTAACAACTTTCTTCCAAACGCAGCCTCAACCTCACCGGCTCCCAATACCAAACCGCCGTCTCCCTCCTCTTCGTAACCTACATCCTCTCCGAACTCCCCTCCAACCTCATCCTCAAACACTACATCACCCCCTCCCGCTGGATCGCCCTCATCACCACCGCCTGGGGCATCATCGCCACCCTCACGGGAATCGTACAATCCTACTCGGGCCTCATCGTCTGCCGTCTCCTCCTCGGCCTCGTAGAGGGCGGCCTCTTCCCCGGCGCAGCGATCTACCTCACCTTCTGGTACACGAAACACGAACTCGCATTACGGATCGGGTATCTCTTCGTGAGCGCCGCTTTGGCCGGGGCGTGTGGCGGACTCCTGGCGTACGGCATCGGCTTCATGGACGGCGTCGCGGGCCAAAGCGGCTGGCGCTGGATCCTCATCCTCGAAGGCCTGCCCACCATCATTCTAGGCATTTCCTGCCTCTGGCTCCTCGCCGACGGGCCCGAAACGGCCTACTACCTCACCCCCGAAGAGAAATCCCTCCTCCTCGCCCGCCGCGCGACGCAGACCGGCCAGACGGATACCTTCGAATGGGCCGACGTGCGGAAAGGGCTGAAAGATTGGAAGATCTGGGTCTTTTGCGTGGGGCAGTTCGGCGTCGACACGATGTTGTATGGGTACTCGACTTTCCTCCCGACGATCATCAAGGGCATCCGTCCGGAGTCCTCGACAGCCATCGTCCAGGTCCTGACGATCCCCTGCTACGCCCTCGGCGCGATCACGTATATGCTCGCCTCGCGGTACTCCGACTGGAGACAATCTCGCGGTCCCGTCACGGTTCTCTTCGCCGCGGTCGCTATAGTCGGATACGCATTACTCGTCTCAGACTCCAGCTCAGGCGTGCACTTCGCAGGCTGCTTTCTCGTCGCGATGGGTCTGTATGTCGCGGTGGGGATCCCGCTGGCGTGGTTGCCGAGTAATAATCCGAGGTACGGAAAGAGGACTACGGCGACGGGTTTGCAGTTGACGATTGGGAATGTTTCCGGGGTCATGGCGCCGTTTGTAAGTTTTGACGAACTTATGGTGGAGATGGAAGCTAACGACTTGTGTAGCTGTATCCGACGGCAGAAGGACCGAGATATGTCAAGGGACATGCGGTTTCCATGTCCATGGTTGCTTTGGGTGCTGTGCTGTACGGTGGTATGTACTTCTACTTCAAGCTCGAGAACAAGAAGCGAGCGAGCGGGCGGAGGGATCATATCATGGAAGGGCGATCAGAAGACGAGGTCCTCGCACTGGGCGACGAGAATCCTCGTTTCGTATTTGCCGCATAGAAAGTAGCTTGGAATGAAGGCGATTCGCGGTAAAAATGCTTTTTGATTGTGTTCGTCTGCCTCGTAGAATCGAGCAGTCAAACGTCTGTAGTACAATGTCTCACCATGCCAATCATCCAACCATCAAACATGCGCTGGCAACAAGTTACTTTTTCCGTACCGTCCCATGCGTCGTTAGCCGGCAGTGCCAGTTGAAGTGCCTGCCATGTCTCTATCTTGTCTGGACATATCGAATAGTCCATGCGTGTAATGTTGAATGCCAAGTTCTTGCATGATGTTGTGATCCAAACGCAGAACAAGCCAACAACAGTAAGCAGTCATGTCATCTCGCCCAGTCAAACGCTCATAGCCATGATGTTGTGATCAAAAGCCAAGCGGTCGCTGAGCTTGCACTTGCCTTGGAACAATGTTTTTCTCTTTTCTTGCCTTGCTTTTTTGAACGTCCTTTCACAATCGTCATCTCGCATGTCTTCGTCCGTGGCCGGCCAGGATGCCTGGGTATCCAGAATGTGTATCGTTTATATGATGTCCCACACGTCCTCGGCAGCGTGACAGAACTTGCTGCAGGCAACACTAGCGGACAGCGAGTAGTTGCTGATACTGATAGCGTCATCCTTGAACTGGTCTGCGAAGTTATCCGTGCCCTTGGCCATGGCGCCGACGAAGACACATATGCTTTCTTTCGATCCCAAATCTTGAATGTAGTCGCGTACTCTGACGACGGGCGCGTCGAAAGATAAAGTGACTTTGCGGCAGTTTGGTGGGAGGTGGTCGGTGATTGGGTTCTTGATGACTTTGAGGAGCTTCTCTTGCGACGTAGTGGAGCGGATCGAAAGTTTGTGGAGCAGCTGGACCATGAGACCGGCGAAGCGCTTGAAGGTACGTGGAATGCGGACGGTGGGCGAGACTTCAATCAATACACCCTTGGCAGTGTGGATGTAAATCTGTAGCTTGCCGGACTTGTTGAGGGGCGAGTCAAGCAATGTGAGGAGACACTGGCAATATGGGTGAGTATTGACGAAGAGATGCGCTGTTGAGAGCGGCTCTTACCTGGTGGGTGATATCTGGACGCGCATCGCTGATATCGCGGTTCATCTTGCGCATGACGCCAATGTGCTCGTCGCTGTTGAGCAGCGAGTACTTGTCATCCTTCATGCCATTACGGCCGCCGTGTGCCGCCTTGTATGTCTCAAGGCTGGCGTTGGACAGCACGACAATGAGCCGCTTGGTATCCTTGTCTGCCGATGGGATAGGCACGGCCTGTTCAGACACCAGTTGCGGCAGACTGGGCGGCGGTAGCGATTGAGTTTGCGTCCCTGGAGCAGAAGGAGGTATGTTAGCCATACTGCAAGGTCCTTGTTGAAAGGCGACGATGCAAGAGGCGATGAGGGCGCAAGGGTGTTGATGAAGTTGTGCTGGAAGGTTGTGCAACAGCAGCAAAGGTGTTCATCAAGTGTTGTGATGTTGATGTTAAGTTGCGATGGGGAAAGGGAGGGGAGGTCGAGGTGTGGAGGGGGTGCCGATGCGGGCGAGCAGTTTTTATCTCTCATCTGGAGCTTTCTTGCCTGACCGCCAAATCGGGGCAGGTTGAAATGGCTATCGAGCCAAAAGCCGGCCGAGCAACGACGAGCTGCTGCAGGTACACCTCACAACAACCGCCAGAAGCGCAGTGCAGCAGCTCGGCTGAGATGATAATGCCAGATAGCGGATCCGACAGAGGGGCATTCAAAGCAGAGGGAGGGGTCGGAGGGTGATCGTTCAGAGCTGCTGCAAATCATGAGGGGACATACTTGTACGCTTCGTGTCTCTCCCCGACGTCGACGGCCGTCTGCCAATGTAGTCGGTCGTGGCCGATGCGTCCAGCAGAGACTGCTCAAGCTTCTCAGCCTCGGGCGAGGAAGAGCCCAGTCGCGAGATGTCCGGGGCCATGGTGGAAGACTGGAGGAGGAAGACGGCTGATGGAGTCAAGGGTTGGTGCGCTGGGCAAGAGGCAGGTGGTAATAATTATGGTCGGTGGTAGGTGCTCTGGTAGCGGCGGCCAAACCAAACGGAGTCCGCGGTCCTCTGGAGGATGGATGGATGGTGGTGGTGGTGTTGTTTGTTGCTTCTGGGCTGCCGAACACTTTCACGCCAAAGAGCAGTGCTGACGATGCGGGTCAAGATGGTGGTGCGTTGGGCTGGCAGTCGGTCTATTATACGGATGGCACAGTCGAGTCGGAGCGGCTGTGGAGAGTTTGTCGCAGCTATTTTGATGAAAGGAAGGTCAGATGGCGGCGGACCGGCTACTTTTTGAACCTCACCAGCCCACACCCACGCTCTGCCAGGCATCGCCGCCAGGGAGCTAGGACAAGCTGGTTGGAGCTGCGTGAAGAGTTTTCGCCTGCCTCACCACTGGCTTGCTTGCTTGCGCGCTGCTGTGCGGGCGTGTGGGCGACGGCGGAGGCGGACGTCACCTTCTCCCTTCCCACAGCCAACAACTGCATCACAGGCCGATCTCAACCATGCAGCCTCCAACAAACCACGCCGATCCTGCTGCAATACATCCATACGTCCTCCTTCGCCGCTGACTCTCTGCGGGTACACTCTCACTGGACCTGTCCCGAGCCGTCGTCCCTAGCACCTGTAGCGAAAGCGACTCCATCACTGGTGGCCACCGCGGCGACAGGATCGCCTAGCGCTCTGCTACATTCCCCCAGCATGCATCCCAAAGCCCTCGCACAAATGGATTACCCGACAGTTACCTTTCACATGCCCGAGGGAAAGCTCTTTTCAGCGACGATGCCGTACGACCACACGTTCCAGCGCCCGTTCCCTCGGGGACCGACTATCAGCCTTCGCATGCTCACACTTCTTACAATCCTATAACACCCATTCAGACCCAGCATACGGAGACCGCATGCACGAGACACCCATCGTCTCAAAGACCATGCCATTTGCACAACAATCACGACTGGCCTTTCCACTGCGGAGCAAGTCCGTTAAGCTTCGAGGCTAGAGAACAGCACCTCATCCTCAACCCACGAGACGGAGAAAAAAGCATCCAACAATCAAACTAACACCCTATTGGAAGTTCTGCTTTTCTGTCTGATCACGAGTCCACTGACGCAAGCCTATAAATTGCTCGCAGGGCTCGAAACACCAATGACACGGTGCAAATGTCGCACTCTAGCTGCAAGGTCCGAAGCCAATGCTTGCCATGCATGCAGCGACCCACTCCCGCTCGTTTGCTCGCTCATTACACTGCGCCCAGCTACGACACGACTCGTTCGTGCCATGCAGATTGACGGAATATCTCGCGAGCAGAACTCCATGCCGTGGGATCATCCAATCGAAACTCTGTCGTCTAGTCGTTCAAAGTTGAACAGATTCAACCACATCGTCATTACCAACCTCCAGCCTAGTGATTACCAACCTCTAGCCTACATCTTCTACGGCACTCCACATGGAGAAATAGCGCAACTCGGAGCCCGGTAATCCACTATAGGAAAGTGAACACAAACTACAACAACCTCCGACATCGTCCCAACACAAAACGACATCGCACAAAACTCAATGCCCAGCCACCCGCAAAACAATCAATCAACCAGACAAAAGTACCCATGTACAGTACCACCCTTCTCTTCTCCACCTTTCCCCAATAAACAACAACGGTAGTACGACTAGGCCGTCTCATCAACAAACTAAACCCCTCAATCCCAATCCCTCTCAATCAATCAAAGAGTTCTTCCTCCCGCGCGTTCCAGCCCCCACCACTCCACTGCGATATCGCTCATAGCAATCGCCCTCTTCATTCAACGCTATGTACACATAGCTTTACGTTACACAAGGGCGAGCAAGCAAGCGAGGCTGGACAGCAGGGTCCACTACTCGGAAATAATCATGGCTGGCAAGGCAAGGTGGGTGGTTGTGCCTTTGAGCCGTAGCTGGCCGAGGGGATTCTCGGTAGACCTCGTTCCAAACAATTCAGACGGAGAAATCAAGAATGCGGAGAATTGTCAACAGGTCATCTCGTTTTCTGCGTGCTATGTGTGCTCGCTGCAAAGAAGAAGAAGAAGGGGAAGAAAAAGACGATTTTTTCAGATTTCCCTCCAGCGCCTCGCAATGCCCCATGAACGAAACCCGTGTCGTCATCAACAAAAAAACACACAACAGCCACGTTGAAGTTCAATTGTCCCAACCCAAATTCTTCATGACTTCGTGAAATCAGATCAGGCCATCCTTCCTTCCAGTCCGAATGGATAGGCTCGCCCACCGTTTTCCCATGGTAGTCGTTCGTCTGTCGTGCCTCCATGCCTAGTAATGCTTCATATCATATGCCAACCTTCTATCCCGTCGTTGTTCATTTTGAGAGACAAGAACCCCGTCTTTATCATCATAAAGGGGACATCAACATATCTTGCTTCCCTGCTGTGTCACCTCGCAGGCCCCAAAAACCAGCTCAAACACGAAGTTGGATTCTATCGCAGCTCCAGCTGGAATTGTTTGAAGTTCGAGTCCATGGCATGGCAGCGCGGACAGCTAGTCATTCGACCACGGCTCTGCTCCTGGATGATGGCGTCGGTGCAGCTGCCGCACAAGCCGCTGATACAAGACGTGCAGGCGTAAGACTCCTTCAAAAGGCTGGTTCTCCTACAACCAGCACAGTAGATCTGAACCATGTCACCAGCGCCAGCCATGTTACCGTTGCCCCCGCCAGCGGGTGTAAACATGGGTGAGGACGTCGAGTCGATCGATGAAGGATTCATGATCTGAAACTGTGAACCTGAATCAGCCGAATTGTGATGCTGATGGTGGGACACGCTGCTCAGGCTGCTGTCCACCGACGGGAAGTGTTGCAAGTCCAAGCCAGTGTGGTCGGCCGATGGTGGTGTCAATGCTCGATTGAGTGGCGATGCTTGAAAGGATTGGAACTGAGAGCCCATAGCAAAAGGCGGCAGGCTTGTCCGCGAGTTGACGGGAGGCGACTGATACGGCGATGCGGGTATCTGTGCATTGTGTGAGCTGCCATGAATTACATACGGATGTAGTAAGGCGGCCTCACCGGTGTCAGATCTCGCGAGCCCTCCTCTTCTGTAGCGCTGGCAGCCGCGTCTATCAAATCTTCCCAGCGCTTGCCGTAGTGAAAGGCCGGGTTGGCCGGCTCAGCTGAAAACGCCTTTCTGTCGCCGCCACTGCTATGCTTCAGCTCTTTTGATCGCTTGCGCTCGTGCTTGGCGAGTCTCGCTTGCTGTGACAGGCTCGACTTTCTGGGACGATTAGCGTGGCCCCCTCTGGAGACACTGCGTTGCAGTGCTGCCGATCGATCTTGCGGCGATCTGGCTAAGCTATGTTGAAGTAAGCCAGGTGCTTCTTGACCTGAAGACGCTGGGAAGCCTGACTGATCTTGCATGAAGGTCGTCTCCTCGAGCTGAGGATCGACGTAGACGTGGTTCTTCATGTCGTCGTGGTTGGAGTAAAAAGTCTGAAGGAGATCGGCTTCAGTGACTGTAGGTGACAGCTCAAGGGAAGGGTATATCACCTGCTGGATGTTGTCCCCTCCCCATTCTGAGTCTGGCCTGTGGTAGTGCAACTGGGCGAGAGCGGCGGCAGCAGAGGCAGCCGGGATGAGCGAGCCTCGCCGATACTCATCAGACGAGCGCTGCTGCGCCTGCATGCTGCTATATATGGCGGCCGCCTCTGCGTCACCAGCCGTGTAGTAGCCGCCATCATGTTGACCCAGAGTGTGGTATCCTTCAAAGGATGAGCTCAGGCCCGGATCTAGGTGGAAGGCGGGTGACAGACCTGACGGATCAGAGTGCTGTTGTATGTGGTGTACGTGGTTGGCATGGTTGGGGTCTTGGGCAGGGCGTTCATGGGGCGGCGATGTAATCATCAGCTCAAAGGATTCTTTGGTGGCCGGCAGCTTGGGGATGTAGTATTCGGGGTGGGCGCGGCGAATGTGCTCCTGCATGGAGCGGTATCGCTTCTCCTGCGGGACGAGACATGGTTAGCATCTCGAAGTAAGGGCGGGCAAGGCTGCGATATGGGTAGAGGGGAGAGACTCACGCCAAGGCATCGTTTTCTGCACTGGGAGCCATCCTGGTTCTGCAGCGGACAGACGACCTGCGAGGCGGTTAGCGGACAGACCTTTCAGCAGCGGCAATGGCACATCGCACCTCGTTGTTGACGTCGGTGACGGAGAAGGACGAGGTCAACGTCTGGCCGGTACGCGGAGGCATGTTGTCGGAGCCCAGGCAGCTGTGCAGCACAGCTCTTGTTGCTCGTGGGTGCTGACGAGTGCGCGGTTTGCACTGACTGGAGCCGACCCTGCCTGTCGGAGCTGCGAGCTAGACTGCGATTCGATAGAGTGGTGGCGGGAGTGGGCGACAGCTGGTCTGCTGCCAGCTCTCGAGAGCTTGGGGTGCGAGCTTGTAGCTGCTGAAGCTGAAGCTGTGTGAGGTGCTGTGCGGCGAGCAACAAGCCAGCAGCAGCAGCGAGAGTGGATTGCGGGCGGGCTGCGGCGCTGGCGAGAGAGCTGGCGAGCTGGTGCTCTGTGCCTGGTCCCTGCTCGTGCTGGCGGCGGAGGAGTAGTAATGTGGGCGAGGTCACTGGAGCAGCGGTGGCGGGCGTCGACCGTGGGAGAGGAGGGTTGGGCTGCTATCGCTGGTATTGCGACGAAGAGAATCCCCCGCCGCTGGTTTGGTTTGGTTTGGAATGAACCCCGCTCTTTCTCTCTGGGTGGAAAAGCCGTGCAGAGACACACGCCAATCAGCACCGCCGACCACGATTAGATAAGAGACGACGGCCCGACCGCAGCAGCGTGAGAGAGCGCAACACAACGACAACGACGACAACGACAATGGATGAGATGGTGAGACGGCGCCGCAACTCACCCTCTCAACGCATCTCGCGCACTCGTTCGCGCACTGCTAGCCTTGCCTTGCCTTGCCGTGCTCGGCCAGCTTCAGCAGCAGCAGCAGCGCCGTCTCTTCTCCTCGGCTGCGTCGAGACACAGTCACAGAGGGCCTGGGCCGCTGCGACGTCGCCAAGGGTGCCGGCCGCACCCGCGTGTCTGAGCCAGCGCGGATCACCGTCCACCTCAGCAGCCGTCAGCATGTGAAGAGACATCGACTCAGCGGCACCATCAGCACGACGAGGAGGGAAGGAAACAGGAGGAGGAGCGACGAAGATTTGAGGTCGAACGGTGCCACATCCAGAGGAAATTAAAGCGACGACATGACCTGTCATCCACGAGTCTTGGTATCTCGTACTGCGGATCCACCCGGCATGCGCCCATCGCTTCCACCTGCGTCCATCTCGGTGCGACCGCACCCTCCTGCGCGTGCACGGCAACCACACGCGCGTGCCAGAATGCACATCGACGTACTATCTTCATTACAAAGAGACCAATTCGCCCGTCACACGCTTCGCCATCTCACAATGCCTCACTCGTGACGACGTTGTGCCATTCACATCCCAGATCCATGATTTGAACCAGCAGCTCGGATAGCTGCAGCAACACCAGCACCGATCCACTATCAACCTCCCAACCTACCGCTTTATCTCATCCCAAGATGCCAAGTACGACGAGTGAACACTTTGGGGACTACTTCCACTCCTTGGACTGGAACTGGTGATAGCTCTTAATCGACCGCCATGTCCCTGACTGTGCGGCAGTTGAACGCAGACTCCACCTTTCTCCTAACCTTCACACCGCCGTTCGCTCCTCCCAAGCACAAGTACAGGTTTCCCGGTACCTTCACTATCCTCCTGGATCCCTGGCTGAACGGCGCTTCCATTGTCGGCCATCCCAAGTTCGCAACCAACAAGCATAGCAAGCCCGCAGCTATCAGTTCCTTGGCTGAGCTGGACGAGGATGTGGACCTCATAATCATCAGTCAAGACAAATCTGATCACCTCCATAAAGAGTCGTTATGTTCGTTGTCAAGAGATAGTAGGGTGCCAATCGTAGCAACACCAAAGGCAGCGAAAGAGATACGACGATGGCAGCACTTCAAGAACGACGTCTTACACGTTCTTGAGCCATTCGATGCGAAAAAACCCGATACAGTAATGAGGATACCGGTCGAGCCTTATTCCTCTGCAAGCGCAGAAGGCGAGGTAACAATCAACGATGTCGTTCAGAAACGAGACATCACTGGCTTGCACAACGCCATCGGGATAACTTATTGCCCGCCTGGCACACTGCTCACCTCTCCCGATGGCAGCACTGTGAAGCTTTCAGACATGCCAATGATGTCTCCTTCGCGACCAGGAACAGCTGCTGACAGTCCCAACTCTCCGTCGTCTCCCAAGTCGCCAATGAAACAGCGATACATACGAAGTTCTTTGGACGGGGTCGACTTTATACGACCTTCTACACGACGACCGCCTTCCGGCGATGACGACTACGATGCCACGAAGCCTCCCGTTTCCAGAGGTCGAACCGGTTCTCCTCAAGGTAGACCTAGTACCAGTGGGTCTCGACCGCCAATGTCACGTACAGTGAGCAAGAGGCAAGATAACTTCGAGCACGTGCTGAGCGTGATCTACACACCTCATGGGGTTCCACCAGCTACACTCAGACCGTACGTCTACAATCACCTTGCTCCATTGCGAGGCGCATTACCCGTGACTGCCCTTATACACAGCCTCAACATGGAGTCGAATCCTTGGTTCATGGGCGGGCTGATCAGTGGAGGCGCACCAGGCGGCATAAAGCTGCTCGAAGAGGTGGATGTCAAGTATTGGATCTCGGCGCACGATGAAATCAAGGACAGCAGCGGGTTGGCCGTGGCGTGGATTTCGAAGACGAGATATACTACTGAGGACACCACGAAGATGCTGAGGCAAAGAGAAGGAATGGGATCGGGGAAAGCCGTGGGCACGCAGGTGGTTGCTTTGGAGTGTGGGGAGAGGAGGAGGTTTGCTGGATAAAGATAATTGTAACGATGAAATCCACGTCCAGGAGATGATCAGTTTCGGGGGTTCTATGGGCTGAGTACCAGACCCTTTGACCATCTCTGGATTGTGGATGGCGAAGAAGACAGAGAGTGCCTTGTAGCGCGATACCCGAACATCTATTGCAATCTCTTGGAAGCAACTAGCTGTGCCTCACTTCGATCCCAAACAACATCAGCCGTATGTGGTCCCTCGAGACTTTATGAAGCTGCGAATATCTGGGCTTTAAATGGGAGGTGAGTTCCAGCGACTCGCATGTGATTAGAGTGTCTGTGCGGTTTCGCCTGGCTCTATTTTCAACGTCTTTTGAAAGTTGCAGCATGCATGGAGATCAACGTCATTAGCAAGAGATTCTATGCGTTGCAATACTTCCACTACAGCGGTGTAGTTGAACTACGCACAACTCGATTTCTGGATTGAATACGCATTTGATACAACAGTCGCCCAGAATTTGACTAACCCCCATCAAGCCTAACCAAAACAGCTTCAACTCAATTTGCTCAACACTCCAACCTCACCTCATCCACCCCAACACCTCTCCCACTCACAACACCACCCAGACACCCTCACAATGGCCGACACGAGCACCTCCTCCTACCTCGACACCAAAACCTTCCTCTCCCCCACCTTCTCCCCCTCCATTTACGCCAACAGCCTCATCCTCCAAACCAACAACGCCTCCGATACGCCCCTGGACCTCTCCACGCCCCTCTCCCGCGTCCTCTTCGACGTCCAAGAAGTCGACACCAAAATCGACACCCTCACAACCCAGAACGCGCCCCGCATAATCAGCCACGCGCAAAACGAAACTGAGAGTGGGAAGCGCGTGTTGGAGGTCGTGGAAGAGCAGGTGAAAGTTCTAAACGAGAGTTATGAACGCTTGGAACGGGAAGTCGGGGAGCGCTACGAGGCCGCAGAGCAAGTCCGACTCGTGGCGGAGCGGATGGTGAGGACGCTGAGGCTGGGACGGCAGGTGCAGAGGGTTGTGCAGTTGGGGCGGCAGTTGGAGGGGCAGATGGAGGAGGTGAGCAGTCCTCCCTCCGCAAGGCAGGGGAGCGGGGCGCGGGCGATGGTGCCTGCTAGCCGGACGTTGTTGGAGCTGAGGGGGTGTTTTGCGGAGGGGAGTGCGGAGTTGGGGAGGTGTCAGGCGGCGGTTGTGGTGCGGCAGGATTTGGTTACGCCGAGTGAGAGGGGCTTGGTTAGTCGGGCGCAGGGGGTTGTGAGGGAGTTTAGTCTGAGTGGGGTTGGTGGTGGAGGGGCGAGTGGGGAGAAGACGTTTGCGCAGGCGGAGGAGACGAAGGCGAGGGCCGCGAGTGCGATGCAGACGCTTTATTTGTTGAGTCCGGTTAAGAGGGACGCTACGTTGGAGGCGTTTGAGCCGACACTACTCGTCCAAGCATTGCAGAGTTATCTGCAGACTGCGTTGACATCTTCCCTTGCGGCGCTGAGTCGGGCGTTGGCGACACTACCGACGCTGGAGAGGACTTTGCTGGAGATTTCCGCGAGGTGTCAGAACATCACCGCCCTGGAAAACCTCCTCGAAACTATCAAGCCGCCTGCACATCCCCTGCTCCCACCCAGCGACTCCTCCACTACGACAGACGACAACTTCCTCCAACCTCTACTACGACACCTCGACACCAGCTCACTGCCTTCGTACTTCTGGCGCAGTATGGCCGGGCAGATGACAGCTCGCGTGCAAGAGATCTTGCAGAAGGGTGGTGTGAGTGCGAGGACGTTGAGATCGAATCGAGATCGTGTGAGGGACTCTGTTCGCGAGTGTGTGGATAGGGGGTACCGAGGGGCTAAGAAGCAGGGGAATTGGGAGAGGGAGGCGGCGGTTATGGTGGGAAGTGTTGTTGGGCCTTTGGGGAGGTGATTTTGATGCTTTCTTACAATCATATCCATACGGGGAGCGGCTCCACCAGGAATGCCGATGTGCCAGCCTTTCAAGACAAAGGCCTCATGAAAATCTGACTTTGAAAGGCAGAGCGCTGAAAATCTGTGTATCAGTGTTGGCCATGAGGTTGGCGTAGTTGCTACAGAACGGGAAACTAACATCACCGCCTTTCAGCCTTTGGGGCGCGCGGCCCGTGGATGCGCCCATGCGGCGTGGCTGGCTCACGTGCAAGCCGTCGAGCCTGCAGTGTGACAAGAGCTAGCCGCACAGCCACGAACGCACCTCAACACAGCCTGTCTGTTCATTGTATTTCCTGGGTGTATGCGCTGCTTCAGAGCTCGGATTTCAAGCTCAAGTTGCACACCTGTCCAAGACTTCTCGACTTGTACGGCAATTTACGATTCGATGGCGGATCCAATCTCTGCTTTGGCAGCTGTGGGTGCTGCGTCGAGCGTGCTTCAGATCATCGACTTCTCTGGAAAGGTTTTGTACAATGCAGCGAAATTGACGGCTTCAGATGATGCTCTTCGAGAGAATATTGAAATCGAGAGGCTAACTCGACAGCACGAACTACTCATCCAAGAAGTGGCGGAATCTGAGGCCTGGAACCAAGGTCCACCAGCTCAAGTTGCACCCCTCATCCAGAGGGCGAAAGAGATCGGTCAGAAAGCTGGGGAACTCTTGAAGCTACTTGACGACTTGAAAGTGACAGAGGGCCGCAAGAGCGTCAAGAGGGCCCTTCAAAGCACTAGGCAGGCCGCCCGGGCTGTTTCAAAGAGAAGCAAGATTGAAAGGAAGCAACAAGAACTGCACAACCTGACCAAACAGCTGGAAGTTGCCCTGTTGCTCAACGTCGCATCGAAGCAAAGCGACGAAATCGCTATACTGCATGACATCGCTCAAACGCAGGCCGATACCCATAAGTATCTCCAGGAGTTTGAAGCAAGGGCACTCCCAGCAAAAGAGGAAATCATTGACAGCTTGCACTTCAAGGAACTAAACTCCAGGCGCGACACAGTGGTTGATGCGTACGATGACACCTACCGATGGGCAGTGAAGGCTACGGACAGCAAATTGAGGGCGTGGCTTTCTGAAGGAAACGGCCTGTTTTGGGTGTGTGGGAAACCAGGATCGGGAAAGTCGACCTTGATGAAGTTTCTGCTTCATAGTCCGGAAACAACCTCATTGTTAAACTCTTGGGTGTCAACCGGCCAGCGTTGGGTGCTTGCGGACTTCTTTTTCTGGTACCTTGGCACTTCCAAGCAAAAGTCCACGTTTGGCCTCTTGCAAGGCATACTGTACAAGATTCTGTCAGAGTGTCCAGAGCTTGTTCCTGTCGCGTGTCCTGGGCGTTTCAGCTCTGCGGCCCATCGACGGCAGGCGTGGACTCAACAGGAGCTTCTGGACGCCGCCTATGCGATCGCACGCACCGACTGTCGAAGCCGCTTCGAGCGTGGCAATGGACAGGAAGAATTCGACGTGCGCTTGGTGTTCTTCATCGATGGGCTGGATGAATTTGACGGTGACCACGCCGATCTTATCTCCGTACTGCAAGGCCTAGCAGCAGGAGGTAGGATCAAAGTGTGTGTCTCGTGCAGACCGTGGAACGTCTTCATCAATGCAATGGGTGACACAGAATTTGCCATACACTTGGAGCATCTCACCCGTAATGACATCGAACATTACGTGCGCGACCATCTCGAAAGAGCCGAAAAGTCACAGACAAACCGGACGCATCGATTTCGCCGTCGTGAGCCACAGGCCGAGAAGCTGATCCAAGCTGTTGTATCAAAGGCAAATGGCGTCTTTTTCTGGGTTTTCCTGGTGGTCCGGTCGCTCATTTCTGGCTTTGAGGAAGGCGACAGCATTGAGATTATGCAGGACCGCCTTGAGCAACTCCCTGGCGAGCTAATACCATACTTCAAGTTGATCCTAAGCCGCATGGACAAGGTCTATCAGAGGATTACCGCGACTGCACTCACGATCGCCGGAATTCCTCGCCGCAATGACTTTCCCCAATTTGTGTATGTATCCTTCTTGGATCTCTGGCCCATCGTAGATAAGCCGAACCACTACGCGAATTCAAACTTCGCCTATGAGCGAAGCCTGGTGGCTTACTCCTTTGACGAGCTGCAACAGATGGCAAGTGAAACAGCACGTCTCGTTCGCTCGAGCTGTCGCGATTTTCTGCATGTCAATCAACCAGAATTTAGAGAAGACGGACCACTGTCGAGTGTAGACCTTATGCCGAATGCGCAAGTCGAATTCATACACAGAACTGTCTACGACTTCTTAAATCTGGAAGACATTCGCCGCATCCTTCAGAGACTCTATCCTGCTCACCTGGCACGACCCTCGATAGCAGCCAAGGTGACACTGGCCAGAGCGAAATTCGCTCCCGTTGGCGAGCCGAACGATCCTTGTGAGCACATAGACGAGATGGCGGGTTGGATATGTTCAGGAAAGCCTAGTGATCAAGTTCTTGAAGAGCTTGACTCTCTTGAAGTGCAGTACATGGATAACTACTGCACAGCAAACTGCACGATCCACGCTAAAGCGCCTTCCGACAATAACTTGAACAGGCATAGAACGATGTGTACCCGCGGATACTACCAGGCCATCACGCGAACGTTTGCGCAAAGGCTTGACGCCTTCCAAGCTTCTCAATCCAGCACAAATATCCGGGCGTGCGAATCACAGGGCGAGATCATTCGCTATGCTTTTGGGAAAGGGACATATGAATTTGAGGAGAAGGAGGCTATAAAACTAGATTTGCTGGATGTGAAGTTGGTTGTATTGCTCATAGCTAAAGGCGCGGACCCGGACGAATTGCTCATAGCGTTCGGCAGCTGCAGCGATATCGGCTCCAGTACGATGCCTTTGGCAAGGTTCATACGCAACTGGCTCTTCATGAGCGCCAATCACGATCAAGACGAGGCCGTCTGGTCGGTGGTCAAGTTGCTCATCGATCAGGGGGCCAAAGTGCCCGAGCGGTGCCCGATCTCCATTGCCGAATATCGACGGACTGTCGCAAAGAAGGACATCTACAAGTATCAGGATCTAATCGAAGAATTGCCGCCGATGGAGTGGACAAGCACAACACAAGCACTGCGCTATGCGGTTCCTGAGGGAAGAGCGCATGAGATAGAGGAAGTTTTGGCACACAGTCATCGACAATAGGGCATCAGGAGCAACGGCGCTGCCCAACCTCCATGCTCATGACTTGGCTTGAGCTACCATTGCCAATAGAGACCTTGTCATACCCTCATGAGCTGATTTGCTTGGCGGCTGTCTGTCCCGATGAAAGTCTCGATCTAGCTGCGGGATCTGGTTGGATTGACGCATGGATTGAGGCGTGAATTGAGGCATGAACTGAGGCATCCTTTTTGCTTTCCCCCCAAAAGCTGTCTTTGAACGATCGATTATAGGAAACGCATTTCTGTGATTCGGTTCATCATGGATCTCGTTCCCGACTTTCGTGTCTGACAGCCTTGGATACACTCGCACCGCCCTCTGCGGGTCAGGGGTGACTTGGGCAGGCGCTCCTCTGCGATACAACACTAAGCGGAACAAGTGAACAAGACGAGCGTCAAGACCGGGGTTGATCCCCCGCCTCCTGGGTCGCGGGAATGGCGAAGTTACCAGGGGTTTTGTGGGATGGAGGTGGAGGCCGAGTGTGAGGACGGGCCTGTTCCCAGGCCGACCCCTTGGGGATAATGGCGAAGCTGTGGAGCGATTTGGGGTGGATATGGTGGAGACAATTCGGGAGGAAGGGGAGAGTTTGGGAGGACGGTGGAGAATTGCTTGGTGGAGAGGGAAGTGAGGCAGTATGATGTGGATATTTCCTGGCAGGTTGGCGAGTGATGTTCGTGATCTTCGGTGCTTGAAGAAGTGAGGAATCAGAGGTGAACAGGGGCGCATATATTGTTGGAAATGATTCATTACCGTAACAATACGGACTCAAGTGCACAAATCTCAGAATGCAAACCGAAAATGCCTGGAAGAGCTACTGTCTGACCCGATGAAATGCTTTGCTGCCTTGCCCAGAATGAGTCAAGAGTCCGAATGACCAAAATCCGAAATCGCAGCGCCTCGTTCAGACAACTCTCAAAAGACCACCACGGAACACGACCCTAAACCTCTCACCCTGACCAAACCTGTATCACTCATCCCTCAAGCAAACCCCAAAATACTCCTCTTCCCATCCCTCTCCTTCCCACTCCCCCGAT
This sequence comes from Zasmidium cellare ATCC 36951, assembly GCF_010093935.1. NCBI lineage: Eukaryota > Fungi > Ascomycota > Dothideomycetes > Mycosphaerellales > Mycosphaerellaceae > Zasmidium > Zasmidium cellare. The sequence goes on from NW_022986963.1 coordinate 231,097, forward strand.
ACGGCAACGCAGTCATAACAGTATGCCGACTCCCCCCACTCCCCCCATCCCTCCTCCTCTCCTTAGGCCTCGAATGCCGACTACTACTATGACTCTCCCTCCTCGTCTTCGGCTTCGACAGATCCACGCACGAGATACTATCCTCGGGCAGAACAGTCTTGATATCGCCCAGTCCATCCGATTCCTCGCCGATGACGAAGTCTTCCCAGCTCTGTTTCGAGGCGGTGGGCTCAAGGGGTTCTTGCGGGGCGGAGACGTAGGTTGACGGGGCGTGCGAGCGGGAGGCTTTGCTGGAGGCGTGAGAGGGTGGGAGGGAGATGGCGGCGGGGAAGAAGCAGGATGAGGGGGCTTTGGAGCCTGGGGCTTGGGGCACTGCGGCTGCTACGGCTGCGGCTTGGTCGTAGGCGTCTCGACGAGGGGGTTTGGTCGTGCTGGCTTTGCTGCCGGAGGATCTGCGGCCGGCGTCGCTGTCGCGGTCGCGGCGGGAGCGTGAGGAGTGCATGCTGATGCCGCTGTCGTGGCGTTTGAGGTTGGCGTCGTCGTGGCTGCTGCGGCGGTGGGCGTGACTGCTGTGGCGGGAGCCGGAGACGTGGCTTCGTGGGGTGTCGTGACGGCTACTGTGTCTGGAGACGTAGCTCTTTGGCGGTGGTGCTTCGAGGTAGTAGTTTGGACGATCTTCAATCGCTTCGACTGGGAGTGTGGTTGCGCGCTTCATACTGTGGCCCGAAGGTGCTTCACTTCGACCACCAGCTCTTGATTTCGGGGCGTACTCGTAGTCATCGATCGTTCGACTCCGTGTCGGCATCGCCTTCATTCCCGAGTATCGACTCAAAGCTTCCTGGATGTCCTCGTCTTCTGTATTGTGACCAGTGGCTTCGATCATACGCATCGCCTTTGTCGGCGGTGGCGGTGGTCGTCTCGAGAACTGCGATTCTGTCGTACTGTAGTTCCGATGGAATCTTCTACTGTCTGGTTTTGGTGGTGCTGTCGGCGGCATTGACTCCTTGATAGTTTCGGCTCGTGGTGGCGGTGGTCTGGCATCGCTAAGAGAACGTCGGCGAGGTCTTGATTTCGACATGTATGCCAGATGTTCGGCTTCATCTCTGGCATTGTCTGACTCTGCCTTGCTCATGGCGAACATGATTGCAGCGCCTGCTGCAGCACCGAGAGCGGTGCCGATCAAGGTCTTCGAAGGAAAGTCTGACTTTGCAGGCGTTGTACTGCTGCGTGAAATGCCTTGACTAGGAGCTTCTGACTTCACCGACTTGGACGCCGACGATGCGAGATCAAGAGCTGTTTGCATCCTCGATTTAGCACGGGAAGTTTTCGAAGCCAACGATCCTCTCGAGACCATTGACTGAGCAACAGACTGGGCGTCATCCTGCGCAGCACTACTGGCTACATCTTTCTGCCAGGTCAAGACACGTTGGTCCTCTGGCGGAGCAATGGTGTCACATCTGTCACCTTCGCCATGAGGTTGTCGGAAAATAAACTCGACCGTGTTGCCGTCCAAGTCTTCCACGGCAGCGTTGAAGCAGGAGCAGTCTTCGTTGCGGTAATTTGGAGCGCCACTGGGAAGGGCACCTGAGTTTAGTGCTGCAGTGTAGCAGTCTCGTACTATTAGGCGGCTCTCGGCCAGAAATGCAATGTGGTTTGGCGAGGGTCGGGTGCTATATCTGTTAGTCTTATACAAAGGCAAATATTGGCGGTGTACGTACCCAATAGGTGCCTGTGTGAGGAAGAAGTCGGCCGAATCGATCCCAAGACCTATAGAATCGCCTTGGTGCCCAATGAAGCGGTATCCGAGCGGCTGCAGTGCAGAGAGGTAAAATGACGTGGCCGAGGGAATGTGCGAAACCGTGAGACCAAAATGTGACATAGGCATCGTGCCACAGCGGTCAGAGCAAATGCAAGCTTAAACGATAGTGGAGAACGAAGCGTGCAGTGGAACGAGAAAAGTCGAAGGCGGGAAAGGCGTGGTTGTTGAAGAAGAAGTAGAGACAACCCGGAGGATCTGTCGGTGGTTTAGGGATACAAGACAAGGCAACCTCGTCAGTAGAAGAACGATTTAAGAGTACAAAGGGCAAGAGATCTTCGCTGCTGCAGAGGCTGAGACGAGATAGGCGTGCCCCAGAAAAGTTGAACGGGAGAAGGAGACTGAAAGATGAGGAACAGACGTGCATACGTACAGGCAGCCAAGCAGGCGCTGTATGCTGCCTCCAGCACCGTATAGGCCCATTGGCAGGAGTGCGGTGAGGTGAGCAAGCAAGCAAGCAAACCTCCACGCCAGGCAAGGCTGCCTTCCCTTCCCGTCTTCGCTCGCGGCGGTGGAGCCACCGCTGGGCGTGGTTGAATCCAGTGGTGTTATAGCACGCCTCAGCTATTCCATCGCCGTGAGAGGGAGCGTGACCTAGCGCAGTCAGCCAAAAGTGCCTACTGGCCAGCGGCGCTGACGATCCAAGTCAGGCACGCATACAGCGACTGCCACGTCCATGTCGCCGCTGCAGCTAGAGCGCGGAAGAGCCTTTACTGGTCGGCACGGCTCGACTCATGCATGAAGCGGCTCTATTCTCGCCAGGGTGCGTGCAGATGGGGAGTTTGTGGGGCTGTGGTTGGAGGTGTTTGTCTGCTGCAACGAGACAATGCGGCGCGGCAGAGACAATGGTTTGGCGCGTGTACACGAGATCTGTCGGGACATTTCCAGGCGGTTGAACCGCCGGACGCGTGTATGAGAGATGGCGGAGGAGTGAGGTGATGTTGGTGTTGCTGGTCCGTCGCCAAGCGCGACTCCCTGGCGTGAAACGGTCGGCTCACGGAATTGCGGTGTCGTGGTCGAAAGATTGAACAGAGGAAGCGCCGAAAGGTGCCATGTCATCCACCATCACACATCATCGTCTGAGCTGTTGTCCTCCACAGGATATGTGTCCTATTCGTCGCCAAACCTCGCTGTTGGCCTGGACTGATGTGAGAAGCGTGAGGGAATTGCCACTTCTGGACCGAGTTGCAGATTGAGGAGGCGGCCAATGCCTTTGATTGCCGAGGGCCTGATGATGAAGAGAGTGGAGCTGTCAAGTGCATGCTGTGGTTGTCATCCTGCTCGTGCTGTTGATTCGACACCTTGATGGCTGCTTTGTCTATACAAGAATAGTACACTTTATCGGAATATGTCTACGTCGTCGGGCAAGACCGGACGTTGCCTCTGTGGCAAGATCGAATATGAGCTCAAGGGCCCTTCGGCTACGCCTTTGTACAACACAGGTAGCATATGCATACCCCTTCACATCACAATGCAGATGTCCTGATTCCACTGCAGTCTGTCATTGCCTGAATTGTCGTAGAGTCAGCGGCACAGCATTCTACACTGCGTCGATTTGCCCCAGAGAAGTACGCGAGCCCACAATTTGTTCTTGAAGCACCCAGCCAGCCCTCCACGTGCCGCAACATGATGCATGTGAGCTGCAACATGCTGTGAACCTTTGGATTGACAATCTGTCTCCGCAGGGCTTCAGCGTAACCAAGGGTGCAGAGTACCAAAAAGACTACTGGGATACAAACACCGACTCTGGGACGAATCTCAAGCGCGTTTTCTGTACGGAGTGTGGGACCAAGTTGTTCGCCTTCACTCCACTCTGGGACGAGATCGTCTCGGTCGCTGCTGGCACTTTGGACGACTTCGATTCTTGGTGTCCGGACACCGAGCAATACTGCATTCATCGTGCCGCATTTGTGGAGAAGGCGAAGGGTGTTGAGAGGGAGAGGAGTTTCAAACTTGCCGTGAAAGGAGGTGAGATAGAATGAGCTTTTGCTTCGTCATCAGTCGTACGCATGCCAGCGTTGGGTATCATTCATTGCAAACAGGTTTCCTTACTCTCAAGCAGTCCCTCGTCATGTGCACGTCAGCTTGTATATCGTACAAGCTCTGATCCCCTCATTTTCAAGCCTTTCAAAAGAGGTCCGATGTGGCGACCCCGCAAGCATTCATGAAGTCTTTCGTCTCCTCTTCGGACATGTCCTTGAGCTTTCCCTTCTCCAGTTGCACGAGAACAGGCTCAGGGACGCTCTCCAAAAGGTTTTCTAGATAGACCAGAACGGTCTTCTCGAGAGTCTCGATGGGGTGCGCAGCCTGTAGCTCCATCAACCCGCTTACAAGGTCCTTGGTGCCGTCCGCAGCCAGAAACAGCTCCTCGAGCATTTCCTCTTTCAATTTCTCCCAACCACTCGACTCAGAGTCCTTCTCGTCGTTGTAGAAAATGCCATTCGTTTCCTTGTCCTCTTCCTGTTGATCGTCTTCGGCACTTTCCTCCTTATGGCCCCATGCGAAAGCCTCATCGATCGCGTCTGTTCCACTTGCACCATATACCAGATATTGCTCCAAACACGCCTGCAGCATCCATTCTCCAGCAAGCCGCAGCCAATTGTCGCCGACATTGATGCCGAGGAAGTCTCGCAAGGTTGCAGTAACCTTGATGAAGAGTGGAGTCAAGTCAAGTAGACTCAAGCATTCGCTGGTCCCATAGAAGTTGTCTACGTAGGCATCGTCTTCCACCGGCATGCCGAGACTTAGCAACGCACGTGCTCGATTGTCTTCAAATTTCGTATTCGAGAGAGGTAGATCTCGGTCGTATGGATCGACTGGGTAACCGGCGGTTGGCACGCGGTCAGCGGAGCCAATCCAACGACGAGCGCGGGCTTGGTTGTTTCTCCGTAAACCTTGCAGTGACGACGTGGGAGGCGTCACCGAGTTTCGTGTCAATCGCTGAGTGAACAGTACGGCGAGTTGCAAGAGCTGTTGACGAAATCGCATCTCAGCATCGAAACGAAAGCTAGGATATCGATGCTTGAAGAGAGCAAGGGACTCGTCGACTTGCGAGAGAGCTTCCTCAACGGAGGTGTCATCGGGGCCAGGTGGTGATTGCCGGCTGGCAAAGCAAGTATTGATGGCTTGGTATGCGAGGAAGTCCAGGATCATGTGGTCGACTTCACGAGATGTCTCGAGGTCTCCTGATTTGCGCTCAGATATCGATCCGTACGCCTCTCCTGAGAGACGACGTCGCTTTCGTGGTGGCTCTGCGTTGGACGCTGCCGTGGATGGCGCTACGCGAGAAGACATCGCTGGAAACGCGTCTGATGTTCCCATGTGGTATGGAATTTTCTTCCGAACGTGTTTGGCGCGTGTAGGGGCTGTCAATGCCTGACAATGAGATATTTTGCGATTGTCCTTTGCCGCCCAACGTCGCGTACGCGCTCACGGCGGTTTTCCCACGCGTTTCAATCTCGCGCTATTGTCCCAGCTTTTAGCCTTATTCATGGTTTTTGGAAGGAGAAATAGGCAGCGCGAGAGGTGTCTCCCGGGCGACAGCGGTGCAGAGCGGTGACGTGGTGAATCGTGATTCGCGCGTCGAAGTGAAGTGACCTGAAGCTCAGTCGCGATGGGACGAGCCTGAATCTCGGAACTTCGGAATGGGGAAGAGGCGCGGGATGGAAAGAGCCTTCGGTCGACTTCACATGCACAATCTTCCATTCACTTCACCTGCACGATAGCTGCTATCACATGTCAGGCTTCATCTGAGTGGGCATCTCTCACAAATATTGAAATACATCACGTGGCGTGGTCTGGTGATGTACCGCCGCTGCATACGCACACAGTAAGGCAACACTCCAGCCTACCAACTGCTCGCACTTTTCATCAGCAGGAAACAGTCGCGCTCAATCGAACTGTCTCGATTCCTTCACCAGCAGCACTCAATCTCATCCAAGCGCTGAATTCACCTCTTGCGCCACACTCGACCAGGACTTCAAGAGCTGACGCTGTGGTCAGACCAATTTTGCACTGCCCTCTTTCTTGCGTCGTAATCAGCCTACTTTGTGGCTCAGTCACGTCTACCCTACAACTCCCTTTAACATCACCTCTCCAGCACCCATTGACTCTGCCAGACTTTCAACTCGACCCAACAGCAAACATGTCCTACCAGCCAGGATACCGAAGCGTCGCATACTTTGTCAATTGGGCAATCTACGGCAGGAACCATCAGCCACAGGATATCCCGGCCGAGAAGCTCACGCATGTGCTATACGCCTTCGCCAATGTTCGACCCGAGACAGGAGAAGTCTACCTCACCGATGGCTGGTCTGACACCGACAAGCACTACCCTTCAGACTCCTGGAACGATACCGGAAACAACGTGTACGGCTGCATTAAGCAGCTCTATCTCCTCAAGAAGCGCAACCGGAATCTCAAGATATTGCTGAGCATTGGTGGCTGGACCTACAGTAGCAACTTCGCTCAACCAGCATCAACAGAACAAGGACGCCGCACCTTCGCCACCAGTGCTGTGTCTTTGCTCAAGGACCTCGGTCTAGACGGGTTGGACATTGACTGGGAGTACCCCAAGTCTGATGCAGAAGCCAATGACTTCGTGAAGCTCCTCCATGCTACTCGACATGAACTTGAGCAATACTCGAACAGTCTTCAGCACAAGCCGCACTTCCTGCTTACCATTGCGTCGCCGGCTGGACCATCCAATTGCAGATGGCTGAAGCTCAGAGAGATGGACCGCTATCTCGATTTCTGGAACATGATGGCTTACGACTTCGCCGGCTCCTGGGATTCGAACGCTGGCCATCAGGCAAACATCTACCCGTCGAAATCAAATCCGAACAGCACACCGTTCAGTATAGACTTCGCGGTGCGATACTACATGGACAATGGCGTCCATCCAAGCAAGATCGTTCTCGGTATGCCCTTGTACGGTCGTGCTTTTCAGAACACTCACGGACCTGGACATGGCTTCAACGGGGTTGGTGAAGGGAGCTGGGAGAACGGCTGTTGGGATCAGAAAGTGAGTTATCACCCGCATACATTGGTCTTCACAGGCCATATAGCATGCGTCACCTCCCAGCATGATGACTCAAAGAGCGCACGCCTAGCATGTCTGCCAGAAGCCTCTTCGTGATGGTTCCTGCAGTCACTACATGTGATGGGCACAACGTTTTACGAAGCGTTGAATAACTTGATCTAATCTGATATTCACGACCCTACCTCGCAATCACCAGAGCTCGCATCAACGTGCAGATCTAATTCTTGTACAGGCACTCCCACGACCAGGGGCTCAAGTCCACCACGACGACCAAGCCGTGGCATCGTGGTGCTTCGACCCATCAAGCCGAACCATGGTATCGTACGACAGTCCCCAAGTCGCCACGCAGAAGGTTCAATACATCAAACACGTTGGGCTAGGAGGTGCGATGTGGTGGGAAAGCAGCGGCGACTATCCTTCGCAACAACCCGAGAGCCTGATCAACATCACCGTGCAAGGACTTGGTGGCTTTGAGGGCAAGCACATGGAGAAGGCAGAGAATTGTTTGGAGTATCCACAGAGCAAGTACGACAACTTGCGGAGCGGCATGCCTGGGGAGTGAGTCGGGGCATGGGCATTCCGAGCCGGCATGTCTCAACAGTTTTGTTGCGGAAGCGAAGTCGAATCGTCTCAAGCACAAGATTTGAAAGAAGGCTCGATCTTGACACCTGCCAGTCACATCTCATAGCAAGGGGTTCGAAGTTCCAAACGCAGCTTCGGGTGTTATGAAAAGTCCGTCATCAACATGGGCTCGCATTCCGCGAGCGGCTCATCAAGCGTCAAACTGCCGCGGAAACCAATCGTGCACATGACGTGACACTCATGGAATCATTCTTCTGATCGTGCCCACAGCAAAATTCACACGCAAAACACACTCGCTTTCGCCTCGGCTTCGCGCTCTCTTTCGCTAGTACTTACCTGCCACCGGAAACATTTTTTGCCCTTCCTAATCGGTCCAAGAGCTCCTATCTGCCTCCGAGAAGCGAGATTGTATCTCCTATCGAGCGGATGCCATCCTCAGGCACTCTCAACGCCCGCTATACAGCCGCTGATGGTAGTGGAGAAGTCGTGGCTTGATAGGTAGTACGGAGTTGTGAGTAAGGACTGACTGCACAGACCGAGCCGTTCCGAGGGGATATCGCGGGACAGAACACGGGTCATGATGAGTAGGTCCGATTGCTGAGCCTTGGGTGTCTCAGTCCAGGCCTGGAAATGTTGTGTTGTCGCTTTTCATCGTGCATGGTTGAATCACCGGCTCTGTCGAGAGAAGAGCGATGGTTGCTGTGTATCGATCATCGAGATCAGAGCAGAGGGTTTATGTATTCGGTTGGGGGCAAAAGGGGGAATATTCAATCAGGCTTAGTTTCTGCTCTTGTGGTAGATGGGCAAAAATGGTGAGAGCTGGGGCGGCATTGTGCACACTGGTGAATGTGCAGTGGATGTCGAGTTTTGAGCGTGAACATGTGCTCCGGGACTTTGTTGAAAGTGAGTCAAGTTTGGGAAAGGTACACACGTTGGTGTCTGCACAAGGAAACCCTTCGTATCACGCTTAAGAGCGGCGATGAGTGAAGTGAGGTGATTCGATTCTTCCTATCAAGTACTGAGGCATCTGGCAGTGGAAAAAGATACAGACGGCAGCCCTCGTTCAGGAGGCGGAAAGCTCTCCCTCAGAAGGCATAGATGGCCTCACATCTCGACGTCTGCGGCGATCATGGACGAGGAACTTTTGCGCCGTAACCTCGACATCCGTTGTGTTGAGGGCTTGAGTGCTTTTGATGCCGATGGGTAGAATGCTCGTGTTCTCTTCACCCCTTTTCTGCTTCCAACTCCACACGCCCAGACTTACAGAGAGCTGTCAGGCTGTGACAACGGAGCAGGTTCTCATCAATGGAATGACTGTAGGGCTCGGAAACTCAAGTCAAGATGACTCTTCGGCATCGGTTGACATTAGATCATTATACCAAAGTTACGAGATCGCGAGCTGGATGAAAGTCGCCTCCGCCCCGATATCATTTCTTCCTACGAAGGGTATCCTCTGGGCGTTACGACGACATGCAGAACCCTCCGAGGGAGGTCTTGGCCCAATAGACGTAGTCATCGCCAAGCTAGGCATCCCCCATCTCTTGCGCCTCCGCACGATGTTGCGGTCTTGGGAGAGGTACGAAGTTCTTGAGATTCGAACTGGACGCATATGGTATGTCTCCAGCGACCTTGGCTCGTGTCTGAGCCACGCTCCTCTCCTCTTAGTCGTGTGGGGATTATAGTCGAAGTGACGCACAAGACTGTATGGCATAAATCTTGGCATGCGATAGCCTCCATGGTCATACCAAGCAGCTCTCTGCCAACATGTCGAGGCTCGTGGAGTGGAACTCTTGGTAGGTGAAGTTCCCTGTGTAATCATAGACATACCAAGCCCACCGCCAACGCCAGCGCACTCAACAACAATCTCCTCTCCATCCAAGACAAGCGCCCCTTCCCTACCCTCCCCTCCCCACCGTACTGCCAAGCCCAACATTCCGCTCGCCGACAAAGTATCGTATCATCGTATGCGATAAAGAAAACTCCGCCAAGGCCCAGCGCAAGCGTGGCCTTTTTCTTCACGCTGCACAGCCAGTCTTGGCCGCGGTCAGAACAAGCAGCAAACGCTCTAACGTACCAAGACCGACGCCAAGGCCTGGTCGGTCTTGGAGTGATGTGCGATATCTCATCACGACCCCGCCGATCAGATTCGGGGGATTGACGACGTAGTAGGCTCTTGGCTTGGGCAGGGGTTGGGGTGGTGGTCTCGTGCTGCCAAGGCTGTCCGGTAGGGGGGTCAGGGGTTGGATTTTGGGACTGGGCGTGGCCAAGATATTGACATGATAGTGGATTGGAAAGAATGATGTTGGTTTGCGAGAGTGCGAGAGTACGAGTGGGCGTGTGGTTGCGGCCTAGCGATACTGTGGTGCGTGCAGCGTCCGTACCGGATCTCTTGAACTCGGCGGATCCGTGTACGAGCGATACGAGGAGTGAATGACAAAGCGACAACGTGGTTCATGATCAGTCGTCCGGAGAGAAGAATAGCCGTCTTCTTCTGATGATAGACAGCCATTACTGAACACTAGGGACCTGTTCTGATACTCCCTACCTCGACATTTGTTGGACAGGCAGAGACAGAGACCATTGACTCAAACAGCTCTAGTCTGGACAATCCTGTGCACTCTGCTGCTGGTCTTTTCCAAAGAAAACTGCACAACTAGTCCTGGCACGGAAGAAGAGGTGTTGGTCGGATGGAGGCGAGTATCCGGTCGAGGACCCTTCCCACGCAATATAGACTTTCGCCTCGACCTGCTGGGTTGCTATTCCAGCACCAACATCCAGGTCGCCAACGGTGTCGCCGACGTACTCGCGGTGGACTACTGCACATCCGTCAGCGTGCTTCATCTCTCGGTGTTCACTCCATCGCCCATCATAGACGGAGACCACGCAAACCGCGTGAACACGGAAACATCGATGCCCGAGCAGAGTTGAAGGTGAGTCTTGACGTGGCTCGAGTCCACCAAGTCGAACACTGAGTCGGCGTATTAAACTTGTTCTCTTGGCCTTCGGTGGCGGTGTATGAGCCTGTTGGAGCATGCTTGGCGCCAGAAAAAATGCCCATTGTGTTGGAATGCCAAGGCAGAGTACATGTTAGAACCTTGCTTCGACTTCATGACAAACGTGCTCATTGATTGACGATGGTGTTGGGCGCCAAGAGCTCAGACTTCTTCGAGACAAGTCTCCAACATCATCCAAAACACACGCCCTGCCATTTGGTTTGTTGGTTCGTGCAGTCTGTACTGCCCAGAGCGCTGAGCATACTCTATGGGAACGATGCCAACAACATCGTCCTCTTTGCGACACTTGCTTGGCGCATACAGCCCTGCAGCCCTGGAACGAGCAAATCAATCAAGGCTCGCCGACGGACTCCAGAATATGGGGCACGGCAAGCATGTCCCAGCACTTCAATGAGAGCCAGCGCAACAACAACAATCTGCGTCTCGGAACCTCGGTTGTTTCGCGTTCGAATATAGCATTGCCTGAGAGATGAATAATCGCTGGTGAAGGGCCATGCGTGCGTTGGTCTTGGTCGGGGAAAATCTCATTCGATACCAATGGCATGGAGAGTTTGAAGGGGACAGCTCTGGGTTTTGTTGATATTCCGGAGGGGCTTCTCCTCATCAATACATGCTATCCCAGCGGAGGACAGGGGAGCCAGGAAGATGAACATGGGGGATGTTACGTGCGTAAAGAGTGTCAGGCAGAGCTTGCACGACCGGGTCGGTACTAACCGCCAGCCGGGCAGAGGCCACAGAGCTGTGGGCGGTATGGCAAAGCGACATGGGTGCTGGTTGTGGTTTGGCCACGGGTGAGTCCGAAGTGCCACTTCATCCAGGTGTAGACAAGTACCTGGTTGGGATGTAGCCAGGGCCAAGTGGACAAGACGACTGCGCCTGGAGGACGGCTAGCGGGAGAGCAAAGCCATTAAGGGTCGATGATGAGGACCTCCCGGCTCTGTAGCCTTGCATAACGTGGCCATCATTCTTGCTGCACGTGGCCCTCCGTCGTATGTTTGCGATCCGAGAGTTAAGTGTTAGAGCAAGTTGTTTGTCGAGCGTACCATGCAAGGCAGATGAGCAAGTGGCGACTGAAGAGGTTCTTGGTCGTGGATGAGGCCTGTCGTTTTCTTCTCTCGCACCCTCGAATAGAAATCAGCACAGAGTTGTTCTGCAACAACGGCCCTCAAGAGTCTCGTGCACACTGAGGCTCTGCTCGACCCAACCTTTCAAAGCAAACTTCCGCAGGCATGTCATCTCGAGGCTCCAGTCGCCGCCGCCGCCTCTATGTGGTCGGTGCAGAGTCAAGCAGATGGGTTGGGCAGAAGCGTGGCATCAGTCAAAGGGATCCCGCACAGTCGTCGAGCTTCGAGGGGGATGAAACCAGGCCATGAAGGGACACGGACTTCGATCGATCGGAAGCAACCCGGCGAAGGATTCAACAATAGTGACAATCAGAGGGATGCGGCCTGGTTGTACCTGGCGTCAACGTGGCCAAGATCTCATCTGAGGACCAGGATCAGGCTCACAGCCATCGCTGTGTACCTCAAACGCATGACAACCTCTGTTCGGCTTGTTCCAGAGACCCATGATGCCTCTGGACACGCTGTGGTCGAATGCCAACATGATGCTGGCACGTCAGGTGAATGCTCCGAAGTGGTCAATAACAACGCCTGGATTGAGCTCTGGGCGGTTATAATCAAGCGACAACGTAGCACGGTCGGTATCAAGACTCTCGCCCTTTGCCCTAGATCCACGCTTTTAGCATATCATCACATGACAGTCGATGGTTGACACCCTGTCGTTGATCAGGACTCAGATCCAAGAGCGAATCAATTTCTCAACGTGGCTCACTATGCAAGCTGAACAACTCCTAGACAGCTCTGCTCTCACCTGTTGTACCCTACCTGTTAGCCATCCGTTCATAACTAGATGCACCGATGAACAAGCGGTGGACATGAACGTCCGAACAGGCAAATGCTTTTGCGGGAAATGACGTTGGGCCTTCTGTCAGGCAGATGTGTTTGATCGACCGATGCGAAACATCCAACATCTGCCGCAGACCTGCTGCTTCACGTTCGAAGAAGTCATTTCCCGTCAAGAAGCTTCCCGTCTGCCTGATTCAGTGGGCTTGGACAGATTCCGTGACGTTTCTGGAAGATCGTGAAACAAGGCGACTTTCGATTTGGCAAGGCTTCCAAACTCACAGCTAGAGCCTTTTTCGAGGCATCGCTATTTGCGAACGAACGTCGATGCGTGGCCCTGGTGGCGGCAGCATCGTAGACACATGAGTTGATGCATGGGCTATTGGCACAACAGATGAAAGTTTTCCGGAGCAATCCGATCATCGATTTGCGGTCCGAAGAGTGGTGGTTGCGCCCAATGTGGCAGTCGATGCGGTTGTCGTTGCCTCGCGAATCCTCACGGGGTCAAATGCTGTCTCGTGTGGAATCGTCTTCCTTGACAGTTCTTTCGTCAACTGTTGTCGACAATGGCTGGACGTACATTGTGCCAGATATCGTCGATCACTTGTCCGTCATGGTGCATGATACCTGCAATGTCCTTTGACAATGGCAAGACAACAACCCCGAAGCATTGCTGTCCTGCACTCGTGCAAGCTTGTAATATGCAAGCTGCTGAAGTCATGTCATGCAGAATGGGTAAGTGCTTGGACGTGTGGTATGCAAACGAGGAAGCAAGCCCACTGACAGCAGATCCTGACGCAACGAAGCTCCTTCCGTGCATGTTCTGCGACAGTGGAAACTTCCAAGACCCCAGTCAGCGTGCAGAGTCCAATGATGGCTGGGGGCCTCGAATTCAGGATAGCAAATGCGAATCGTCGCTCGGGGATGTGACGCCGATGGCTGAGGTTGTTCAGTCTGTGACCGCTTTCTGAGATTTGAAGGACCCTTCTCAAACGTTCAAGAACTGTTCTCGATACTTGGCGAGCTCCATGTATGATGTGAGCCGGGACATCGCTTCGAGTGCGAATGGAACGGGACGCTGGACTGATTGTCACCGGTTTCAACGTGTTTGAGGACCCCAGAGCTCATCAGGTACGCTGGCTGATTTGGCTGAATCCAGCCCTGTCCAATGTTCGATAATCAGTACCGTGTGGCTTCCAGCTTTCTGACCAAGATTATCCACTTGGTTAGCTGACCGGATTGAGAAGCGTCGGCCGTAGCCTTGGCTGGTACGGGTGCATTGATCGACCTGCGTTTTGTAACGTTGCCATTGAATGATCTGCCGCAACTTTGTCATTGTAATGATGAGTGTGCGGTGTTCCAAACGCTAGTGAAGTCATCAGATGGCGCCATGATACATGATACGTTCCGCCTGTTGATTGTCAAGATTGATGGTTTTCTGGAAAGGGTGAGACTTTGTGTTGAGATGCAGCTTCGGGCATGAAGCTTGTTACTCTGTCTTTGGTGTGTTTCTTGTGACAAATCCACAGTGAGTAGCTGTGTTCTCCACAATCCCACAAGCGCTGCGTCTAGGATGCAGCTACAAAGACTTGCCTGAGTTACGCAAAAAAGATGCTGACTGTCGCTGCTCGCAGCTGGTGGTATGTGTGTAAGCACGTTCTGACTCCTTATCTGGCAACCCGCCTAACGCTTGTGGCTTACCTCCCATATGAGTTGCGGTGTTGATTCGACGCTGGCCGGTTCAGAATTAAACGAGCAGTCGTGACAGTGGGAAGGGTTTCAAACAGTAGACGAGAAATTGATAGCGGCCGACCGTGAACAGAACCGCAAAGGATGTGCGCCCCAGTTCACCTGGTCGTCGGTGTTCTCGATATCACCGGCGCCGAAGCCCAACTCGGTTCGTGGACGAGGATACGTGCGAACACAGACATCTTCGTCGCAAGCCTGGTCAATCTTCGTACATTGATGAAGAGCAAATGACGTGTACGATTCCCGGCGAAAATGCCGTGAGATGCATGAGCGCATTCGGCGAGTGTGCGAGATGCAGGGTCTGACGGGAGGAGCCCCAGACGATCGCCAGGTTCCAAGACACGTACTTTGCAGTACGATACGGTGATGTGGTGTTGGTCTCCGAGGCAAGTGGAGGTAGCCTTACCTACACTGTATCTGTCATCAAGTATTCCAGTCAGCATCATTGCACACTAATGGTGCGTTTGCGAGTGCTGGTGCGGCAGTTGGGCCTTTGCCCTTCCGACCTAGGGCTGAAGGCCACTGCTCGACCGGGTAGTCGTCCAGGTAGGAAATTGAAGTGCTCATCCATCGCCTGCGATGATGAGAGTTGTTGTAGCGCATTTTTAGTACAGTTCGGATTGAACGAGGATTCGGGCACCTGCCGAACAGCATGATGTCTGGGCGGGATAGTTGGCAGTGCAGGGAGTGCTGGGCGGTGAAACTGTCGTTTGCGTTCGCGAAAAGCGGTTGAAATTGGGCGGGCATTCGCATTCGCAGCGAGTAGGAATGTATCTGTCACTGCTGCTGAATAGCGCGGTGACAAAGGCATTATTGGACTGCAGACGGAGCCAGGCAGCTGTTCTACAGGCCAGTCAGGCAGGCAGGATCTGCGCCTCGCGCCTCGTCAGCAGCTCGTGCAAGCACATGGCGCCCAGGCTTGGATGGTGAGGTGCTGAAGAAGAGTACCTCGAGCGATTTCAGGGCTGGGGCTCCTCCTCATCTCTGCTGGGCTCGGACTCGGACGCGCTTTCTCAAAGCGTCGCTCTGTGCGATTGGCGTCCTCGCTCGCACCAAGGGCTGGATATTCGCTGGCGCTGAGCAGAGGATGAGGCAGCGCGCACGCGAGAGGATGGGATTGGCATGATGATGGCTCCTCCTTCGCCGTCTCGCGCTGAGGGCGCAGCGTCGTGGTGTTGAAGATGGACGGGCGACGGTCGAAACGCGCGAGATGAGCCTGAAGAGGCAGACTCGTCGCTGCAAGCCACCGACCTCATCGTCCCCATCCACCAGCGAGACGTCGTCCCGTCGGTCTGCAGGGCGACGATAACTGACGATTTCGATATCGCACGCGACGGCCGGAGCGCTGTTTCGGCCGTGAGGTGTGTGCAGCGACGGAAGCCGGATATCGCACGAAAGGCCGCCGTGGAGGTGAAATCCACAGCGGGCTCGGTTCGGGTTGCAGGCGGGCCTTGGTCAGCGCGTCACAGCGAAGGTTTGGCACAGCAGATCAGAGTTTGCCGGGCGCCTGCACGGGCTGGTAGGGTTGCCCATGCGTCACTAGTCGCCGTTGGGTCGAGGGAGGGCCTGCTGCCGCGCGCGGACCCAAGAGCCGCGACCGGGCAGGAGCAGCAGCGCAGCACCCCTGCCACACATGCCACTTGGGTCGTCGCTGCCGGCTGCGATTACAGAGGCTATCCGTCTGCTGATGAGCGGCGTGCACAAGTCCTGGGCCTGCCTGCGCCTGCTGCGTGCGAGGATGGCCCCATCAGCGTATTACCAACTGGGGTTTACGGTCTGACTCTCCGCGGTCTGATCGCGCTCGTAATGCGGCCAGGTGGTAGCTCTTGCTCCGTCTATATCATTGCCCACTCCCTCCGCCACCGCACCCAATGTTTTTGCATGACCATTTCGCAATCACTCAGCACCTGTCTCCATATCGCTTGGCTCCATCGGTTCTGGCCCTCTGATGCCCTAGCCTTGCCCCAGTAGAGCTCCACCACCATACCACATATACCAACATCCACCCCCATGTCGCACCGCGGACAGCTCCAGTGCCTCAACGACCGCGCTGTCTCCTACCACTCGCACACCATGACCCCGACCTCGAGTCACTCGCCCGTCAACAAGATGGCCCCTCCACAACGGACTGCGTCCACCGACTCTGCCACCGACGGCATCAGGAAACGCGTCTGCAAGGCCTGCGATCGTTGCCGGTTGAAGAAGAGCAAGTGTGATGGTTCGCATCCGTGCTCGCGGTGTAAAGCAGACAACGCCATTTGCGTGTTTGGGTTGGTGTTGCCTTGCTCGACGATACCAACACATGCTGATCGATCTACAGTGAACGCAAGAAGTCCCACGACAAAGTCTACCCCAAGGGTTACGTTGAGATGCTCGAACAACAACAGCAGCAACTGGTGTCCGGCCTCCAAGAGATGTACAAGCGTTTAGTGGCAGCCAATGCATGGACCGGGGCAGCTCTCTCCGAGACCAACGGCCATCCTCTCACCCACGACATCCTCGCCGCGTTGGATCTGTTGGAGTCCAAGCAGGATGGCAGCGGTGAGATGGAGACGTTTGAAGAAGACTGCGCCAAGCTCCAATCCAAGCTCATCGCTGAGGGCGCGGGCTTCACCCAACGACGGGGATCGTTCAGCTCAGATTCGGAACACAGCCAGCATGGCCATGCACGATCAGTCTCGCATGGCACTCCAGTCCTCTCGAAGCCTGCCGTGTTCAAGGACAACTTCAACTTCAGCGCCCCGCCTTCGCCGCCTGCTGATCCAAGCCCAATGCCAGCGCCTCGCCATCGACAATCCTTCCCACCAGCGCAACCGTCGCCACTTCAGCAGAGCTCTCCTCTCGCCAGCGACCCTCAATTCTACCAAGCCGAGTGGGCTTACCCTCAATCCAGCGGCGACAACTTCATGCGGTCCAACTACGCCATGAAATCACCCGAACTTGAGCATAATCTGGGCAACATGGACGACATCTCCAACTCGTTCGGCCAGTGGGATCCTTCGCAATACGACATGGCTGGTTTCACGTCATACCCTCAGCAGCTTTCAAACGCATTCGGTGGCATGCCAAGACTTCACGATGGAAGCGCACCCGGCTTGACCATGGATCCGTCGTCGATCGAGCATATGGATGTCGACTTTAATCGAGACTTCAACTCATTCATCCAGGTCATGTCCTGATCGGGTGTGGACATCCTGGATTCGCACAATCTTCGATGAGGTGATGTTGCGGCGACCCACATCGTACCAAACAAGCGATCGTGCCCCGCGGCACACTCCTTTTGGCTTTATGCCGGGACTTAATGGTTACGAACATTTTAATGAGACGGGACGGGTTTCTTCTTTGACTGCTGCGTTCTGAGCGATGGTTTGGGATACCTACTGGGTTGGAGCTGAGGAAAACTATAGATGGGAACGGCCTCAGGGATACTTGCCGACAGGCAAAAGGGAATTGGGCAGGCAGTCTGTATTGTTAACACACCAAACGTTGAACTCGAGCAATCGCACTTCGGCGTCCGAAGTTGTCACTTCCACACCTTGATCTCCGCTCTGTTCCCATTCTTTCTCACGGTTTCAACGGTCTCTGTCTAGACATCACCCATCACGATCCTTCTGCACAAAGGCAAGTCACACGTCGCACTTCGACCGCCTCTTCACAATCCTGTCGCAGCCCAGCGAACCACATCCCAGAACTGTGCAGATGATTTCGCTGGCACCAATGGATGCGTCTGAAACAGCACTCGGTCGAACCCCGCGCACCACAATTTCCTCGGAGGCTATTTCGCATGATGAGTAGCAACGCAATCATTAATCAATGCGCGGTATATTCTGTCTTGGTGACTTTACCGTGACCTCCATATCTCGGCGGCGGGATCATCTATTGGACCAGCCTCTTGCGATTGCCTTGCCATATCGTGACACCATGTCGAAGTCCCAGGTGAAGTCCGCGGGCATCAGGCCCGAGCGCCAAACTCAAGTTTTGAACTCTCCAACCTTCTCTTTCTCGTGCATCACCTCAGGCATCACTTCCATCGCCAAACGTCCGTCGCGTGAATGGAGTCTGCTTCACGGAGAAATATCACGACGAGCTCTGAAACGACAAGATTGAAGACGAGCTGCGCGTTGGCAATAGGCTAAATGCAGATGCCGGCTCCACTACGTCTTGTGAAAGCTCGCAAGCAAACACCACGCATGTCCAGCTTAGCACTTCTTCCTCAATCACTCACTTCACGGTAAGGAGAAGCTCATCTCAATTGCATCACTGTCATTGCAGCACTTTCCACCACCATGGCAGAATCCAAGTACTCAGACGCTTTCACCTTCCTGCCGCAAGGCGGCATCATACAGGAATTCAGGATCGGCGGGCAGAACATCGTACTCGGCTTCCCGTCAGCGGCAACCTATAAGGGCAAGACGAGTCCGTTCTTTGGAGAGAATATCGGCCGCTATGCGAACAGAATCTCAGCGGCCAAGATCAACGATCTGAACGGCAAGAGCTATGATTTGGTAGCCAACAATGGACCCAACACGCTGCACGGCGGCGCCGAGGGCTGGGGTAAGAAGGCCTTCGAAGGTCCCACACCAGTCAATCGCGATGGTCGCGAAAGCGTCTTGTTCAAGTACGTCAGCAAGGATGGAGAAGAAGGATTTCCTGGCACGGTCGAGTTGAAGCTTTGGTACACGCCTTTCGTGGAGAAGGATGACGGGAAGGATAAGACCACGTTGGATATCGAATATGAGGTGGAGCTGGTGGGCGACGAGGTCGAGGAGACTGCCGTCAGCGTCACCAACCACAGGTATGTATGAGATGCGGCGTTCTTCAATTCTCATCAAGGATTCCCTGGCGCTGACTGTGTGAACACCCAGCTACTTCAACATCTCAGGCGGGCCGACGATTGAAGGAACGCGAGCAAAGGTCCCCAGCAACTTGCACCTCGTGACCGACGAAAACAGCATCCCTACTGGCGAGATCAAGCCTTTCCCAGGAATTCCTGCAAACGAGGAGTTCGTCCTGGGGCCTAAAGAACCAGATCCAGACCACTGCTTTGTTGTAAATTCGGATCCTTCCAGCATTCCTCTCGACTCTCGCAAGGAGCCAATCAAGAAGCTTATAGAGCTGTACCACCCTAACACCAAGATCCATTTCGAAGCTCTCAGCACCGAGCCCGCCTTCCAATTCTACGCTGGTCGCTTCATCAATGTGCCCGCGGTGGACGGCGTGCCAGCGCGTGGCCCTCGAAGCGGTCTCTGCATCGAAGCGAGTCGCTATGTGAATGCGATCAACAACGAAGCGTGGAGACAGCAAGTCGTGCTGAAGAAAGGGCAGACCTGGGGCAGCCGAACGATCTACAGGGCCTGGGTGGATGAGGAGTAATCACTACTAGCCGTGCTGGCGTGTCGACCTCTGAAAATCGCCGCGTGCCTGTTTATTCTATCCATCAAATACTCTGACGTTAGCAGCCATAAGCATCAAGTCATCCAACCTCAGCCCTGTTTCAGAAACGAACTGCGATCCTTCTCACAATTCGTTCTTACTGCCAAATGCGAACATCGCATTCGGAGCTTCTTGACTTGACAGTAAGTACGTATCATCCATGACAAGGACCTGAGTGATCATGATGAGCAAACCGCAAACGCACACCGACACGTGTCTCGTTCCCTCACTCTTTCGCGGCCGTAATCGTACCCAGCAATTTCTCCCTTCCCCAAAATCTAGTCCGCATGTATCACACAAACAGTACCTGACCATTCCAAACCGGGCCCGAAAGTCCGATCTTCCGGCTACAATCGTCCGAACACAACTTCTGACACCGTTCGCTTAAGCAAGACACGAAAAGCGTAATCAAGGCCCAGCAAAGATGAGTGGAAAGCTCTCTCCTTCTCCTCGTGCTGCTATCCGAGTCGGGCAATCCACGGCCGAGGACACCCAGAACGTTTTCTTCACGCTTTCGACAGCTTGATGACTTCCTGCTGACAGCACAGCAGGATGGACTTGTCATCCTCGCCAGCTGCATCTGCATGTATGCGATGGGAAGACATTAATGATGGCCCCGCGCTTGCGCACCTGCCTGCCTGCTTGTGACTGACTGACTGTGCAACCTAGTCCCCCTGGTTGAGGAGGTATGTCTGAGGGCTTTGTTGTTCCCTACAGTACTCTGCGTTCGCCGAGAAGGAGCTTTTCGCCGACGATCAGGTACCGCGCACTCACCACACGCTTTCGTCAGACATTTGTAAGGAAGACTAGGCCAGGGCGATGGTGGAATACGCGGACGCCTTTTGCGTATTATTTCGTTTGTCAACATCACCAACTAAACGGTGCTATTTGATATTTGCTCCCTGTTTCCCATCACGGCCGAGAAACCGCGATCAGAGCAACAACGGACAACCCTTTTTTTTCCACTTTCCACATTTTCCTCTGTGGCGTTTTTTCGTGCGTCCCCAACAAGTATTTCTGCTATGGCCGGAATGGGTAATAGTCGATCGAATCCCGCGGTAATGGTACTTTGTGGCCATCTGCCACGTGCGTGGTGGCAACAATTGAAAGGATGTTACCCGTGAGTGGGAGCCGGTTGTTGAGTTAACTTCAGTCTGTGGAGCTTCAATTCGACGGGATGATGAAAGATTGCAGTGTTTTCCGCGCCACGAGGTCCATTGGCCTGGGGCAGACTAGCGGAGAGGGTGCGGCGATGAGAGGGAAGTGTTGCGGAATTTCGGTGGCGATGTTGAGTTGCGAGGCCGGTCTATGAAATGTGGGTGTTTGTTACATGATAGTCTCGTCAAGGCCACACTCCATGTGTTCGAGAAGGAGAGAGACGGTTTTCCGCTCGATCATCTCATGACAGAGATCAGGAGGCTGTCAAGCTCTGTGGGTCTATATCCGCATCATGCACCTCGCGAGAGAAGATTCTGTGGGCCTATATCCGCATCACATCACATCGCGAGCAGATTGACTGACGCGGCGAGGAAGGACTGACTTCGATAGGGAAGTTGGGACTATCGAAAGGAGGGATGTGAGGCCTCCCGTCTCAATAGCTGACGACGTCCATGATACAGCAGCGGTTGCATGTGAACGAGGATCGGTAACCAAGCTCGAAATGATTGCGAGTATTGCCTTGTTAAGGCCCTCATCGAGTGGTATTGCCCTATCACAGGCCTCTGCAAGGCCTTTTTGCTAGATAAACTCTCCGAAGTGTCTACTGTGTCGATCCTGTTCGGAGTTACAAAGCAAGACACGTGTAGTAGGACTCGGTCAAAGGCTCAGTGTGCTCGCCTGAGTCATCTCTGCTTCAGCTCATTATTGCCTATTGAGCGAAGGTGTTCGCGTCGCCATCAGACCAACAAGGCATGTGCTGGTCTTGAGCTGACTTTTAGTTCGCCGGGCCTTCTCCGAAAGGAACATTTTCCTTTCAATCCTCAGCTCTCACTCACACGGGGAATCCTTCAGAATCTGACGAACCAGGCCAGTGGGAAAGCGAAGCAAATGCTTAGCGTTCGTGACTGTTCGGGCTTTAGCTGCCGTCGCGAGAGAACATTCGGTGCATTAGCGAAGCGAATTGGTGTTTTGTCTCCTCGCTGGTCTCACATCATCTTGGTTCAGAAATCCTGCCTTTCGTCTGTAGTTCGCTTGACTGCTCGCTGATGCCGACTTTCGTCTCCGTACCTCGTTGCACACATTCCGCAGACGGAACGTGGCTGCGTGTTTTCGCACGGCGTCTTCCATGGCATGTCCTTACCCGCTTCTGTGCATGTGCCTTATCGAATAGCGAGCGCACTGCATTAGCGGCCGTCCTGCCACTATGGTAACCATGACGTACAGTTCGAATGCACCTCTTTCCGCGGACCCTTTACAGCTGTTGGTTGGCTTCCTGCAGCAGAAAGATGCTTTGCGCTGCCGAATTTCTCTGATATGAAACGCGTCTTGTACGCGGCCTTTCACGCATGGTTCGCCGATTCGTCGGTGGTATGGGATTGGGTAAATGATTCGCTCAAGTGCGTGACCATATCTCGATCGTTTCAACGTTGTCTATGCGCCCTGCGGTCTAGAACTCGTAGGGCAGTCGTGCGATGACGCAGAGTGTTCACAATACCGGTCTTCGGCCTCGCTCCTTGGACTGCCAGCGAAACCGACAAACAGCGAGACGTGTCGTTCTGCAGTTGAGGCATATTCGTCTTGTGATGTACCGTTCAGATTGGATAGCAGCAGGGCGGTGGGCACAACAACGGCATGTGTTGCGGCTCTTTGATAGCGAGTAGACAAGCATTTTCCTCCCGGCACCCGGCAGAGTTTGCAGATCGCGCGGAGGCTCCATCGCATCAGACACGTGCCCGGCGAGAGCTCGATCTGTGCCGTCCCGAATCCGCGAGCCGGACGACTCTCCCAATCCTTGCTGGAGATCATGGGCGACGGCAAGTTGAGGCGAGGCGATATCGCAATTGCGATGCCTTGATGAGTCCGCCATAGATGCGCTGCACGAAGACGGCAGGCAGTGGATCAAGGTGTGTTGGATATCGCAGATGGCGAACGAAGCAAGAGCGTAGCCGGTCTGAAGCGGTAATAGCCGAAAGGGGTAACATATCGGCGACGATATCATCTCATCTTAGCGCGTTAATTATCATCCGTAACGCGGGTTTTCGGGCGTCTGATGGTTGTCGACCTTCTCGCACGAAACAGACCCTCTTGAGAGACGAGTACCTTCGGACTTGCAAACTTCCACACGCACAATGCGACATCTCAATCTATTCGCACCGACCCCTCACGCAGAATGCCGCCCAGCCGCTCAATGCATAGTCGCACACCGTCGCGTGACAGGGCAACGCGAGGCCTACGGGCATCCAAGTCGCATACGGCCAGACTCATGACCAACTCCTCACACGGCAACCTCCAGACGAAACAAACCGCGCAGGCTACCAGTGCCTCTGTCCTGCAGACGAAAGGAACGGAAGCAGAACAGTGTCCGCTACTAACACCACAAGCCTAATGGGAACATGACAGCGTCGTTCGCAGACCGACCGACGGCTCGGCGGCGGATTTTGCACAGCTCCGAGAGAAAACCTCACCACTACTGCAAGGAGCGAAAAATGCCCTACACATCCAGAATCTGCCAAGCGTATCGATCAAAGGATTAGAAATAGGAGGACGCCAACCGCAGCAAATACCAGGAACGTCGTTCGAAGCGAAGCAGCGTGCATCCACTTTTTATTAGTGAACCTGTGCAAGAAATTCTTGCGAAAAAGTCGACGATCGCCAAACACAATGCGCGCAGTTGCACGGAACCTCGTCGGGCCGGATTTTGTGTATTGCCTTTTGTGCCGTACTTGCGCTTTCACTCGGTTTCTCGGCGTGTGAGCCATGTTCCAACTCTGGTCTGATCTTGGCGTTTCGCTGAATGGGGCATCGTGTACGAAAGAGTGCGAAAATCCCATCTTCGCATGTTCGTGCGATGCGACAGGGATTTCTGTCGCGGGATTCTTGACAGATGTTCTGTCACGCGGGTCCCAGATCCGGAGGCTGTAAGCGACTGCACCGAATGTCTCTCGGTGATGGTGGTATGCGATTCGGCAAAGTCATTACTGCCATCCATTTACTGCGCTTTGGGGCAACGCGTGGAAGCCGTGGTGTGCAGACGGGCTTGGTATTTCATCCAACGTCGCCTTGGCTTCATATGTGGGCTCCGCGGACAGCGATCCATGATGCCACCACATCTCGCCAAGTCACTATGCAGAAGCACGATGGACGGCCCTATAGGGCGTTGGTTCCGAGGAACGTAGGACACAGCGATGTTTGATGGTTTGTGGACTTGTGTAAAAACTGGTCAACGCAAGCACACAATGCTCCTGGACAAGGAGGGTGCTCCGAATTCCTACCCATGTTCTCCTTTCTTTATGTTAGACATGAATAATAATCAACAACATCTATATTCCGTGCTAACGACGTTAGCAACAGTGCCAACGATCTTGGACTCCAACGACATCGCCTGAGGAGCGAGATGCCTCATTTCACCAATCGTCCGCGGCCTTGTCAGCCTCGAACATTGCCATTTCGAAGCGGGATATCCATATTACTGTATTCATTTGCTCGTTCGCAACAAAGACCTGAAAGATACTGCATAGCCGGAACGCTCTGTCTCGAAAGATAGCCATAATCGATGATATATGGCTATAGGAGAGGAGGACGGGCGATGTGGACTTCAAGCGCAACATCAGGGATACTTGCTCCTTCCGACGATTGGGTCGTTCTACACGCGGACTTGGCCCTTGCTGTTCAAGTCAAGGCATATACTGTGCTGAAGAATGAGGGCTTTCTCAAGCAGTCAACGAACAATGTCTTCGGCTTTGCTCACGATGAAGCTTGCTTGGAAGAGGCTGAATTTGTTCGGGATCTCGACGATGAATGATAGTGGCCGGACAGTCATCGCTGAGACTAAGCCTCCCATACTCCTGATGCTCGACTCCAGCGTCAATCTCATGGAGAGCAACAAGGAGTTGGGCGTTCCCATTATGGATGCAATGTCGAGCTTCCTCCTCGAGCTTGTCCAAAGTGAATGAGTTTCACTTGGAATATGCTCGGCGTCAGGAAATTTTCCCATAGCTTCTGAGGCTGTGTTAATGCTCAACACACATGCATGCACTCGAGGACAAACCTTTCTTTCAGCTGCTATTTCACCTCGCTTGGGTGGCGCGACATCCTCACGATATCGTGCCATTTTTAGCTTTCGGAAGTCGGCATACCGAATCCAACATCACGTTGCGATCTCTTCGACTTCGCTTCGTTTCTTGCTGCATCTCCTGCACCATATCCATGCCACACGCCTTATCATTAGCGAAATTACTGCCAATGGGACACTCTTTCAGCTCGTGTGGCTTGCTCAAGCCTTACTGCGCATGCGTGTCAGCCAGCGGCAGCGAGCATGAGCTGGAAGGAAGAGAAGGCCTCACGACCAACGCTTTCACTTCAATCTTTCGTTGGCCATCGACCTAACTTGACATAGGCGCCAGCCTGAGTGAAAGTTCGCAAGTGACACCAACAAAGGATGTCCGAAGGAAGGCGACCACTTATAGGCAATCACCAGTGCCAAGCTGTCGTGCTGTTGCTCCGCAAAACAGCAATGTGCATACTCGAAGCTCGCTTCTGCAACCTCTCAAACCGTGTGGCAAGGCACCACGGCTTGGACCCGCGCGCGTAACGCTCCCAAGTCGTCTCTTGAGCTGAATGCAGCATCTTGACACTTCGTGCCCCCAGTGCGGCCTCTCAAGCATCCTGGTGCTCTCAGTCTGGCGACGAATGGCATTGTCCGATTCGGCGGCGTTTTCCGTACAATGTCTACAACAACAGGATCTGTGCTTGACGTATGCGCACGAGGACGCGATGGCCGACATGCAGCGTGGCTGCGTACAGGCAGGCCCCTGAATTTCACAACTTGGCTTCAGCTTTGTCGACGGCGAAGCCTGCTGAAAGGCTATGATAAGGTGTGCGCATGATCTAGCTCGGGTGAATCGAGTCGATAAATCATCTGTAGGTCCGGCGAACTCTTCACGTACTCAAATCTCTCTCGCAATGGACCCTCTGAGTATAGCAGGTTTCTCTTTCCAGTTGGTGTGCACCGTTGCCCAGCTTTCGAAGCTCCTGTACGAATTCTATCAAGGTGGCAAAGAACTGCCTCAAAGGATCATTCGCTTTCAAAGCCAGCTACGACTTTTCCAGGCTTCCGTTAGATCAGTGGAGCATTTCTTCGGCAACAATGACTTCTACGTTGCGGCTATCGAATTCGAGCACGTCTACCGCAGCGGTACAACCTTGGAGCTCCTTGAGACGTTGAGAACATGCAGCACCGGTATCGCACAGTTCTCGCAAGAGATCGAGCGACACGTTCCCAAGGACGAAGACGGCTTCTTTCGCCGCGGATTGACAGCTTACAAGCTTGACGAGAGCGACGTCGATGAACTAGGAACATCGCTTCAATCAGGCATCAGCTGCATTCAGTTGCATCTACAGTGCCTACAAGCGTACGTTACAAGCATGTCATTCAGTTTGACAGCGACTCACCTCCACTAGGGGCCTCCAAGTGCAAAGTCAAAAAACCGAGAGCGACACGAGCCAGCTCGAGGCCGAGAACGCATCCCTTCGGAAGTCCGTTGAGCAGTTGAAGGCACAATACAAGACTCACGAGAAATCCATCACGAAGCACTCGACGACGCAACACCACAAGCTGCTCAATGATATGCAGCATGCTACCAAAGCGTCTCTAAAAGTCAGGGACATCGTCATGAAGGAGATTGCTCGACGAAAAGCGCTGCAGAATGCGACTCAAGCTCCGCAAGCTACGGTTTCCACTGGTATGCACCCTTTCCAGCCTCATAGCAAGTATGCTAATAAAACGACAAGCAGGTGATGAGGACAACTCACGAAGACTCAATGTCGACGAATTTGAGACGGCCATCTCTCACATAATACAGCAACGGCAAGCGAGTACTGACGAGCCATACCATGATGACGAGATCGAAGATGTCAGCAATCTGTTGCGTCGTGTCGGCAAAGAGCGATGGGCCCAGGCACCGCGAACGTACCTCGTGCTTCGCAGCATTGATCAAGTCGGCGCCATGAGCGGATTTTTGCTTGAAGGTCGCAAAGACGCACATTTCCCGTACACCGATCGAAGCCTTCCGGAATGTCTGGACAAGAAGGCCAGACGAGTGTTCATGCAGAAGCAGAATCTTGTCTTCAGCAAACAAGAAGTGGATATTGTAAAAGGTGGTCCGCATCTTCACCTAGGTCAGTATTCCTCACTTCTAGAAGTCTTGCGCATATTGACCCGTACCGAAGGACAAAGCGCCGATGATCTCTTCATTGTACTCGAGCGCCTAGGAAAGGGGGGATATGGGACGGTGGACCATGTGCAAAGCAAGTTCACGCGGGAAAACTACGCTGTAAGTGTATGCACTCAAACTAGATGGACTATCGACTGACAAACTATGCCAGAGGAAGAAGTTCTCCCGTCAGCACACTTTCCGCACGCCAAAGACGACCATGCAGCAGTATGAGAATGAGATCAATGCATTGAAGAAGTACTCGCACGAGCATCTGGTGCGCTTCGTAGGGTGAGAGTGCCGTAGTTGGGCTACTGATGACATGAGGCTGATGTCTGAACAGTTCATACACTGACCCAAAGTACATGGGTGTCCTGATGGAACCTGTGGCGGACATGAACTTAACCCAATTCCTCGACAAACCAGCGTATACAGCTGTGGACCAAAAGTTTCTGCTTCGCAGTCTTGGTTGCCTCTGCTCCGCTGTGCTCTATCTTCACGAGAACAAGTGTCGACACAAAGACATCCAGCCTGACAACATTCTGGTACACGAGAATTCGATGCTTCTCACTGACTTTGGAATCGCCATCGACTGGGCCGAAGGAGGCGGAGAGACGACAATCGGGACTGCGAGAGCTTACAGCCACGGCTATGCTGCGCCAGAGGTCCATCTCGCAAAGCCTCGCAAGCGATATACAGATGTCTGGTCTCTGGGCTGTGTCTTCCTCGACATGATGGTATACACCTCCTTGCAGCTTTCATGTTCCACACTGACTCCTCGCAGGCTGTGGTCCTGGGCGAAAGTCCTAAAACCAGGGAAGTCTTCCTTCAAAAGCATGGAACACAATCCATACGCCCGGGTGTCAACGTTGCCGGTCTGCAAGAGTGGCTCATGCATCTGATGAGTCTCCCATCCGAGCATGAGCAAGTTCTACGCTGGATACAAAGCATGACGGCAGAGGAGCCCATGCTTCGGCCAGAAGCGTCTAAGCTAATGAAACAGATTATGGCTGCGTCCAAAGGCCAGCATGCATATTGCGGAGACTGCTGTCTCGATGATGCCGAACACAGCGATTTTGACCAGAGCGCATCTGACGTCGAGGCTCCAGAGCCGGAAGTTCACGCGGATGAGTCAAGTCACGTCGAGGAAGACACCATACGGCCTCTCGAAGACCGCATTCGTCGACCGTACGGACCTAGCCCCATTGTCGAAGACAGTACTCTTTACAACGATGCTTTCCCGAGGACCTCCGTCCCGTTGGCCGAAGAGCAGACGGAAAGCAATGCAAACCCGAATGAGTATGCCAATCCGCGAACTGCAGAACCAGACAAGGGAACCGCCGCAAATAGGACACACCCTACTCTGAACTGTCCTCCTTCTGACGCGCAGTCGGTGGCTGAACCACATAGTCCAGTGAAGCCACGTTCTGGACATGTTGCGATTCGCAAAGAAGTTTGGCGTGCGCGCAAGACTGCCGCCGCCAAAGCTCGACAGACCCCGATGCTTCTTCCCGCGGAGGAGAGTTCAAACAATGATGGAGCACCATCTCCTGAAAAGCATTACCCTGATGAGCCTCTACCCACCAGGCCCACAGTTCCGAACATACCAGATAATCTACGACCTATCTGGTTATCTTCGGCGGCGAATGATGAAGCCGCAAGAAGCAGATTGGAAGATCAGAGGCAACATATACACGAGAAGCTCGCAGAGATTCAGCAAGCTTTCGTTGAGGACAGTCTAGACCTTCCATCACTCATTGACGACCTCAAGGACCTCACACCTTTGTCATGGACGAATCATCTCTTCGAAGAAATAGAGCCTTCCGCACAGTCGACTCGTTTCAACTCGCTTCTGCATGTGGCGATTGAAGGCGTTTCGGAGGGCCTCGACCGAGATCTGGTCCAGGCACTCATCCAAGCCGGCGTCGACTTGAACACATCGAATGTGTTTGGGAACTCTCCGCTTCATGTGGCAGCTGCCATGCGCAACCCACTTTTCGTCAAGTACTTTCTGCGCTTTGGAGCAGATCGACGATCAGGCAACCTTACCGGCTTGACGCCTCTACATGTGGCTGCTCGAGAGCGTGACGCTGCAAGTGTTCGCATATTGCTTCGTGACGATGATGAGATAGTGAATCAGACCGAGAACGATGGCTGGACCGCTTTGCACTACGCATGCCGTTATGCTTGGAGTGAGGATCAAGATCTGGTCAACGACGCTTTTCAGACGATTCGGCTACTGCTTAAAAGTGGTGCTGATACTGGCGCACGAGAAAATCGGAATAGGACGCCGATTGCGCTGTGTGAAGAAAGCATTCGCGAAGCAGTGGAAGACTTGTTTCGGCAAGAGCAAAGTGCTGGAAGCCAACAACACGAGGATGAAGCGCCACCATCGTCTTACGAAGATGTGGTCAACGACGATGAGCTGACTGGCTTTCCGGATCCCTGTGATTGCGAAGTCTGCCAAGTTGCTAGCCTTCTGGACGAGGTAACCACACTTGACGGCGAGCCCATCATTAAGTGTCACTGCTCGGGATGCCTTGAAAACCTCGCCAACGAGTTGTACCTCCTAATGGGGTTCAACAACGTATGCGCATGCCGGTACTGTGAGCAGACAAGGCTTCTTCGATGCGTCTTTGACGAGACCGAAGGAAACTGTCAATGCGAGAAGTGTCGTCCTGCCGGCTATGTAGGCCACGAGTACTACGATGCTAGGATCGAAGACGCTTGGAATTCGCTGCAGAACATCGATCAGACTCAGGCGAAGAATGTCTTGCACACAGCTGGTTATAACGTAGCGTATATGTCGAGGAACTCCTCGGATGTCCATGAGGCCTGGGTCTGGACAATGGACAACATTGACAATGTGGAGTCTCCTCAGAACGTAGCCGCTCTGCTGGTCTCGCTCGGCGCAGATACCTCGAAACTTGGACGCGAGAAGCTCACGATGCTGCACCTTGCCGCCACCAGAGGCTGGCTCACCCTTGCGAGCGTCCTCATCAACAGCGGTGCTGACGTGAACTCTCACAAGAACAGCATTTTCAACGGCAAGCGTATGCTCAGCCCCCTAATCGGTGCAGTGTGGAACGGGCACGCAGACATGGTTCGACTCTTGCTGCGTGCCGGCGCTTTCCTCGATGCTAAAACCAGCACTGGCATGACAGCGCTCCATTACGCCGTCCTATCCCAGAACGAAGAAGTCACAACAACACTGCTCGCACACGATCCGCTCGTAGACGCCCTCGATGACAGCGAATTTACACCCCTCCAACTCGCCGTCCGCGAAGGCAACATCCTCGCCGCCCGAGTCCTCATCGAAGCCGGCGCGGACCTCGAACTCCAAACCAAAGCGGCCCCGACCCCGCTCCTCTACGCAATTGAATGGAAACAAACCCACATGGTCGAAGTCCTCCTCAACTACGGCGCCAACGTCCACGCCAGCATCGGCAACCCCCCCTGCGCCCTGATCCGCGCCGCCCAAATCGGCGCCGGCCCAACCCTCGCCCTCCTCCTTTCCACCCCCGAAGTCCAAGCGCACGTCAACGCCACCGAAGCCGGCACCGGCCGCACAGCGCTGCACCTCATCGCGGACAAACCCCACGACGACATCATCCTCGCCGAGGAGGCCTTGGTGTCCGCGGGCGCGAACGTCAATGCCACGGATAGCGATTGGTCGACGCCGTTGCATGCGGCTGCGAAGGCGGGGAGTGCGTATTATACGACGAGGCTGATGTATGCGGGGACGGATGTTGGGTGGCGGAATGAAGGGGGGAAGACGGCGTTGGATATTGCGGTTAGGAAGGGGCATCGGGAGGTTGTGGAGGTGCTTGGGGGGCGGTTGGAGAGGAAGAAGAAGTGGTATCAGTTGGGATAGGATAGGGTGGGGATGGTGGGGATGGTACATGGGACTGGGCATAATTTGTGATTTTGAATGTTTGAGCGTGGTTGTTGGCGTTGGGATAGATACCCTTTGATCGCATTAAAATATTACATCTACCAGCATTGAGTCAACGATCTCACGTGGAGGTAGAGGTAAGAGAGAAAACGCAAAGGTGTTTTCTCGAGAATGAGCCATTTTCATGATATGTGTACAGTAAACCGTCGCTCGTCAGTCATCATTCGTACAAATTGTTGCTCATATTCCATCATTGTGACGCTGGTACAATCCAAGCCTCAACACTTCAGCAGCCAGACATCACATATCACCGTCCAATTGCGGAGCATCACCCGAAGCATGATGGTTCGGTGGGTGATTTGAGATCCCCTGGTCTATCCAGGATCCACCCGATCGTGAGTTTTCTCCTCTCCGCAGGCGTGACAGACAACTGCTGAACGTACTCAGCCTCGAACTGCCCATAGCCACCGGTCACGAGCTTCTCTCTGATCCGCGTGTATATCTCGCGGAGGCTCATCGACGCGGTCTGCTCCTCGACGATAAACTTGCACAGAGGCAGAAAGAAGTCGTCCGAGCCGAATTGCGCGATGGCTTGCAGCTCCGATTCGTGAACGTCGCGGGCGTACTTCGAGAGATAGTTGTCGCCCAGGTCGAGGAATGTCTCGTAGTGGTTGTATGTGCGGGCGTCGACACCGATGTTCTTCAAGAAAGCTAGAGCATCATGCGAAGGGTCAGACCAGGTTTGCTCGCAGAGATCCTTGACCTCCGACATACTTTGATCGTGGCAGAACGTGAAGAGGTTGAGGAGCACGTTGATCCAAGCTATGACTTCGGTCGGACGCAGAGTGGCCCGGTGTTGGCGGAACTCGACGGTCATCTTCTTGTCGCCGAACATGCCTCTGTTCGTGCCATCAGCGCTGAAGTCAAGGATGTTACTGAGGTTGACCGTCGAGTTATGTGCCATGGCGCCTTGGAGATTGCGCAGACTCTTGACGTCCTTCGCACACCGGATGAGCTTCAGCCACGATGGCACATCATTCTGCTGAGCGGTTTGCTCCAATGACGGCCACATCCACAGTGCGTTAGCTGGATACTCATTTCGCATGTAGCCATGGTCAGAAGCAGTGCCGTCGGCGCTGGACGTTTCACCGAGAGAGAGTTTGAACGCCAGTAGCTGGAAGTGGGCAGACCACGGCACGTTGTAAATGGTGTCATCCAGGCACTCATCGGTGTAGTTTTCGACCAGCCAGCTTGTCCGCTGCTCCGAGAATGCCAGTGTGCTGCCTGTGACACGGTCAACACTGTGCAGTGAATCAATGGCCTGCTCATTCGCAACGCACATCGACAACACATTCTTGATGGTTTTCAAGGGAAATCCTTTATGACCATTGCCGATGTGTACGTGGAGACCCGAGGAAGGATTGACGACGAGACGGAAGCCAGGAACTCCAGGGACTGCGTTGAAGGTTTCGATGAGGCGTTCATAAATAGCGCTGATTTCGTCTTCCCACTTCACGGAATGAGTGTGGAATGAGTCGGCGATGCTCTCGGTGGTAAGCAACGGCTGGTTGGCGTTCAGAACACGGCTCTTGACCTCTATGCGGTCAAACTTTGTGTAAGGTCTTCTGTCCCCGAGCGCATTGAGCTCCGCGGATGTGAGGGCTAAAGAGCTGTCTTCGTCCACTGTCCACTTCATGTAGTCAGTATCGATTTGCTGCTGCTGATGGTGGCTGGATGCCACAGAATTCAATGGCAGACTGAAGTTGTGCGGCTTACCACATGAAGAGCAGTTCACCTTTATAGGTTGGCTGAGAATGGCGTGAATTCTCTGGCGACCGGAAAGATTGGTCGGGTTCGAGCTAGTGGCTAGATTCGGGCGAGTGTCTTGTAAGAGCAAGCACTCGATTTCAATACCCAAGGTCAGGTCTAAATGAGCGCTTTCTGGGTTAGTGCTTTGGAAGTTCGGGATCGTCTGCTTCTGCTTCTCGTTGGGTGTGGAGTGACCGCCCAAGTCCAAGGTTACATACTTGGATCTAGACATGTTCTCTCAATAGCTCCAAGGATTTCTTCTGATAGTTGGTCGCAGTTCGGTCCAGCCGAATGAGTTGGCGATGAGAAGAAAACGGTCAGGGTCGCGAAAGGGTTGATTTGCAAAGTGTTCGTAAGCGGAGCGGAAACGGTCCAGAGACGCGGCCATTGATTCGAGATATACGGGACTCGGACTGAACAATAGTCTTGAAGAAACCAAAGAGTTTCATTGTTTAACTGATGATTCTTTGTAGGTTTGACCTATCCAACAAAGACGATCTTTGTCGACGGGTATCGTTGTGTCGCTGGCGGTTCATTATCGAATAGACAATGCATTTCGGCGGTGCAGGCTAGGCCAAGGGAGGAAATATTGTCGTTGGCTAACTTGCTGCAAAGGTCGACTGTAGCGGGCACCGAAGGCCGGACGGCGATTCGGTAGTGGTGACGGAGTCATTGCCGGTCGTAGATGTCTGCTCGTAGCTTTCAAGCACAGATCGAGGTGATGGCGCGGACGAGCTTTGAGCTGTGTGTATAAAATCATTGCAAGTAATGGTGTATACACCATTGGGGTTCGTGAGAAGTGTTTATGAGATACCGAGAGGGGATGATTGAGAGGAGAGTAGGTGTACTTATCAGGTGTGGAAACAGCCCTTGATGGCCAAGTCGCTTCAATTGTGGCAGATTGCGACTTGTCAAGGATAATTGTGAGTGAGAGGCCCCCATCTGGCTTTTGATAGATCTTTCTCGTGGCTTTGAGACTTGGTGCAGTATTTTTGAGCCCAAGACAAGGCGCCCGTCATGCAGCCACGCTTGGCCCTTCTGGCAGTTGTGAGACTTCGGGAGGCGCTAGTCAATGAAGCATCAGTGTCGTTATTAACCATGCGTCCGGAATCTCTCTCAAAAGGAATATAGCCCATTGCCATATTATTGTGCGTTGATGCATTGGAGAAGAGAGTCCAGGAAGGTGAAGTCGACGCGCCCGATTTAGCTCATACGCTAAGAAACCTTCTCCATCACATCGGGTAATCTCGCATGGGGCCGAATCGACGAGGCTGGAGACGTCATGCGCGCAGGGACAGGCATGCTCCTCGCTGTCCTGGCCTCTTGACAACCACGACATCTCCTCGCCTTCCCGCCTCCTCATCCTCCTCATTACCTGCGGCTCTCCCATCTCCCCAACTTCAACACTGCAGCACTACGCTAGTGCTTCCGTCTCGAGACATCCCGCTCAGAGAGATAGCTTCCCCGAGACCTGTCCCACCCAACCCAAGACATCCCCATCTCCCAAGAGTGACGACCATCCGATGGCAAATCAAGCGCATTGCGCTTACTGTTTCGAAACCCTCGCCGCGAACTTCGAGCGCCGGCAACCGCTCAGTCTCACCCAAGTAGAAGAGCTCTGGGAACAGCATCACGCGAGCAAGGGCAAAGCCATCGACAACGAGGATGAAGAGCTCTCCGACGAAGAAGATGCCGAGATGACCGATGCAGAGGCAGAACCAGCTCGGCCAGCAGCTATATCTCGCCTCTTGAATCGCGAGACGGATCAGTCAGCGGCATCGTCGAGCAGCAGTCTGCCTTCCACGAATTCGGGCAAGTCCTCATCGAAGAGTGGAAGT
Source organism: Zasmidium cellare ATCC 36951 (assembly GCF_010093935.1). Classification (NCBI taxonomy): domain Eukaryota; kingdom Fungi; phylum Ascomycota; class Dothideomycetes; order Mycosphaerellales; family Mycosphaerellaceae; genus Zasmidium; species Zasmidium cellare. Next base: position 265,548 of record NW_022986963.1, read on the forward strand.
AGTGCCTCGGGGACTGCGACGCCGGCCAGTTCTGTGAGTTCGAATTCGCGGACTTCTTTGTTCTCCTTCTCGAGGAGAGGACGGGAGAGTGCGGAGGAGCATCCTTTGTTCGTGACGTGGAATACCGTGTCGAGGAGTGGTCACAAGAGTTTGAGGGGGTGTATTGGGACTTTCGAGCCGCAGGAGTTGGAGTATGGGCTGAGGTCTTATGCGTTGACCAGGTAAGAGACAACCCCATGAAGGAGCATGTTTGTTCGCAAGTTGCTGACAGACATTCTACAGTGCATTCGAAGACGTCCGCTTCCAACCAATCCCCGCATCCCTCCTCCCATCCCTGAGCTGCCATGTCACTCTCCTCACGAACTTCTCCGCGCCCAACAAAGACCCGATGGACTGGACGCTCGGCAAACACGGTCTCCGCATCTCCTTCACGCACCACGGCCGTCGCTTCGGCTCAACATACCTTCCCGACGTCGCAAAAGAGCAAGGCTGGACCAAAGAAGAGACACTCATCTCGCTTATGCGAAAAGCTGGGTGGAACGGCAGCAGTGGTTCGTGGCAGAAGGTCTGGCGTGATGGGAAGGGTGAGCTTGTCACGTATGAGGGCAAGCAGGTGGGATTGCACTACGGTGAATGGCGGGAGTGGAGGGATTGGGTTGATGAGCAGGGCGTGAAGAGCAAGGCGCTGAATTAATGGAAACGGATTACGAATTGGGAATGAGCGTGGCGCTGGAGGATTGGGATGGAATGGGATATAGGTTGTGTTTAGGTAAACCTCCACAATGAACGCGTTTGAGCAGTCGAGCGTAGCTTGCTCTTTCTATCGATACGCATCTCCAGAGCTTTCCACGAGTCGAAATCTACGCCGTAATGGTAGGAGGCGGGCTGGGATTGGCACAATCCAGTATTGGTGAAGACTCCCTTCAGAAGTCCTCAAGCTTATAAACCTCATAAGCCGGCTCTTCATAAGGATGTGACCTACCTCTCATCAGCCCCGACATGCCCATACCCATCCCCTCACATCACTCTCCCCTTCTGATTCTTGACTAACTCACCTCTTCAACGCCTCCACGGCGTCCCTAGCAACCTCCCTCCCCACACAAAGCGTCTCACACCTCACCTCCCCGACCTCTTCCACCTTGCCCCGCTCCCCAATATGCGGGTTTGCACTATCACCCGGCTTGAAAGACCCTACACCGGGCGTTGTGAAGCAGCATTCTGTGTAGCCGCCAGGGCCTGGGTAGCGGCCTGCGCCGGCGGCGAAGATGGCGGTTTTGATGGCGGGGAGGTATTGGGGTGGGGTGAAGAAGACGAGTTTGTAGCGGGTGGGGGATGTCATTGTTTGGAGGGGGGCGGTGGGTGATGTTTGTTGTGAGGAGAGGGTGACGTGAGTGAATTAGTTTGCTGACGAGCCTTTGCTGTAGTCGGTTGCGTATCATGTGGTTGATTGCACGTGCTGTTGGTGGGGAGTGAAGGTGGACTGGAGGGTTCAGCTGCATCGGAGCTCTCTCCGGCTGTCAGGTACGTCAGGGTCCATGTTTGCAGACGTTGTTTTCTCTTCACGAAAGTCGGGATTGTCGATGAACAGCAAGAAAGACAATTGTCACATTGAGAGCAACACGGTCATTAGATCAGTGACATCCACATGTGTATGTCTTGCGTTGGTATGAGAAAAGCGTGCTGTTCTCTGTCAAATTCATCGCCCGCATGACGTCGAGCTTGACCCCGCCATCACTCGCGTTTTCCACGTTTGGCGTGTGCGGGCGTGACATCTGTCGCCACCTCTGCCAACTTTTCCGCCATGGAATGGAAGGGCCATTGCGTGGGGCTGGATGACGATGGGAGAATTCGCCAGAAGTTGGATGCAATGGCGAACGTCTGGGCTGGCACTTTCTCTCAGAAGCAATCGAAAACTTTGCGTCATAGCATGAGCGAAGGGACAGGGGCAAAGAGACAATGAACGAGCCTGTGGAGCACCAATCTCGATGGAGAGGATGACAGCCACAACAGGCTTGTTAGGGATGGGCAAAGATACGTAGCGGCGCACGTCAATGCCGTGTTCAGCCATTGTGTTGGCCCTGTCGTGCTCGTTCTGTGCCGGCATGCGCCACTCCACCTGCCAACACCTCCCGTCACTCCATCACTTCCTGCCCGCCTTGTCATGTGCCTGCGATGCTGCTGCGTGTCATGTTTGCGGCATGACGAGTCGATGACGCGCCGTTTTGCTGTTCACAGGCAGCATCAACTGATAACTTCCCCTCTATAAGTTCACTCTTTCTTTCGACCTTCAGCCCTCTCCTCTACATCCACCATCACACACTCTCAGCACTCAAACTTCACAACCAATTTCCAAACTAAACCAACCAACCACCAATCCAACAACCACAGTCAAGATGACTGACTCCGGCCGCAAGGATCTCTCCGACAGTGAGTCTCCACCACCTTCACTGCTCGCCATTGACAGCTGCTGACTTTCCTCCAGAGCTCCAGGACAAGGCCACGCCTCAGAGTTCCAAGTCCACCACGGACAAGGTATGTGTCCCTGAGGCAGTCCAAGTCCTGCAGCCGTTGTTAACGAAACATAGATTGGCGACACTGTCACTGGCCTTGGTGACAAGGCCCAGCGGTATGCAGTCCCTCATTTTTCACTCTCAAAACCTCCACTGACATCTCCACCAGCGACATCGTCCCAGACAGCCAGAAGTCCACCGGCCAGTCCCTCCAGGACAAGACCTCCCGCGAGAAGGACGCCCACAAGGACGAGTCCTTCCTCGACAAGGCCAAGCACACCGTCGGCCTAGACAAGAAATAGATGTTTCCAACATCACCGACAACCTCTTCGACCTGTCATGCACCTGACTTCTTCTCGAGAACGGCTCTTTCTACACCACGTTGGAACCTGATGGTATGAGGACATTTTGGAGCATGGGAGGTGGAAGGGAAGGGAGGCATACCTGATATGCATCGACGATGGAGAAACGGCACTATTATCCCATGATGAATTCGGGACCTATGATACCATGATTTGTACCATTATTGAAATTGAAGCTTCACGAAGCAATTATCTCGTGCTTTGTTCCCTCCTCTTCGCGTTTTTCACTCGTGCTTGGTGATTGTTTGAAGTCATGGTGATGACATGACGTTGGCGCTCCTGAGCTTTGGGAACATCGAAGTTGCCAGCCACACCTCACCGCCACCAAACGTGCGCCAAGATTCGATCGAGATGGCTGAGATGAGCGCTGTTGCCGAAGCTTCCCAGATTCACGCCTTCACCATGGCGAACATCTTTCTTGCAACGACCAGCAAAGTCGCCTATGCCCGCGCACAACACCACAGCAACGCGCCTCCACACCAACCTCCCTCCCCTCCCTCACGACGACGACCCCACAACCTCACCCACCAACATAATAGGCTCGCGATCCGAAAAATTCTTCACATCCCCCTTGATCTCCTCGACCTCAGGTCCTGCCAGCGCTTTCAAAAACTCCTCCCTCGACCCCCACTTGACCGTCGCCTGCACGCAGTAAGGCGCGTCGTGAGGCAGCTGGACGACTTTCCAGGATTGCGCGCCGTAGGGCTTCCAGTGTTTTTCGGCCAGCGGCATGTGTGTGCTGAGGTAGTAGGGCATGTTGAAAGTTGTACCCGCCGGGTAGAGGATTGTTAGGGTGTAGGTTGGTGGGGGCATGGTTGGTTCGTGTGAGGTGAGGTGGGTGGTGGGTTGGGTGGTGAGGTCGATGGTAGGTGTGTTGTGAGGAAGTTCAACGAAAGCTAAACGCCAGGTGGGTTCCCAAAGGGATATATGCTTCACTACTCCTCCCCCCTCGCCATACGAACACCCCGCCCGAGGTCTTTCCCCAAGCAGGCCATATGATAGAAATGCGGGTCCTTATCAACCATCCATGTGATTCCTGGGAAACCCCGGATGAGCCCCGATCAATTCGCCGCCCGGGCCCGGAAAGACCACCAGAATGGACATACCTACCATACGTCAGGCATCACGAGGCTAAAATATCTCGTTCCATTGGCCTAGAAGGGTAATTTATGCTGTGGCGTGCGTTGCGGTTCGTTTGGCGGAGGATTCATATCCACACTTCGGTACCAGTTAAGAGCTCTTACGACGTACGTGAAGTGTTACTTGGGAAGTATGTACGCCATATTGGGGCTTTCAACGAGCCCTATGATCCTACGGTCTATAGCTACGGAGGATTGTTGGGCTTACTACGTGGGACCGCGGAACGGTGCTCATATACGCGGATATGGGTTCTTTGCTTGAAGAGGAAGTTGGCGATGGCAGAACAGCTCTGAAGAAGTTGATGATGAGAATGAGGATGCATGATGGAGACGGAGATAACCACGCGAGGGACACGAGGTAAGAGCTTCTTCTTTGTTCATGCTGGTAGGCACCCTCACCGACCGCATGGTCTGTCGTATTGACAGGTAAGAAAAACGAGTTGCTTGCGCTGGCTTTCGGGTCAATCTAAAGATGCTTTCTCCACACACAATACAATAAACCACATATTAAGATAATCTTCATTGATTCGAATATATAGAGTCACTCTTCGTCCTCCAAATCTCCCTTTCCTCGCAAATTCTCTAAGCCTTCCACTTCTCATAACGAGGCGGCTCGGCGGCACCGTACGCCTTCGGTCCAGGAGCTGCATTCCGCTCACTAGCAGCACCAGCCCCAGCACCAGCGCCAGCAGGCATCGCACCCTCTCCGAACGCCTGGGGTCGAGGACCTGGCGCCATACCCGCACCAGTGTGAGGACGAGCAGCCATGGCATCAGCAGCAGCCTGAGCGGCAGGGTTCGCCGGCGTGCCTGAATGACCCATTCCGTTCGCTGGACAGGCTCCTCCAGACATTTGGTGGCCGTTCATGGCGTCCGCGGCTGCTTGGGCGGCTGGGTTCGCGGGGGTGCCGGATTCGGGGCAGGGGGGTTGCTGTTGTTGGCCTTGTTGTTGTTGCTGCTGCTGCTGCTGCTGCTGTTGTTGACCACCCATCCCTTGAGGAGCACCACCCACCGCCCCTCCCGCGCCCACCATCCCCGGCATCCCCGGCAGCATCCCACTCTGCGCCGCCTGCGCCAGCCCCTGAAAAATCTGCGCCGCCCCAGGCCCAGCACCGACCTGATTATCCGGCTGCAGCGGGCCCGAACATGTGAACACGCTCCCCAGCGGCGCCTTGAACAACCTCTCATCGTCAAAGTAATCCGTGCTATAATCAATATCCACACACTTCCCTCCGCCCGTAGGCCCCACGTGCGGACAATGCACATCCGGACGCACCATCGTGAGGATGATATGGATGGTCCGGCAGGCGACATTATCGCCCCAGGCCTCGTCGAAGTTACCGAAAGGTTTGGCGCCGAGTTGCGCCGCGCAGTCTTCGACCGAGGCGTATTGCTGGTCTTTGCCCGTGCAGCGTTGCTGGATGACCGGGCAGAGACCCTGCGCAGCGGCGGCTTGGACTTGCATGCTGCTGTAGTCGATTCCCGAGGAAGCGCGGGTCCAGGCTTGCAGGTTGGGGACCCAGGCTTGGTATTTTTCGACGGCGCCGCGGTGGTCGAAGCGCCAGAAGGCGACCTGGTGAGGAGGATGTTAGTTGTGGGGGAGGTGGGGAATGGTGGGAAGGGGGCTTGCCTGTGAGAGGGTTGAGACTGGCTTTGATTGATCCAGCTCTCCTGTCAGGGGGTTGACGGAGCCAGTGCGGAAGTAAACCAATGAAGCAGCAACATTCGCACATCCCGAGACGAAATCCACAACCTGCGAGTCGTAGAATGCCGTGCTTGCATTATTGGTGAAAGGCGTCGGAGCGAGCGCAAAGAAGTACCTATTACCACCAAAGTCAGCACACCTCTCTCCTCATCGACTTTCTATTCATGGCACAACTCACTCAATCGAATCCTCAAAATCCTCAAAATCACCCACGGGGGAGACCCGTCCCGTAGCATGCTCCGCGAACAAGCCCGGGGGAACCGCACTCCCACCCGCCATCAGGATGGGGATGTTGTTGGGGTAGACGGTCAGGTCGTAGATTGCGCGGACGGTGTTGAGGTTGCGGTTGTACCAGTCTGGTTGCCCGGCTTCGGAGACGCATTGTCCTTGGCCTTGACGGGTGGAGAGCTTGGCGTCTGGTGAGGCGAGGGAGCGGGCGGTGGTGAGGGAGAGGGAGGTGAGTAAGAGGAAAGTGGCCGTGGCTGAGCGAAGGAGTGACATTATTGGAATGCAACGATTGACGATGAAGGGAAAGGGAATGATTGAAAGTAGGTAGTGCTTTGGTGCAGTAGCAGCACCTGAAAGATGTTGATTGAAGGAGCGAGGAGACGTTCTGAGGGGGAAAACAAGACCGTACTTCTCCTCCATCGTGGACTCGACAGCGATGCCTGGTCGAATACGCCTACCGAAGTCCGTGAACCAGACTCGTGGCGACGCGAAATTGGTTAGGAGAGTCTCCTGCCGGATGGCAGGTGGTGACGTCCAGGCTGTAAGGGCGTGGCATGGATTGAAGGTGAAGGGTACCTTCCTGGAATAGACATGTCTCTGGTTGGCGAGAGTTTTGCTTCCTTGCTAGATGCTGGGTTGAGAGGAGCGGATGTCAGCATCCCAGGTATGGGGTGTTTGATTGCATTGCTTCAGCATGTGTTCCTTGGCGTGCGAGGTGACTGCAGTCGAACGACCTTGAAGATGTGTCCGGTCTCCAGTCCTGGGAGCAAGTGGAAATCCCAGAACCCATAACGGTATCAGGGCAGAAAAGATGTATGACAAGACAAGAGATGTCGTTGAAGGCCCAGTCCGGTCCGAAATAGACTTTAAGAGCTTACTGCTCCTGACAGATCAAATGTCGGTGCTGCAAGGACCGTCCCTGTCGAGACTCCGGAGATGCGGTAGCTCCAAGTTGAAAGAGGGCAGACCATCATTTGCATCGGTTTCGGGTCCAGTGATGCCCGGTAACAATACTTCTGTGTCAGGTGTCTGCGAGCAATGAAAATTTCGCTGTCGGTGGAGCCTCTGAATCTAAGTATCGAGCATGCAGACGCAGATCCACACATGTGAAGGCGAGTATCGAAGCATCATGAGACTGATAAAGGACGTCGATTTGCGGCGGAGAACCCCGTGATTGACCCCGGTTCCCGGAAGTGTCTGGACCATCGTCTCCTGGCTCTTTCACAGCAATTTCCGGAGTAGCGTCCGGCACGAGTCAACCAGTGAGGCGCATTGCGATGACTCCTTTCCTGATTGCTCGACCAACGTGCGTTTCGCATCGATGGGCGTCCTCAGTAATCGCTCAACGAGAAGAGGTGCCGACATCGTGGGCAAGGCTGCGATCCCGTCTCATGGCCGTGGGGGATGAGACGCTTCATGTGCTGGATGATAGTACTGGTTCATCATTCGGTGAACCATGAGCGACTCAGATCCAATCTGGGCACCAGATGAGTGCGGTTTGCGATGCTTGCCTCTGTTGCACATCTTGTGTCTTCTCGTTAACATCGGAGACCTACGACTCCACGAAATGTTAGCCAAGAATCGAATATTTGTGGAAAAGCCAACTGACGAAGTCTCCTGGGCTTGGAACAGTGGCACCCTCCGAAGAATTGATGGATAGGCGTCGAAAGTAAGTGCGAGTTTTGTGAGACAGTTTGTAGTAGTTAGCGGATCAGAAACTGGAAGACATGTAGTATTTTCTACATATATGTGTCTTTCGTAGCCGTCGGATCAGACTTCACATCCTTGCTTTGAGGAGAGCGAGAATGAGCACGTATTCGAGTCCATCGACCGGGATGCGCTTTTTACCACGGTCTGTCGGTCTCGCACTGCTGGCAGTGAAGTCTCGCCGGATGTCCTGTTGTCCGCCGAAGCTGGTATTCGTGATTTGTGGAAGCTCGTCTGATGAGGTCCATTAGTGGCCCCATGTGGGTGAGTGTGTTTGCGCCTCTTCAACCCATGGCCAATTCGTCCAGCACTCTCTCTTCAGCTAACGCACCCAACCAGCTGCGAACAAACTTGCCGTAGTCGTGCCTTCGATGTCTGGCCTTTTCGTCGTCGTCCTTTGTCGACATCATGGCTTCGCGCAAGCTGCCTCGCAGAAACTTCTGCTCCGTGATCACCCTTCCCCTGAATTCAATCAGTTTCAGAAGGTCGTCTTCTGCTGTGATCTTTTCCTCCTTGTCTGGAGGCAACTCCGCAGCGTCGATGTCTGCTTGAGTGATGTCGAACTCGGGCGAGATGCCTGTGACGACGTCCTTCACCGTCTCTGCGCCTTCCATCGACCGCCAATCGTCGAAGACCCCATCCAGCTTCGTGTCGACTGCGAGGAGTGTTTTGATGTTCTCTAGCAGCTGCCTGCTTTCATTGACTGTCGGATCATGAACCACTGCCATGAGGTTGAACTCGATTTCAGAACCTGCAAGGTCTTCCATGCGTTGCATCATGGCTGGTGAGGCGACATCTACCCAATTGCCAGTCCCGCCATCCGCACCGTTACCGTCGAGTCCGAAGGAACCCATATCGTGTGGGTGCTTGTCCAGACCGTCCAACTTCCAGACATGGTCTCCTACAGGCATGTAGGCAATGAAGTGGAATCCCGCTGCAGGCTCGTCTTCCTCGTCTCGTGCGGATGCCATCTTCTTTGGCGGTTTGCGCGCACGGCCAGAGCGACGAAGACCAGTCGACTCGCCATCGTCCTCGTCTTTGATACCGTTGACCTTGCCTTTCGCTTTGGTCGTCGTGGTCGAACCGTACTCATCGTCAGGATCCACTTTGGTCGAACGCGATGATCTCCTGGTCCTGGATTTTGAGATGTTTGCAGAAGTTGTGGTTTCTTTCACTGGTCGTTGCTTGCCACGTGTCGATGATTTAGCAGGCTTCTTCGAGTCTTCCTCATCGTACTTGGCTTCCTGCGCAGCCTTCTTCGCTCGCTTGGTCTCTAGAGCTTTGGCAGCGGCCTGCTTCTTCTTGAATTTGTCGACTTTAGCCTTGGTATGCATATTGGCGTTCAGAATATCATTCTCGGTGGCAAAAGAGTTATGGATGCGTCTGACAAAGTCAAAGCTGTCGATGGCGTCGCCTCTCTTCATTGGACTCATGTCTTTGGTGAAGTCTTTAAAGTCGCGAAGCTCCTTGCCCATCTGTAGGCCTGGAAAATTGTTGACGATATTGAGCATTGCAACTGAAGCACACGCAAAGTCTGGTATCTGGTTTGCAAACCAGATGTGATCTTGATTGCTGCCAGTACTGGAGTTTTCTTCGTCTTCAGTCCGATATCGAAATAAGAAGATGAAAGCATGCACGGGTTGTCTGCGAACGTTTAGTGGATGACATCCCTAGAGATGTAGTGTCTGGAGAACGAACGGCAGAGTGGCCAGGATATCAGGGTCCATAGAGTAGACTTCTTGGATCCGGACTCCACGAACACCCATATCCTTCAGCATGACGTTGAAGAAGGCCTATAGAATGTCAGCTCAAATACTTCACGAACGAGTTGGATTGAATACTCACAGGCTCGCTCTCCATTTCGACCCATCCTTGCCAGGAGTTGCGATCTGGAGGCGCCAGCTCGGAGCCATTCTTGGTGGAAGAGGTTGCATTGGCACCATTCGCCTTGCGCTTCTGGCCTCGTTTGGGCGGCATGTTTGTCGGTGTCTCGACTGAGTCTTGGAATGAATGGAGGGATTTGACGTGGTTTGTACTGCGGCGGCCAATGAGGGTACAGCCGTGTGTTACGTGGGCAGGAAGAGCGAGGTAGGCAGCAGGCCGATGCGGTGAGGTTTGCTGGTCTGGATTGTACAGCAAAGAGAGGGAAAAGATGAATTGTGTGCCATCTCGACGGCAGTCCGGACGAAAAGAAGGCCAATTGCGTCTTGGCTGCTATTGTGCACTTCTTATTGTCGGTGGCTGGAGAGTGAGAGCAACCTCAGGCAAGAAGAAGCTCGGGCCAACCTCGGGCGACTTCACGCGTCGGCGCGTTGTCTCTGAAAAGTGAAGGTCAAACAAATAATTACCATCAAACACGCTCCTCTTGCTCCACGCTCTCACGAATAACGAAACTGAAAGCACGTACCTTTGGTAATCACGACGTAGCTACACTACTGCCAACTGAAGATCGAGGCAGCGCACACCTCCCCATACACAACACCCGGACTTCGAGCAATGCGACAGAGGTAGCCATGGAGACACCGCGCACGCCGCGCATGCGAAGCGCTTTCCCTGCGACTCCTCAGACAAATGCGAGGAATAGCAGGTCAGCACCATTCGGCCGATCCTCACCGGGCGTACATTCAAAACCACTCCCTCAGATCCCAACCCTCAGAGCACAACCGAGCGCACCCAGCGATCCTTTCATACCAGAGCGCATTATCGATGCGCCGTCACAGCGGCTATATGCAGTCGCACTATGGGTAGCGTTATGGACGTGGCGGATATTCGACTTTATCGGCCTGCAAGAGTCAGAAGAGCAGAGTTTATGGCTGTTCATGAAATGGGTCGCAATAGATGGAGTGTTTTTGTTTGGGCTACCTGGACTACGGATACCATGGCTGGAGTGGAGTTCCTTGACCATGACGTTGATATTTTTGGCACACGCATTCGCAGATGGCATGCTGATGTTCAGAGTACCCATTCCGATATGGGCAGGAATTGCGGCGCTGGGTAGAGGCTTTTGGGGAGCGTACGAGATGGCTGTGAACGAGCACAACGTGAACCCTGATACGGTCACGTTTAACGATTCGTTGATCTTGGGAAGACAGGTCATTCACATCTTGCCAGAAGGATCTGCGATTCTGAATCCAGATCGCACTTCATTCTGCCTTGACCAGACAAGGACAGAGGCTAGGCTGCCGATTATGATCAATGCAACGACCCCGATTGGGATGGACATCTTGCGAGTAGATTTGGATCAACCCGGCGTCAACGAGACTTTGCACATCAGCAAGTCACAGATCAAGAAAATGCACCAAGAGGCCTCTCGGTTGCTATCGTACAACGAAAATCCGAACGAGCCCAAGACACTTTACTACACTGTCAAGAAGCCCGGTCTGTACGCTCTGGCGAAAGTTCTGGACGAGTCCAATCTGGAAGTTGCGAGGAAGAGGATGGCACACACCGTGGTTGTGCCCTGCCCAAAGGCAGAGCTCATGTCTTCGCCAAAGGATCGATGCCGAGGTGAGCTCTCAGATACTGCCCTGCAGGTGTTCGGAACTCCTCCCATGAGAGTCAAGTACCGCAAGGTGGTGAACAAGTCAGTGCAGGAGGCCACCTTCGAAAACATACAGCCTGAGGATCTCGTCTCGCCTCTGGCCAAACAAGATCACACCTCCTTGGTCGTGCCCAACAACGTACATGCGGATTGGGCAAAGACTCGGAGCGTTCGCGTTCCCATTAGCGAGGGGCTTGGAGTTGCAGGCAGGTGGGCGTACGCCATTGACCAGATCACGGACGGGTTTGGGAACGTGGTGACCTACAATACTCGCGAAAAAGAGGACCGAGATCAGCCTGCTGATAAGTCTTTGCATCTTCACGATACGTTCATGGTACACGAGCGTCCTACGGTCGTTCTCGATGGCTGTACGCCGCAGCGGCCATTGAAGGTCGCAAAGGACAACACCGCCAGCCTGCCACTCAGATACGGATCCACAGGCAAGGGACCGATCCCCGACGCCACATATCGCTTGGACTACCTCTTCAGCCCAGAGGATAGCCTGGCTCCCAACGGTAACCATGGTGTGTCCCCAAAGAGAAGCACTTTCCCAGACTACCGCAGCAACCAGTCACCCAAGATCAGGGAGCCTGGCCTTTACACCATCAGCGGAGTTTCTACTGAATTCTGTTCCGGCGATGTCCTGGAGCCTGCTTCATGCCTCCTTCAGAACCCACCTGAGCCAAAGCTCTCGATAGCCCAGCAGGAGATGTTCGACAAGTGTGCTGGCAGCCCCATCGGCCTCAGTGTTGATCTGGATCTGATCGGTACGCCTCCATTCAATGTCGAATATCGCATGACGCGAGCTGGCGACAGGATTCATCCAACACTAAACGAGATCGTCCACGGACATCGCGGACAGTTGATCCTGACCCCTCGAGAGGCCGGTCAATACACGTACGAGTTCATCAGCGTGAGTGATGCAGTCTACAAGCAACAACTGATGAAAGGCCTTCGACTACAACAGTCTGTCAAGCCTTCTGCATCAGCCAAGTTCAGACCAAGCGAGCAAAAGACGTCATGCATTGATCAGACTGCGAAGTTTGACGTATCTCTTGCAGGCGAGGGACCTTTCAACCTCGATTACGAGCTCATCCACAACGGGAAGCGCGAGAGGTACAGCATTGAGAATGTCACGAGTAACAGCATTGATATTGAGACCAAGCCTTTGAAAGAGGGTGGTGACTACACTGTGTCACTTACGAGTATCACCGATCGGCTGGGCTGCAAAGAGTTTCTGTCAGACGAAGCCAAAATCAACGTCCGACATCAGAAGCCAAAGGTCAGCTTTGGACCTATCGACGGTCGGAGGAACATCGACATTCTCGAAAGTCGACGAGCGCAACTTCCTCTTCGACTTGCGGGTGAAGCCCCTTGGACTGTCACATACACCGATGCAAACGGTACTCCTCAGCTTCTACGTGCAAACAATCCTAACGATCGCCTTGATGTGGAGCAGGAGGGCACATACAAGCTGAACGACGTTTCTGACAACGTCTGTCCTGGCTTAGTCGATGAGGCAGCGAACGAGTTCGTCGTCAACTTCATTCCAAGGCCAGAGTGGCGTGTCAACCCGAGTCAGATCAAGGAGCAGAAAGGCAGCTCCCTTTTCAAAGGAGATGTTTGCGAAGGGGACGAGGATTCTGTGGAGGTGCTTTTCAAGGGAACTCCGCCATTCAAGCTCTCCTACGTGCAGAGCGTGAAACCAGGACATGGTACCGTTGCGCCCAAGAACAAGGAGCTTCGCGCGGCACTCAAGACCGCATCTTTACGCATGGACACGTCGCAAGTCGGAGCCTACGAGTACAAATTCTCCAAGCTCGAAGACAGCAACTACGACCACAACCTGAGGTCTTTCAGTCCGCTCACGATCCACCAGAAGGTCAACTCACGCCCATCTGTGGCCTTCACGAATCCAGGCAAGACGTACAGCTTCTGCAGCGTAGAGTCAGACGGCGAAGAAGTCATACCTGTGACACTCCACGGCGAACCACCTTTCGAGCTCGAGGTAGAGATCAAGCACCACGGCACCAGCAAGCCCGAAATCGTGCATTACACTGCCATCAACTCCAAGACTCACAACATCCACATCCCTCACAACCGTCTGCATCTCGGCAAGTCGGCTGTCTCACTCCGCCGTGTCAGCGACGGACGAGGCTGCGCTCGCACAATGGACAGCACGACTCCCCGCGTCCAAATCTCCGTGCACGACGCACCAACCATCACGCCCCTCGACGCCCTGACCGACTACTGCATCGGCGACCGCCTCAACTTCGGTCTCTCTGGCGTCGCCCCGTTCACCATCTTCTACAACTTCGAAGGCCACGAACGCAAAGCCAACGTCAACTCCGGCACGACCTTCCGCCGCCTCGCTGAAAAGCCCGGAATCTTCACCATCACTGGCCTCCAAGACTCCGCCTCCTCCTGCCGCGCCTCCACCACCATCACCAAACACATCCACGGCATGCCGTCAGTGCGCGTTTCCAAAGGCCGGGATTCCTACGTCGACATCCACGAAGGCGGCGAAGCGGAGATTCTGTTTGAATTCGGCGGTGAGCCGCCTTTCGAGTTCACGTATACGCGGTCTTCGAATACGGAGAAGGGAGGGAAGAAGGGCAAGGTGCTGGATATGAGGAGTGAGGTTAGTGAGGAGAGGAGTTTGAAGGTCTGGGCGAGTGAGGAGGGGACGTATGAGGTGACTACGATTAAGGATAAATTTTGTTCCTACACCAAGCCTGGGGCCGGGGTGGATGACAAGGGGAGGAAGAGGTTGGGATTTTGATTCGAGTGAATTTCGGGGTTGTTCTGGCATGGCGATGGTGTTTGGGGCGTTTGTTCTTCAAGAGTCGAGAATGTTTGAGAGTGAAGCGTAAGCTATCATGCCTTTTCTGTGAGCGTTGCGCGAATGGATGGAATATCGTAAAATTTGCTTGTCGGCTTTCCTTCTATCCGCGTCTCTACGTCTATAAACCATCGGCTGAATGTTACTCTCACAGGGCGACTTCACAATTAGTTGGCCGAGCATCGTGTTGCTCCTCAGGGGAAGGCAGTCGACACTTGGAGGTGGCATCATAGCATCCAGCACGAGCCCTTGGCCCTTCCCATGGGCCGCGTGCATTCCCGGGCGCCACTCCATTGATGCTGTATTGTGGCAGTTCACCACAACAGAATTCTCCAAGCTATGGCTCAAGAGCCTGCCGCCGTTTCACGATGTTTGTTTCGCGGCGTGTGATCTTCAAAATTCTCTTCTCATCTCTACCTCTTCACACATACTTCTTCTCCGGATCCACCTTCTCCAAAAGATCCATCGTCTTCTCATACATAGCAAACACAATGCCCCCACTAAACACCAACCTGCCCAATCTCGGCAACGCACCACTCCACAGCTTGAAAAAGCCCTCGTTCTTGAAAATCTTGACCGCGCAGTCGATGCTGTTCTTGTACAGTCCCTTGGAATCTATACTCTGCATCCTCGTCTTGACCGTATCGATCGGTTGTGTCGCGTACACGGTGATTATCCCTGCCATACCCCCTATCGCGAACGTCGAGAGCGTGCCGAGTTTCTCGCCGGGAGCGACATACGACTGCGCGGCTTGTTTCAGCGAGGTGTACGACGAAAACCGCACGGCAGAGTTGGCAGCCTGCCGCGCGGTCGTAGGAACGAAGCCCTTGAAGAACCCCCTTAGCCCTTGTTCCCGAAAGATCACTCCACTCCCGTGCAAGAACCCCTTCATCCTCGGCTTCTCCCTCTTCCGATCATCAATCAACTGCGTCTTGATACTCTCAAACGGCGTCACCGCAAGCAAACTCTCCGTCGCGCCCGCGAGGAACCCGCTCACGACCGTCATGGGCCCGCTGATATTCCCCTCCGCATCGCTCAACAACGATTTGTACTGATCAAACGCGACGAACCGCACGCCGGCTTTGATGCTGTTCCCGATTATGAGCGTTGTGCATCCGGCGTACCATTGCGCGCCGAAGGGCGGGAAGGGGAGTTTTTGGCCCGACGGCAGGCGTTGGTTTAGTTGCGTGCGGGTTTTGGCGAATTCGGCTGGGTAGGTTATGGCGATTTCGACGGCGCCGGCCGTGCTGCCTGCTATTATGGAGCGGAGGGGGGAGGGTTTCTCTTTCTTTTGGGGTGGGGGAGGTGGAGTCGGGAGGGTCGAGGGTTTGGCGGTTGTGGTGGCCATTGTGGACGTATCCCAGAGTGACGGATGCTGTAGATTGGCGTGTATGTAGCTTGTAATTGTCTACCAATCTCACGGCTGTCCCGGCGGCCTTATAGGGAAGGAGTGAGGTGAATGAATGACGGTCAAATACTTGGGCGAGGTCGGCGACAGCTGCGAAAGATGACATTGGCCAAGCTTTTCCCATGGGCCGAGCCGGCTAGCGTGGCCCCGAGCTCCTGGCACATGAAAGTTTGGACGTCCATCCATCAATCCATCAACTTGGACTGTCAACGCTCCCTGCATTGCCGCCATCGATCAATTGACGAATCCACCCCCCGTTTGATCGCATCAGTCAACCAACATGCTGCGCTCCGTCTTCCGCAGCGCTCCTCGGAGCTTCGCCCGCCTCGCCACAACCACCACCCGCCAAGCATTCACGTCTCCCATCAAATCAAGAATCATCTCACAAGCACCCCGAACCGCCTCAGCCTTCTTCTCAACAACCCCTTCCCGCTTCGACCAACCCAGCCAAGAGCTCGCCGCCAAGCTCGAAAGCGAAATCGACATCGAAGCCCAAGAATCCAACACCCAAGCAGGCTCAGACTCCAACGTCGAGTCCTTCATCGCCGAGAACCCCTTCTGGGAGATCCAGGACCGGGCGGGCGAGCAGGATGTCTACCTGACGAGGAAATACGATGATGAGACTATTACCGTGCACTTCAGCATCTCTGAGTTCAACAGCCCGTCTGAGGAGTGGGGTGAGGAGATGGACCCCGCGATGGCTGATGAGGAGGATATGGATTTGCAGAGCGGCGGGGCGAACACCAAGGGTGCTATAAACCGTGGAGGGACCGCGAACCAGAACTTCAAGGTTGCGCCTGAGGATAGCATTGCGCCAGCTGATCGGGAGGAGTTGAGAGATGAGGTCAGTGTGAGATCAGAGTACTATACCAGTGAGAGCTATGCTAACATATACCAGGAGGACGACCAGCCATCTAGCCCCGCTTTCCCCGTTCGCGTTTCCGTCCTCGTCCAGCGCGCCGGTAAGGGCTCCCTCAAGTTCATCTTGACCGCATCCGAAGGCGACATCATGATCGAGCACCTCATCCAACTCCCACAGTCCCTCTCCAGCAACGCCGCCGAGCTCCTCCGCAACCACCCAGAGAACCTTTACACCGGCCCACCATTCCAGCAGCTCGACGAGGACGTTCAGCAGATCCTCGAGCAGTACTTGAGCGATAGGGGTATCACCACCGCTCTTGCGACTTTCGTGCCTGATTACATTGATGTCAAGGAGCAGAAGGAGTACCTCGGCTGGTTGAGGAGGGTCAAGGAGTTTGTCGAGTAAAAGGACGTAGCAAAGGGCACGAAGACCAAAAAGAACAAGAGCAAAGAGAGCATGCCGCTGGGGAGATACCCGGAGGAAACGCACTTCCATGGCAGTGGAAGAGAAAGGACATGACACGTGCCGCAATACCCTCACTTTGAAGGCGAATAATGGCGCTCAACCTGGCGAGGCTACTCAATTGTATGATTGCGAAGGGACGTTTTGTCTTTCTCCCACTGTGTACATTCCGGAAAGCTTTTCAATATACCACCATCTCCACTATCGAAACAACGACGAGTCAATGCGTGCGCTGCTGTAATGATTTCATTTCGCTCATCTACTGCAATTGCCTTCGTTATCTATGCTACTCAATCGCTTCCAAGCTTTCGTTTTCAATTCCCCTCAACAGCCTCCCCCAAAGCCCTCCACCCACTAACCTCCCACGGCGCAAGGAACACCGCTCTCTGCGCATCCCCCACAGTCCCCACGCCCGCAAACGCCCTCGCCAACTCTCCCGCTTCCATGTCGCCCAGTGGCAGAACAGTCCCCTTCGCCGTCTTGAGCGCCATCTCCGCCGCATAAACCTCCCCTGACAACTCCGCCAACTCAGACCAAGCCTGTGGATGATCTGGCTTGAGCAAGATGGCGGATTGAGCTTCCGTCAGCGCTACGTCGGGGCTTTCGAGCGCCGCGAGTGCGTTGAGAAGGGACTCGATGCCGTTGAGGGATTGAAGCGAGATGCCGTCTTGAGTGCGGAGGGTGAGGAGATCATCCCGGACCGCGGAGGAAGTATCCGTATCGTTGTCTAGAGCTGCGATGGCGCCGAGGAGCGTCACGGCGCCTACATGCTCGGGATGCTTTTCGACGGCGTCGAAGAGTTGTTCGCGAGCTACGCTCTTCTCTTCGCTCCCGCCTTGGGCCCAGAGGACTTGCACGAGGGAGCAGACGACGTCGGGGTCGTTGGAGCTCTCTTGCAGAGCGGCTTTGAACATGCTCACGCTCTCGGGGATTTGTCTCAGATAGTACTGTGCCAGGCCGGCGGTTAGGTGTGCAGAGAGACGGAGTTTGCGTCGAGCTTCGACGTCTAATCCGCTGTTATCGGCGTCGGAGGAGAGGTCGAGGGCGGTTTCTGCGTTCTCTGCTGCGGAGGGGAAGGAGGATGCGGCGAGTTGGTTGCGTGCGAGGTCGGATTTCGCAAGGGCGAAGCGTGCGAGTGAGGAAAGGGATTCGGTGGCTTCGTAGTCCGCTTCTGCGGAGGCGCAGAGTTCTTCGAGAACCGAAATCGCGTCGTTGTGGTTGCCGACTCGTTCTAGGAATAGGGCGGAGAGGTGGCGGTAGGGTAGATCTGCTGGGGCCTGAGTTCGGAGCTGTTCGAGTGCGAAGATGGGCTGGATGAGCTTGGTGAGGTCGTTTGATGCTGAGGTGGAGGATAGGAGGTGGTCGAAGCTGGAGACGGCATATTGGCGTTTGGTGATGAGTGATGCCGAATCAGATATCTCGAATGCATGGGTGAAGTGATTGAGAGCTTCTTTGGTATCGCCGATAAGCAAGGCAATGAGGCCTTCCCCGAGCCATGCGTGAGCATAGTCTGGATCCATACTCTGCGCTCGACCAAAGGCTTGATGTGCGAGTTCGTTATCGTTCTGGAGGAGGTACAGTACGCCCAAATTGGCCCACACTTTGGCATTCAGCTCGTTGATATGTAGCGACCGGACGAAAGCGTGCTGGGCGACCTTGGGGTTGAGATGAGTTGTGACAACGCCGAGTGCGTTCCAGAACTCGTAATTGCCGGCCTCGAGCTCGATGGCACGCTTGAAGCATCGTACTGCAGATGTTAGATATTTCTTTCCCTGCTTGGCCTCGCTGCATGAATATGCTCGCTGTTCAGCCCAGCCCAGATTGTACCACGCCACAGCCTGAGCGTGGATTTCGTGAGATGCTGAATGTATGGCTCGCTTGTATGCTAGCACAGCAGACGCAATAGGCTTGAGCAAAAGTATATCCTGGTCATCTTTGATTGTGGCAAGCGAGACCTGGTCGACATCAGTAAGAGCACTGTACATCCTTGCGTCCGACGAAACGTCAAGAAGGTGTTTCAGTTCTGTGGCAGGGAAGTCTGGCACGGCACTCTGCACCCAAGAGTAAACGGAACATGCATCACCAACGGCTTTCCAAAGATTGAAGGCGGTGGGCACATCTGTAGCGATCTTCGTGGCTGTTGCAATGGCATGGCTGGCGTTCTCTACAGCTTGGCCGTATAGACCAGTTTCGAGACATCGTCCAGCGTGCTCAACGTACGTCTGAAGCAGTGACATCAGCACACCGAATTCTGTCGGTCGCTCCTCGAGCACCTTCTTCAGGCCATTGGTAGCTTCGTCGAAGTCACCAAGCTCTCGGTGGACATTTGCAAGCATGTACTTGGCAAACCAAGTCTCGCCTGCTACCTTCATCGACACGCCGTCGTGCGGTTCAATGGCGTAATTGAATGTTCGCAAAGCCGAATTGTATCTTCCAGAGTTGTGGTAGCTCTCACCTAAGCCAACGTATGATTGGTAGTCTTCGGGCGTGATACGCAGAGCAGCTAGGAACGAGGTAATCGCGCGCTGGTATTCCTGCTTGTTCATCTGAACGACACCAAGCGCGGAGAAAGGCCAGCTGATGCCCTTCTTCTTCGATCCGGGAGGTGGTCTAGCCCTACCGGAGTCGACGACCCGCTGAGCGATGACCTCGACAATATCCCAGTCACCCTGATCAGCAAAGAATCGTGCGAGTCGCTCGGCTGCTTCGACCTCTGCAGACGACAGCTCGAATGCCTTCTGGAAACACTGCCGAGCTCTCTTCTTGTCTTTCGCATAATCAGCATAGTAGTAGCCTAGGCTTGTGTATGCGGGCGCAAAGTTGATGTTGGTCTTAATTGCCGCAAGGAAGCGACTGTAAGCACCATTGCGGTCTCGACGAGCAGCTTTGGATGTGTCAGTTTCCCACAGGCACACTCCGATGCGATACAGTGTCTGAGCCCGTAGATCTCTATCTCGTGGGTCGTCGGCCCTGATGACTTCCAAGAAGTTTTCCAACTCCTTAATGGCGAGGGAATAGTCGCCACTTTGTGCTCTACACCAAGCAAGCTCCGTTCCTACTCGCACATTGCCCTTGTCTTCTTGTAGTGCTCTCTCGAAGAAGTCGACTGCGTCTTGATAGTCTTCAGTCTCTTCGAAGATCAGGCCCAGACCTATCAAACCTGGAGTGAACTTTGGTTTACGTTGCAGGATGTCTTCGAACAGTCTTTTCGCCTCCGGGTGGTTCCTCGGGGCCTGATGATGGACCAGAGCTGTTCCTAAAACAGAGTTTAAAGCATCCTTTGTGTTTTGGAAGCTCATGCCTAGACGGCTAGATTGCGTCTGCACTGCTTTCAAGCCAGCTCGAGCATTATCCACAGCACTTTGATGCTCCTCCAAATGCAGATAGAAATCGCCTACCAATCGATGGGCAAATGGTGATTCTTCCGCGTCCTGAATACCTTCTGTGAGAAGAAGTAGTCGGTCCTCGGGAGACAGCTGTTCGGGTGCCTCTTCGTCATCTTCCTCTGACTTCTCCGGTGGCGGGAACGGGGAGAGACCGCTACTAAGCCATCCTTTCAAGACTCGTCCAAGCCCACTGTCTGGAAAAGAGGCAACAAATTCTCTCAGAATGCCGACATCCAGTTCGCGCAGATCGTCCATATCTCTTGTCTCCAAGACCAGGTCCCAAGCTTTTTGGAATGGATGATGAATTATGACCATACCTTCGGCGAGGGTTAGGACTTGATCAAGTTTCGGGCCTTTCTGTTCCATGGGCAGAACGATCAATGCATCGTAAGCTCGAGTGAGCAGTTTTTCTTCGTATTGTCTTCGAAGCTCATCGTCACTGGACCAGTTGATGACCTGCTGGTAAAGTTCCTCAAGATTGCTACTCCCGAAGACCTCCCGTTTGACATCCATGGTGACCTGCCCCACTCGAGCACCTATTCTCGTCCGACGCTCGTTGATCTCCCTTGAGATACGCTGTGACTCTTCTGTTTCGGTCATTTCCGCCAGTCGCATATAAGTATGCGAAGGGTGAGGTATCCGTCCCTCCAGAACATCGTAGATCGGACTTCCAGGTAGCAGAAGCTCCAGAACCTTCTTGTTCTGCGTTTGACTTCCATGTTGCTTTGTGAATGAAACAAGCTTGTCGATGGTCGACTGGCACCTATGCTTATCGTCGGTGGCGGTAAAGATCTCAGCGACCTTCAACGAAGCACCGCGATATTCATCAAGCTTCTTGCCGCCCTGGGCTTCGTAAACACTGCAAAGTCCAAGCCATGCCTGCGCATCGTCCTGTTTTGAGTTCGCCGCCGACTGATATGACTTTGCCGCCTCGTCGTATTTGCCTTGCTTTTCCAAGGCTCTGCCAAGAAAGAGTTTTGCAAAATGGTTCTGGGGGTCAGAAGATAGCACTGATTGCGCTTTCTCGATGGCGTTGTCATATTCTGCGTTGTCCAGTGCAGTCTTGGCTGCTTTCAAAGCAGCTTTGGCCGACATGTTTCCTCATCAGTGGCTGAATCAACAGGATGCTTTCCAAATTGGCTGGGCGGTGTCGGATGACTTGCAGATGGAAGAGTGGTGAAGAGTGAACGGCTTTCAACAATGGAAGACGTGAAGTAGCGTGTTTAGGCTCCTCCTAGCGCAAACTCTAAAGGTTTGATCGGCGCTAGCGGGTGTATCCGACACTTGAGAAGTCTAAACCAGGGGTAGCCAGCAGTCGGGTCCACGGGTGCTTTTGACTGCTTGATAAGTTGAAACGACATTGCAAAATCAATTTCATATGTACTATAGACGATAGCGAATTAAAGACATAGTGCTCAACTGCAGAAGAGCACTGATATTTGACGAAGCTACCCTCTGCGCAGCTCTCCCCACAACATCCTCTCATTCCCTCAACGTATCCCACGACGGCTTCGCTTTCGCAAAAGGCACGAGATCAGGACTCATGGTTCTTGGAGAATACCGCATAGCACGTCTTGATGGAGGACGAGAGGCAGAAGGACGTGGGGTTGACGGACGCCGATACTCTCCTTGCAACTCCACATCGTGCGGCACCATGTTCCGATCGATGTATCTCAGCTGCGCTCTGATAGGAGACTCAGGGGGATCGATGACCTCCAGATGGACATCGTTGAAGTGATCGTGATAAAGAATGTCGGGTACGTCACGGCTTCTACTCACGTCGTGGTGGGTGGTGACGAAGGCTCGAGAGGGATGCTTTGGTGGCGGTGAGGGTGTTGGGGGACTTCGTTGGCCTGGCTGTAGGGGAACGACTGGAGATGGGGCACTGTCTTGCGATTTAGATCTGTTGGCTGAGCTGCTTTGGCTTGTGCTGTACTTTTCGACGTCGACTGTGGCCCCGATAGTGGATGGAGGATCGAATATCTCGAATTGCGTTCCAGATACAACGGTAGCACCAAGTGGGGACTCAGGTCGGGATTCGTGGTGGCGAACGTGGTGCAAATACGTCGAGGCTTGCCTTGCAAGGCCGATGCTTGCAGGCATACAACAGCACACTTGCGAAAGATTGACTTCGATACTGTTCCAGAGTCCGATGTAGCTGTAGAAATAGGTGAAGTTTTTGTGGGTTGTGAAGCCAGAAATGTACTTGAGTCGTACAAAAGAGCAGACTATCACCACGAGGCCAACGAGAAAGACGAGGCAGATTCTGTGAACGATCAGCATTTGTGACGCATATCGGGAGAATTCGAACGCACCCGAGTTTTTTGTGACCAGAAACCTTGAGCATGAGCAATTGCGATATGGGCAAAAGAATGACAATCAGATTCCAGCCAATGTCAGCGCTGCTGAGTCCCCAAAGCCAGGCCGTACGGTCAATGCAAGTCCCTGTGCCTCCTTTGACGAAAGTCCAGATGTAGGATATGGGTTGACACTGAGCAATGCAGACAATAGTGAAGGCTATCATTGTTGTGGAAAGCCCGACGAGGCTCACCAGATAGGCTGTATGGAACCTCGATGATCCACCTTTGGGTTTGCTCCATGTTCGCAAGTACAACAGCACAAGTGAGATCTTGGTCAGGAAGATGGCGACGCTGTAAAGAGTATTGGATATGTAGAACCACTGAAGTGAACTGTTAGTGCGGTTCGACTTGCGTTCAGTTGAAACTGCTTCACTTACCATGAGGAACAAGCTGACTGAGTCTACGCTGAGTGTGTAGATGTAACGTCCTTGGCCATAGTGGATCGCAAACCAGTCACTGGCGGTCATTGCGATCAGCAGGATGTAGGAAACAAAAGCCGTGCAGTCGTCCGATCCAAGGCCAACGCCTCCAAGCTTGGGTGAACGTGATAGTGCACGCGCTATAGTGAAAATTGTGGCCACCGCAAACAAAGTGTACGTGACAGCACTCAGCAGGGGGCCTCTGTTGCGGACCCGCTGACCGCATGTTTCGGCCTTGAACTTCGTGGCGAGTAATTGGTCCTCGAAAGAGCATCTTGAGTCCATCAAGCAGGAAGACGACGAAATCTCGACCTGGGCGTTCTCACAAAAGCACGATTCCGCCGGTGTGCAGGAATACATCGGTAGCACCTTTGCCAAACATGTTCTCTGTGAGATGGCCATCAGCAGCAACTCGATACTTGCGCACGGCGGTTAATACGTACCACACATTGAGGCAAATCAGCCAAGGCTGTTTCATTGACCATGTTCGCTGAGGTCCCAGTGGCTAACACCAGCGCAATCCATGTCAGGCCTGCTGAGGACCGCATCCTCACCTCGAATGTCAGCAGTACGGAGCGAGGGCTGCTCAGTCAAGCTTAATGCCATGGTGGGCACACAGACATACTTGATGTCCTCGTGAATGGCCTTAGAGGTATATCAGCAACGTTATAGGCACACACGTAACATGAGTCGCGGCACTTTATGGCAAGAGCACTTCCCTGTCGGTGACATCTGGGGCTTTTTGTGGAATCCGAATGGCATGTCCTAAAGTGGTTGCTGCGACGATAATCCGGTACAGAGTCGGGCTGCACAAGACATAGCACATGACTCAAACAGTTCGATCATCAGGCTCATGTCTCTGTCGCTGACTCGTGCCACATCCGAAGTCTTCATATGGCCCCGAGGAAGTTGACAATGGCCACGCCCATGGAGACCAGACAAAACGGCACCAGCAACGATGTTTGACAAGCCATAGAATCGGGCTCGATGGCTTGTAGCCTCGAGTAGCCGCAAGTACCGTGAAAATCGCTGTGATCTTGCGCGACCCGATGCTCTGGAGGCTTTGGCAGCTGCAGGAGTTTGGGCCGTGCGGCTGCATTGGCGGCTCAGCCTAACCACATGCAGATCGTCCTGAGCACGAGATTGGACGTCATCTTTCGATCTTTGGCCGAGAACGATTCAGGTTAACAAGACGCAATCGGGTGACCGAGGGCGTGAAAGGTGTCTTAGAGAAAGTCAGATGGAGTTGTGCCGTAGAAAGTGGGCCAGCGGCTCTCCCCGTGCCGTTGGCCTGTGCATCTCTAGCGCCGACGCTAAATCACGTTCCTGACATCGGCGGGAGTACACGTTTCTCGACAACACCGCAGGCAGACCTGCATCCCCAAGTCGCCATCGAAATGGATACCGACTGGACGGCGGATGCGCTATTCTCGCCCTCGAAAGCTCGCGCTGTACAGGCTCGTGCTAAAGATTGGGCGGTCGTGGACTCCTGGTTGTCAAAAAGATATGGCTCTCGCATGCCGAATTTCGAAAGGAACGAGGACACACTGCAAGCACTGCTGACGCTTGCCAACTTGAACGAGAGCGCCGACGAACAACGATACCAAGTCGAGCGCATAGAAAGGACCGCACTTCAAGCGCTTTCTCGCCCACGCGGTGTCATCAACGACGAGATTGTTCATGCCATGGAGATCGAGCTATTAAACGAGACACATTTCGAAACGCTCGCTGAGGTTATCGTGTCTCTTGACTGTCCGACATCCGATCCGTTGCAAGTTGGTAAGAGGGTCATCGACTTGACCTCAGACCAATTCGAGCTTAAACAGCAACTGCAACGTACTGAAGGCCAGCTTGATGCTCTCAGAAAGGAACAAGCTCGCATCGAAGACCTGCTCCAAGAGTTGAAGAGTGATGCATTCCAGCCACCTGCCGATGTATCTGAGACCACCGTTGAATGGACAAAGTCTGCGAAGCAACTGAAGGCCAAGATTGCAGAGTACGAAGAACGATTGAGCGCATCCCGGCCAGATTCGGCCGCTGGTGGCATCCAGATGGTGCAGCAGAGACTGGACGATGTTTCGCGACTGCGGTCACAGCTTGCCAATCTTGAGATGGACTTGAGAGCATTCCAGGACCTTCCGACAGACCCACGGGCTGCTCGCCGCACGCTGGAGGAGGCACGTGGCGAGTTGCGAGCACTTACGAACAAGCGCGACAAGCTGTTTGAGAGTATGGCAGAGACCTGAAACGCTGGAGCATCAATTCCATATACATTGCTATTCTAGACTTTGATAGCTTTGGAG
This sequence comes from Zasmidium cellare ATCC 36951, assembly GCF_010093935.1. Classification (NCBI taxonomy): domain Eukaryota; kingdom Fungi; phylum Ascomycota; class Dothideomycetes; order Mycosphaerellales; family Mycosphaerellaceae; genus Zasmidium; species Zasmidium cellare. The sequence continues at coordinate 290,781 of NW_022986963.1, forward strand.
GCGAATGCCCTTATCTTTTCGGCAACACGATCGCCTGCTTCAATGCAGTGCCAATGGCCCACGCCCTTCAAAACTTTAAGCTCCTTGTCAGAGCTTCCAAGATGCTGGTGAATATATTCGCAGCCGGCCATCGGAGCTGACTGGTCTTCATCGCCAGCAATAATGAGGACTGGGACCTTGATTGATGAGAATCCGGGGTCTTTCATGTTGAGGATCACGTCGCAATGGGAGGCATATGACTTCGGATCTTGGCCAATGATGAGTTCTCGGATCATCGCTCTCTGGACGGGCGTGCTCTTTGCGTTCGTCGCCGCCTTAGGCACAGCATTGGCCATGGGCTCCATGCCGTCTGAAAGTCATCAGTATTGTTGTATTGAGAAGAGGAGGGGTACCAATGTTGCAGTGGCTCAATACGCACCCTTCAAGACAGTTTCGATCCTGGATGTAAACATTTCCGGCTTCACGCTTGATGGGTTGACTGGTCCAATGCCCACTACCCCGGGAACGCGACCAGGATGTGAAGCCGCGACTGCAAGAGCCATCGGTCCACCCATGGAATGACCACAGATCACCGCTTGTTTAATGCTCAATTCGTCCATCAACCCCACCACATCCTCGGCCAACTGCTCCAGTGTAAGCTTCTCGCCATTCGACTTCGATTCTGCCGCTCCGTATGTGGTGAGAGCTATGCATCGGTAACCGTTCAGCTCTTCAATCACCGGCATGTAGTAGTTTTGCGAGGAGCCGAGACCATGGACCATGACAAGGATTGGTTTGCCATCGTCAACCTTGTGTCCTATGTGCAGAGTGTCCAGATAGTGGATCCGATGGCCGTTGACTGTTGCGAACGGCATTCTGCTGCGTGTAAATCGAACGATATAAATTCAGGCCGTGTCCTTTGCAGAGTTGTACAGGAAGACGGTTGATCTGGCATGAAATCATCGCCACGAAAAGAGTGACGGCCCGGTACGGAGGGCCCCGACCCGACTTCGGAAGAATACATCGGAAGCTGACTAACGAGCCACGACGATAGCGACGACGAACAACGCGAAGAAAGATGATCCCGACTCACTGGAGGATCTCGTGCCTATGAACGTGTGCATTGAGATTTGCGAAAATCTCCTGACGGACCCAAAGATTGCTCATCTTTCTGGACGCTCTTGCCTTATCGGCAAAGCCAACATCACTCTCAAAGCCGAGACGACAAGTCATACACCATTGATGCTCGTGCAACAGATGCCTCCACCATTTACAAATGATACGTTGATTCCAGTATTCGGCAATCAGCCCAGCTTCATTCACTGATTCGAAGACCACCACCGATTCATGGTCGACCCGATTCAGCCAGACCGAACTCCTCAGCTCGTCTTCTAAACATCTGACTACGGACGATGTCCTTTCGTTACAAGATTTCAGCATCATGATCCACTACAGCTCGCTGGGCTTTGGCCAGGAGGAGACTCATCAAGTGGCAGGATTGTGGCAATCGTTCTCCGCACGACTACTCTGTCGATCCCCCTCATAAACATGGGGAAATTCCCCACGGGCAACAGAATAGCCGCGACTCTTGCCCGAGTTGCATGTGTGCGTGCAGAAAGCATGTTGTGCGATCTTGGAACGTGGGGATCACCGTTGAACTCGTCTCGAGCGCGGCGTCTTTATCAGCTTTCTTGTCCGGCCTTTGCTCTTCGACTTGCTCGCACTGTTGATGCCCAGGACTTGAGGGCAGACCAGGTCTAATCACTGAGAATGTCAGCAAAAGAGAAGGTGGAAGCCGTCCACTCTGAGGACGTCAGCGACGTTTCCTTGGTAAGTGGCGAATTTACTGGATTCACAGTCCACTACGCTGACCATGCAATAGCCTCACGACGGAATCACGGTCGAAGAGGGCCATCATGTCGAAGACAAGAAGCGTGCTCGACAGCTCGTCCGCAAAATCGATATCCGGATCCTGCCGTTATGCGCTTTCGTCTACATGCTCAACTATCGTAGGTACACCAAGGCACCCGGGAATCGACAACTTTGCTGAACTCCATGAATAGTCGATAGATCATCGATCGGCAACGGGAAGGTTCTAAACGAAGAAACCGGCGATAGTATGCTTCAACAGACATCAATGTCTGACACCAACTATGCCGTTGCCGTCTCGTTGTTCTCTCTGGCCTATGCGTTGTTCGAAGTACCTTCTAACTTCATCATGAAACGCTATGTAAGGCCATCCATCTGGCTCGCGACATTGCTCGGCGCATGGGGAGCCTTCACGATTGGGTTCGCTGGCGTCCAAAACTACGCACAGGTCGTTGTGTTGAGGTTCTTCATTGGAGTGTTTGAGGCGGGTTTCTTTCCTGTAAGTATGACGTGATGAGACGGAACTTAGAGATACAGTCTAACGTGTTGTGCAGGGCATTGTCTACCTCATTACGTTCTGGTATCCGGTCGAAGAGCGTTCGGTCCGGATTGCCTTTGTTCTGGCCTCTGCGACTGCTGCAGGTGCATTCGGGGGTTGCATTGCCTACGGAGTTGGACATCTCAACGGGGACGGGGGACTTGAAGGCTTTCGATGGCTCTTCATCATTGAAGGGGCAATCACCGTCATATTCGTCTTGCCGGTGCTGTTCTGCCTGCCCGACTATCCAACACGAGCCAAATTTTTGAGCGAAGACGACAAGAAGTTTATTCAAGACCGAATTGCTGTCAAGGGAGGCGGCTTTACTCGTGAGAAGTCGAAGAGGAGAGAAATACTTGCAACGGCGTTCAGCCCGAGGATGCTGGCACACTACTTGGCATATGTGAGTAGCGCCTCTATCTGATCACCATGGGTGGAACTGACAAAGATGTGACCAGACTACGAACTGCGTCCCGCTTGGGTCTCTTACGTTCTTCACGCCGACTATTGTCAACGGTCTTGGCTATACATCTATCAAAGCACAGCTGATGACCGTACCGCCCTGGATCGTAGGGTATTGTTGTTGTTTGTTCCTGGGATGGTCGGCAGATCGGATGAATGCCCGTGGTTGGCACATTACCGCCTCGTCCATTTTAGGCGGCGCTGGATGGTTGACTGCTGGTAAGTTCGTGCAGCCCTGTGTGCGCGCCAGTGGCTAATGTTGTTACCCTTCGTAGGCCTCCTCCCTGCGGACTACTACACCGCTCGATACGGCTGCCTCATGCTCTGTGCCTGCGGAGCTTTCCCATCATCCGGTCCTCTGAGCGCCTGGGTGACTTGCAATGTCCCCGCTATAGCATGCATGGGCATTGCGACTGCACTGAACAACAGCGCCGCAGGCATCAGTCAGATCATCGCTCAGTGGATCTGGATCCCGGGCGAGAGCAAAGAGGGGTATCCAACGGGTAACTTCGTCTGCGCAGCTTGCAGTTTTGCGACTGCGCTGCTTGCGGTGGGTATGAGGATCAATTATGGGCGAATGAACAAGAATGGGGTACTGGATGCGCAGGGGAAGGAGAGGGTGTGGTTATTGTGAAGTCGGTGATAGATCGATGATCTTTCAACCACTCCGACAAAACACACAACGGTCGCGATCTTTCGACAAGAGCCTAAAGCACAGCATTCCCCTCATCGACAGAGCCGAGCCTTGTCAAAAAAGGACCTTCTTGTTCTGTCCTCGACGAGTCGCATCTCGTATGCAGGCCCAGCCATGGCGAGCCTCACCTGCATCACGTCAGTCGGGACCCAGCTGTCGCCATCACGAGTCTCTACTTCTGGTTGATTAGACGATGCGGAGCCTTGAACTATGGATGAGATTAAGCGCACGCCATAGATACCTTACTACCTCGTGTCTGGGGAGGAAAACATATAAAGCTTGGTCTGCCTGCCTGTTTGAACAATGGCCTTGTTCTTTGCTCTGATTTGTATACCAACCTCTTATCCACGGTCGATCGCCGAGGACAAATGCCCGAGAAGCTGATGTCGACTACGCTCTTGACAATTGAAGTGAGATTGCAATCCATTGGACACCATACGACTTGCCATTCATCCTCTCTCCAAAGCGCAACTCGCAAGTTGACCTCATCCCATCTCTCCTCCTCTCAAGCTTCCGACTTCGCTCTCGTTTCTTTCCTGCTTTCCCCTCCGACTTTCCCATCAAGGTCCTTCCAGCCGAGGCGACGACCCGACAGCAATGCCAGCTCACACGCGGAACATCGGCCACCAGAACTCTTGGCCTGACTGAGATGTGGAGACCTTTTTCGCCAATCGCGTGATTGGGGCTCTGTGAAGGCGAGGTGATGGATGCGAGTTGGGTCGGGGGATATAAGACCGGCCGATGGACGTCTCGATCAGAAAATTGATCTTGGAGACTGTACCAGACGACATCGAACGAACGACAGCACAATGGCACCCGCTCTGACGGAATCTGCTCCAGCAGCACCACATACCCTTTCCAACAACAAACCCGTCAGCAAGACCATTTTTCCTGATGGCCTGAAGACATCCGGCCAACATCCACCACGCTACGAGTTGATCAGGCCGTACAAGGACTTTCCCACGGAGATCACTAGCCCAACCGTATGGAAGGCAGAAGACTACCGCAACAACCCCGAGCGCTGGACGCACGTCTTCAGCGATGAGGAGATCGCCGAGCTGAGCAGCGCGGCAGATGCATTCATCGCTGCGGGCACGCCTTTCACGGGGATGGCGAAAGAAAAGTTTCCTCTACCAAAGTTGGAGAAGTTCTTTGGCGCTGTGAGGAACGAGATCTTGAACGGAAAGGGGTTCATTCTGTTCAAGGGAGTTCCAGTGCAGGAATGGGGATTGCAGAAGTCTGCTGTGGCGTATCTTGGTCTGGGAGCGTACTTTGGATATTTCACCAGCCAGAATGGACGTGGACATGTGCTTGGACATGTGAAGGACTTGGGCGAGGACCCGACCCAGAAGGACCGAGTTCGAATCTATCGCACCAACGCCAAGCAGTACTTCCACACGGATGGTGCTGACCTTGTTGGACTCCTGTGCATTGCCAAGGCTTTGGAAGGTGGCGAATCGGAGTATGCTTCCTCTCGCCTGTTATTCGAATGCCACTGACAACGTGGCACAGCATCGCTTCTACTCACCACGTCTTCAACGTGCTGCAGAAGGAACACCCGGAAGTTGTCGAAGCGCTGGCGACTCCCAACTGGTACTTTGACCGTAAGGGTGAGCAGAGTGAGGGCGAAGACCCATACTACAGGTCATCCATCATCTACCTAGAGAACGATCCTCAAGGCTCTCCCCGCGTGTTTGCAAGGCTCGATCCTAACAACGTCACGTCGCTGGCCCGGTACGTCGTGTCGAGATGGTTGAATGATGGAACTTCACTGACACAACGCTCTTAGTTTCAACTCAGGACCCGATGCTCGAATTCCACCGCTCTCCGACGCTCAAAAACACGCACTGCAAGTCCTCGAAGACACTTGCACGAGGTTGGCCTTGCACATGATCTTGGACCCTGGCGACATCCAACTACTCTCCAACACGCACGTATTCCACGCGCGTACTGCATACAAGGACTACCCGCCAGGATCAGTAGACGAGCAAGGTCGGCCGAGGGTTCGGAGGCATCTCATGAGATTGTGGTTGGCTGTGCCGGAGAATGAAGGCGGGTGGAAGACGCCGTTCCACGATAGCAATGAGAAGAAGCGAGGAGGGATCCAAGTGAATGATCAGGCGCCTTATGCACCAATAGATGCAGAGTAGCCGTATGTCGGTGGTAGAAGAAATAGACGTTCAAATGTTGACTCCTATTGAGACACGAGAATTCAGAGGAAACACGCTAAGCCCGAAACTCATTAGTGTTGAAGTCTGATCTTTGCCGAACACTTCACCTCTCGCAGCGAGCGAGCGCGAAAAGTGTTTCTGCTTGCGACGACAGCTGCGTAGGCCCTAGCGAAAATCGATCGCCGACGTGTCCATCACTATCCGGCGGTCTCGACTTCCGCCCATTGCGAGGGCCTGGCGCGCGCGCGAAAAATGCTACCCTGCTCACCGTTGTTGGAAGCGCGCTGAAAGTTATCTTCTCGGCTTCCCGGTTCGTCGGCTCTGCTCAACACTTCCCATCAGTACGACCATCATCACCAAGGCCAAGGCCATGGGGGACTCGCGCCACAGCAGCCGCAAAGTGACCAGATCGAGATTAGGCTGTGAGACCTGGTGAGATATATCGCTTCACCGGATCGCAGAGAGAGATCAAGGTGCTGATTTACACGAAATAGCCGGGCTAGGAAGGTTAGATGCGACGAGAGGCGACCGCAATGCTTCAACTGTGAGCGCCTGGGCCTGGTGTGTGCCCCTCCAGGACGAGGCTCGTCTGGAGATCCAACAACAATTCCATCGCCGGCATTGCAACAAAGTGAAAGCAACGGTTTCCACGGCGCCGGCACGAAACGAAAGCGTACGTATCGATCGTGCGTGGAATGCCGCACGTCGAAAACGAGATGTTCGGGCCAGAAGCCGACGTGTGCCCGATGCCATGAAAAGTCCTTATCTTGCACCTATGAAGACGATTCGGAACCCGCTTGGAAGCAACGTGTTGCTGTTTCTGTTTCCAACAGCGAGAACCAGGCGCCGTCAACTGATTCTGGACTGGCCGACGCAGAAATGACACCTGAAAGTGTCGTGAGTCCGGCGAGGAAAATCGAAACTCCTGTTGCGAGTATCGGACTCGCTTCTCCAGGACAGCCAACTAACACGCAGCCACCGAACCCGTTCTCGGACGATTTGAGCTGGCTTGTTGCGCAACACCTTCCTGAGCACACGAGGACGCGGATATTGGTCGAGCGGTATTTTGCCAATGTCCACCATTTGCGTTGCTTTGCCTTCCTGCACAAGCCATCGTTTCTGCAGAAGTTGGACAACGATGCCAATAAGAACCATGACAGCAATGCGCTCTTGCACATCGTTTGTGCACTTGGTGCGTTGTTTTACGCTGTCGAATACGAGACCAGCAGAAACGCCGCTTTGCCAATCAATCTGCCAATCAACCCAATCGATGCTGGAAAGCATTGGGCCAGTCACGCACAAACACTCATTTTGGCCAGACTCGACAAGATTTCAGTCGAGGCTCTCATGGCTGCTGTTCTGCTCCACGATTATGAGATCCGAATGGGAAACTATTCCAACGCATTCATGCTCAGCGCAATCACCGCGCGAATGGCCCAGGCTCTGCAAATCAACCTGGAGCATTCGACAGATGTGCTTTGCCGAGAGACGGGAAGCGGTCCTTCTGCAAGTGTCAAAGAATCTCGGCGACGCTTGATGTGGTGCTGTTATATAACGGACTCATTGGTCGGCAGTGGAATCGATCAGTTGACATTGATTGATGAGGCCGATATCAAGATACAGCTGCCTTGCAATGAGCGAAATTTTGTTCTGGAAGAGCCATGTATCACCGAGACTCTCGAGCCTGGCCAGATGCTCAAGTTCCTACCAACCGAGCTTTTACCCACTTACCCGCAAGACTGCATGGGTATGACAGCGTTCTATCTCCGCCACATTGCAACTCGTCGGAAGGTGTTGACCTACATCAAGCACCTTGACACAGCGAGACCTCCCTGGCTACCGGATTCTGAGTTTGCGCAACTTGATGCAGAGCTAAGATACTGGTACGATAACCTACCAGCAAACCTTCAATTCACTCCAACGACACTTTATATTCGACAAGAGACGTCGCAAGTCGGCGCCTTGTGTGCGCTGCACTATGCGTACCATCAGACCATGTGTGACCTGTATCGGATAGGTAAGCAACAGCATGCAAGATTGATACAATGACATACTCACCAATGACCAGGCGCTCCCGGGCTGTACAAACTACGATCAGCTTTCGGCTTTCCACCAGAGCAAGGCGAGTTTCTTCGACATCTCCAGTCAACTCTCTTTGGCCATGCTCGAAGCCTGGCAACTGTCATGGCTGAAGCACTTCGTCATGGTCCACATGCAATTGCGGATAGTTGGCTGCCTACCATCCTCTACGATTCCTGCAAGATCATGCTCTTCTACCTGACACAAATTATCGACCCATCGCTTGACTCAAGCAGAGCCTTGTTGGCCGAGACTATACCTCACGTTCGCAATAATGTCAAGGCGTTGAACATCATGCGTTCAATGTTTGCCTCGGCGGGTCCCTTGGCACAAGCCGCACATACCATGCTTGAGAAGATCGGAATCGAGTTGGAGGAAGGCCGCACAGGCAGCCAGAACTTCATACCAGAGGACCCTTATTCAAACGACGAACCTGACGACCACGACGTCTCGCAGTCTGCACCTGGCACTCCGGCTCAAAGCGCACCGGACTATATCCTCAACCCTCTGTCAATCTACAACTTGGCTCGAAAGTCGATCCCAGAGAAGCACGCACCACAGAGACAAGTACCTGCGACTCCTATGCCTTCTTCCGTACCGCCGCTACAACTTACGCCCCCAGCACGGGGTACTTCTACGCCATCTAATCGTAATCACCACATGGGAGGCGATCTCCAAGGAGAAGGCGCTCTTGCGCCAGAGCTGAGAGGAGAGCCGATACCACCAGAACAGATCAATTTCGATGAGCTGCAGTCTCTTTTCACCAGCGACCCCACCGGGTGGACTTGGCAACCCGCTGAAACCGCCGTCGGGTCGAGGAATGAAGCTGCAGGACTACCTCCGTGGGAGTCCAACGCTCTTGAAGGACAGCTCGATGCCTGGATCCCGTCTTTCACTCTGAACTCCTGAGCATTCCTTTCGACGAGGATACGAACAGCGTGTACAATGCGTTACATGAACTTCGATATCACTTGCATGTTGAGCACTCATCGATCGCCAGCTGCCGCTAGGAATTCTCTCCGACCTATTTCCACCAAGCATCTTGTCGGGCCTCTCAGGAAGATAGGAAGTTAAGCTCCGCGAGATCTGCGGCCTCGGGCATTGCTCCGAGGGAAGCGGTTGCAGACGGATTGAAAGACGGCACAAGAACTGGGAGCTTGTCAACACGAGCCATACTTTCACTACGATACTGTGACCGCTCACATACAGCAATTACATGACTCGATGCCGACCTAGCTGGTGCTGCTCGCAGACGATCTTCTTGTCGAACTGCAAATGACGCAATGTACCGACCGCCTTCGCTTGCCGCGGGAGTTTCTTCTCGAGATGTACTCAGAGCTTCCATGAGACATCCGGTCCGACTTACCAATGTGGTTCTGGACCAATGGTGGCTGACAGTCACCTCCACTTTTTTGGATGTGATCCTTGTCATCTCGGCCGTCTTTCGAGGGTTCTAGGCGTTCCGGCACAGTGGTCCCACGATCTGAGCCGAACGTTCGTTTCGAAGATTCGAATGGTTCGTGCTATCAGCGGAAGAAGGAATATATATATGTTTCTTGTGGCGTGTTCCTCGCTGCTAGATGATGGAGGGACAACGATGCGATGCAGAACATCGTGAACCTTAGCTAGCCCTGCTTTTCCCGTGCGACTCCTAGCGCCGGGTGGGTTTCGGATAGCTCTTCCCTCCACGAGGCTCTGACCTATTGAACAAATGTATTCAATGCAGACCCCTACTCGAGCATCTCTGCCGCCCGGTTATGCAGTTAAGCGATCAATTAGAGTTTGGTAACGTCGCCCCAGCAGTGTTGACGCGGACGAGGGGCTTAAGATCTACAGTACACGCTGCAGATGCAAGGGCACTAGTTTGGTTGATGAGGCTGACGCTAGGATTACCTTGTCGTCTGCGGTGATGAGCCAACCAAGCTGCCAAATCGGAGATCCCGCCGAGATACTGACCTGGGACAACCTGGTTGATTTGAGAGAGCTCTCGGGAGGGAAGCATCGATGGCGAACGGGCTACTGCCTTCCACGGGCGAATACTCTGGCATAAGCCCTTGCGGTGCGCTGACACCTTACTATTGCGGCGTTCCAGTCCTCGACCTCCGCCGTTGACGGCCATCATATGCGGTGATTCATCTCAAAGCTCCTGCGCACGCCTGTCGCTAGCCCGCTCTTTCTTGCCGCTCTTCGCGGAGACCTTTTGGCTGACCCGTTCACATAAGTGCTGCGCCACTTCGATTCCTCCCATACGGATTCAAGGTGTCTGGCATAGCATACCCTTTCGTCTTGTCTCACGTTCGTCTGAACACACATTTCTGACTGGATCTTCGCTTCTTGGTTTATCGTGTTGCTTTGCACGGTAGACGACCAATGGACCATCATCTTCCCGTGGCACCGAATGGATATTGGCAGGATCCGCCGCTCGCATCACCACAGACATGGCCATATGCTTCCGCCCCTGGACCAAACGCAATCTATCCTTCCAACCCGTATCCCTTGAGTCCTGTCCATGCAGCGCATGCCATGCCAGGGGTCTTCCACCCATTTGGCCATCAAAGCCGCTTCACGGATCCCCACAGTCCTTTGCAATCAGTCCCAAGCTACTACATGGGTCATGACCCGAGGACCTTGTCTAGCACCCAGGCTCAACAGGCACATCAGGCCGCCATGTTGCACAAACAGCACGTGTACAATCCTGCGGCCAATAATCAGTCGGGGCACTTGAACGGCATGGTGCCAACAGCTCCCAACCACCATGGCTACGTCCACCGCCAGGGACCTCGTTATGGCATGCACACACAAGTACAGCCACTTGATATGAACAGGATGCCGACAGCTCCAAACGCGGCGAATCAACACCACTCCCCAATATCCCCGCCACACTTCCAATCGCCACACGTAGCGATACCGCCCTCACCACAAGCACCGAGGGGCCCGCCTCGAAAGCCGAAGCGCTCTGGTCATGCCATCTGGGTGGGAAACATTCCCATGGGGGCTTCTATCGAGGCGTTGAAAGATCACTTCTCACGCGACGCGACCATGGATATTGAGAGCGTATTCCTTATGGCCAAGTCGAATTGTGCCTTTGTCAACTACGTGACTGAGGAAGCTTGCTTCGCTGCTGTTGAAAGATTCAACCACTCCCTCTTCGGCTCTGTTCGGCTCCTATGTCGCATCAGGAGAGACGCCTCTTCGAACCGAGAAGGGTCACAGTCATCGGCAAGCATGCGTCAAAGTCCCATGACGACCGATTCGACAGTTTCCAGTGCTGCGTCTAGCAATGACAAGCTTGACGAGGTGAGCGACGCCGTCGCCGGCCTTGGCATCAGTCACGAAGACGACACCAGTACCCCTGACACTTCACCGCTTTCTCAACAACAGCCCGTCTTGGCGAAGACCAAGCCTGATGAAAGATACTTCGTGTTGAAGAGTCTGACCAAGGAAGACCTACAAGAGAGTCTCATGAAAGGCACGTGGGAAACGCAGGCACACAACCAACAGATCCTCCATGACGCGTTCTACGAGGCGAGCAACGTCTATCTCATCTTTTCAGTCAACAAATCTGGCGAATACTTCGGGTACGCGCGTATGATCTCGTCGCCTATGGATCGTTCTTCCCAGCAGAGCGACAACCCCTTCCAAGACTCTACCTCCAACAAGACTCAAAACATGAAACGAACGCCTGCCACGGCCACCGCACCACGAGGGCACATCATCGACGACCCACCGCGAGGTATTCTGTTCTGGGAAGCTGAACATGACAACCGCGCTGGCATTGTCACGAGCGACGGCACGCGACCTCCTGATGATGGAACTTCAAGTCAACAAAGGAGTCGTCCTTTTCAGATTGAATGGTTGTCTGTGAGGAGAGTGACGTTTCAAAAGACAAAAGGGATGAGGAATACGTGGAATTCGAACAAGGAGGTTAAGGTTGCGAGGGATGGGACGGAGTTGGAGACGGAGGTAGGGAGGGGGGTTGTGGGCCTGTTTCATGAGGGGAAGAGTGGTGGGCCATGATGTATTTGAGGAACATCAATGTATTCTAGGACGGAAAGTTTGGAGGTAGTTGGTGTCTGATGCCTCTGTACATGTCGACAGGAAGGTGATGGTTTGTAAGAGACTCAAAGACGCAATGATGAAACCGGCGGTTCAAAAGCTCGCAATATCAAGCCCCTTTGAACCCCTCTCAGGACAGATAAATCATTAACTCCCGGCTATTGTCATTTTGCCAAAATGGCCAGGGCCTTTGGACTACCAGCAACACATAGACTTTACATCCTGCCTGCTAGAAAACTATAGCTCCACTCGTCGAATAGAGGACGTCACCACAAAACATAGCGCTTATCTCGTCCCTGATTCATGCAGGTCGCCTTGCATGGAGGCTCGCGTGGAGGGCATGCAGGTTGCATAAGTGCGACATTGGACCAAGTTCTTTGAGATCCTTTAGTGGAGTAGATTCAAAATTGGCGTCGATCGTTAATACGTATGGAAGATGGAGAGGGAAGAGCTTAGTAGACAACTGCTGAGCTGTATTTTCTGTGTATGTGTATCTGTTGCTGATCCTACTGGATCTCGACCTTGGAGATCTTCAGTCGTATCGCTTGGTGTTGTAAAAGAATCTCGTACTGACCGGAACGCATCAAGAAGGAAACAAGTCATGTATCCGGACGTGGTGTTCTAGCCCACTGCAGTCCGCAGAGGCACCTATCCCGTCCCAATACCTCCCCAGACCCACCGCCGCGCCTGTGTGCCCCCAAATTCCGCCTACTCGAAATCCATGCCGCACATGAAGTACAATTCATACCCACTCTCCGGCTTCGGGAACGGGAAATCGGCGCAGTCCTGGGTCGTGAATAAGTACGTGGTCTCGAAGGTGCAGTTGGAGTCGTAGCCAAAATAGCACGTCGTGTCATCCGGGAAGGCCCAGCCGAAGGGACTGTTGCCGCTGATGTCGAGCTGGAAGTCGCACGGCTCGGACGTCTGGCCGCCGTCGCGCGTGAAGGAACACATGGCGTTCGCGCCAATGGTGCCGACGCGGGTGCATTCTGAGACGCCGGAGACGCCGTCGTCGCCGTAGGCGTAGTAGGACTGTTGGTATTAGCTTTAGCGGGTGGTACGCTGGTGTAGTCGATTTGGGTTTGTGGACTTACGGATGGCTTGCAGTCATCGTTGTCGTAGATGGCCAGGGACCAGGTGGAGGCGAGCGGGGCGATGGTGGCGAGGAGGAGGGCGACGAGGAGTATGGTGATGGTGTAGGACTTCATGGCTTGTGATTTGGTCAGTGTAGAACTACTTTGAGCTCGAACAGTGCTGCGTACTGCCGGTGGCGAGAGTGGATGAGTGTTCACGTTGTTGGTAAGCTGTATAGCTGCGTATGGATGCTCTTGTATGTGTACTGGTGCGAGGTGTGCTGGTGTCGAGCTTTGAGAGTGTTTGTAACCGTGTAGAGGAAACGGAGTTGTGGGCGAGAGATCTAAGCCTCTAGAGCTAGCGCCAAATATTATGTCATGCCAAGAATTTCACATGCGCATGTGTGTGCGTCTTTCACAGCAGGTACAAATGTGAGAAATCAGTGGGTTTCCGGTCTTGTGAAATCATGTGTTGTATGTAGGTGGCACGGCTATTTCGCGCAGGTCGGGGAGTATAGTTGAATGTCGCTACAAATCAATATCATGCTCGATGTAATCGTGAGGCTCATGAAACCACGAAATCATTGTGCTTCGTGTCTTCGCACGTCCCAAAGGCAGCCCAGCTGTAGCATGAAGCCACACCGCCTACGCGCTCCTGCCATCTTCGGCCTAGCCCGCACTAGCTCCCGCCCAAATTGCACTGACCTTTATAACTCAATTGGAACTCGCTTCCATCACCACATCAGCAATGGTGTAGGTTGTATGGCGCTTGACTGGATTCTGGGTTCGATTCGCGTCGTATGCGGCAAAAAGTTAAGATAAAGAATTGTTAAATCTGATGGATTGAGCCCTTCTTGTCTTCTCTAGACCACACGTCCGGGGGTGGGATAGTTCTTCGTTTCTTGGGCGGGCTCGGGGGCAAAAAGGGATGGGGCTACGGTCCTGTCCTTTTTGCTTTTCGTTTGTTCGAGTCCCGGTGCGGCGGTTCTGTTTTGGTAACGAGCGGCTGTTTCAAGTCGCATTATTTTTGCGACGGGTTGAAGTGTAACAGCGAAATAACGTGCATTGTTCTCATGTGGTATGAGATGTATTTGTAATTACGTGTCGTAGATACTGCCAGTGCACCATTAGCATGGGGCAATTTGAATCAGGTTCTCGCCCTATTGTCTCTCTCCCTCTCTTACCCTTTACAACTCATCGTGCCTCCCAGTCACTTTCCCGAACCCATCCGCACACTCAAATGACGATGCTTTAGTTACGTCCCCTCCCTTGTACGCGGCAACCTTCGGATATGCACAAATTGGTCTGTACGCAGGCTCAGCATCAGGTTTGCTGCTGAACATTGGTATGGTCTGTCCATCGAGATGGTCAGGCGCCTTGCCGTTCTCCACCCAATCGACGAGTGAGTTCAGAGCTGTGAGAGGAAATGCGCCATCTCCGCCAAGGCAGTGGGTCACACCTGGGACTTCGAAGTAGCGGAAGTAGTCGTCGATTTCGGGAGTGACTTCTTTGACTCGCTCGTAGTAGTTGAGACTGCCGTTGGGGAAGATGAGTTCATCGGCGAGGCTGTTAGTAGTATCAGTACAGGCTAGTGTTCGGCAAGGCGCTACATTGACACTCACCCGTGCCATAAGATAACTTTTCCTCCGGCTTGTTTGAAGTGCGTGAGATCGGGATCGGCAGAATCCATGATGGAGTGATACTGCTGGCGGGATGTGCGCAGCAAGTGGTGGAAGAGCTCCTCGTCAATATTGCTGAGATCATAATCCGGATCTTTCAGCAGGAACTGCTTGATCCAATCTGCACTGATCATGAATGGGTCGCTCTTGCAGTTCTGCTCCTTTGGATCACACTTTGTCTTTACGAGACCTTGAAAGTTGGGTTGGCCGACTAACGGGGCTTCGTGTGCGAGCCCTACTAGAGATCAGCCACTGGGGGATGGAGGAGGGTTATAGGAACGCAATGACAACTCACCATACCAGACCGGCGTGCCATCCTTTTTGAGAGGGCCAGTCCAACCTATGTTGGCAATCTCTGCGGCTTCCTTTGTGATCTTACGTGTATCACCTTCCTTACACTCGTACTTCTGACCTACCACCGACTTGGCATCAAAACCACATAGCCGAAATGCGGAGATAACACCGTCTTTGACGCCATCGAGCTCATCGCAGGCCTCAATCGCAGCTTTGGTAATTGCCTGGATTTCGCAAACAGGTGGATAATACTTTAACTCCTTCATCTTGACATGAGCGTAATACTCAGTGACCAAGAATGTGACCCAATTAACTGCTGGGGCCGCCGAGATGATTCCTTGGTATTGCCAGTGATACCGTTGAGCCTGTAGGAGGTCAGTGTGCCGCAAAGTGAGTGAATCAGCAAAACAGACGTACCAAAGTCAATCCTTGACGCCCTCCAGTACTGCAGCCGTTCCAGTACGAGTACGAGATGTCTTTACTGTAGTAAGTCTTGGTGACATGCTTGGCGATCCATGACATGTCATCCAGCGCCCGATAAGCAAAGTTCTGCAGGGCGTGTATATTGACATTGCCTGGACTTGTCAAACTCCAAGATTTAGAACTGAGGATGGTGTCCGGCGGGTCACCAAAGTACGAATGTCCAGCATTGGTGTCGGCTGCAGCATAGCCTAAGGCTACGCCAGATGCCAACGCGCCATGGCCACCTGCTGCCTAAGTAGACATTACAATCAGTCCTTGCTACTTTGAATCACTGGTCTTCGCAGGTTCACCTACCCAGCCTCCGCCTCCCTGGCCGAGAAACCTGCCATTCCAGTCCGCCTCCTGCAGCGGCAGCCAAACTGAGACTCGGATGGTATCGTTCAATCCTTCAAATGTCAGCTACGATCCGACATCCTCTTTATTCACGAATTCAACTACCTGGATGAGTGTAGAAAACAGTGACATTGCAGAAGTCGATGGGCTTCTGCTCCACAGGCAAAGCCGGAAACGTCGGAGCAGAAGTTGCATACTCATTCCACCCTTTTACTTCCTCGGCATGAATATCGAGCACTTCAGATCCAAAAGCCGTTGGAGGAGCTTTCCAGAAGGCATCGGCTGTACATGTAGCTGCCGAGGTTCCTGTGGCCAGAGCCAGAAGCATTATAGGTGCTCCAGGACGCATTGTGATGGATTCTTGTCTCGTCTCCAAGAGGGAAGGCGAAGACAAAAAGGAAGTGAACAGGAAAGAAGAAAAGATACATCATACCAAGACCATCTTTATTAGCACTTACCTACCGTGAGGAGTGCTGTTCTCCGCCCCGGAGCTTATTCTGCAGCTCGTGAACTCTAATGGGACCGGCATCTGCATCTGGAGTCCTTTAGCATTCACAGCGAATCTCGCATCGCGCGCACTCCTAGGCCTGTTTAAAGAGTGACGGCTGACTGATAGACCCCTCTTAGCGCGGTGGAGTGCCGATGACGACGACCAGGATTGCTTGGACAAACTGCGGCACAGTGAAATGCCATATTCTTCAACCGCCCTCGTACCATTCGACCGGACTAGGGACTTGGGGACACTGCCGAGTGGCACTTATACGCGGAAAGCCGGGATTCTGATGAAGACACCGCACTTTTTGCTGACTATCGCATTGATCATTATCATCAGTCGAAATCTGACTCGCAGCCGGAGGGAATGAAGATCCTCTAGATCGTAGCAAGCACCGCGCTTCAAATTTAATACGACCTCTGTACATCTGGAGTTAACGGCCTAGAAACGAAGATAAGAGGTGATGAAGGATGATGGTGTTCGAGGGAGGACAGCAGCAGGTGAAGTGCCGTGTTTCGAGGAAAGACGTTGCCTCCGATCCGAGCCGAAGTCTGTGCTGTGCCGACGACGACCTCACCTCATAGAGAGATTGCTTTACAGTCTGCCTCGAATCAGATCAATTTGCCAGAGACTCTTGAAAGCCGCTGATGGACATTCGGCCACGATAGTCATTTACAGCACGCTCTGAGATCACTGCTGCGATGAGAGTCGGATGGATTGGATCCCCACAGCCTATTCAGCAGGTACGAGCGTAGTAACCTGTTCCCTGGATCAACGCGGTACCGGAATCATCTACAGTCCATCATCCAAGCGCCAGGATCCTTCTTGAGGCATCCTCAGCAAGCTCAGCATCAACTGAGTCCTTATGAATCTTGCCCACCCCGCGGCGAGAAGCAATTCCTCTGCCATCGTACGTGATGAGCATGACCGAACATAGCCGGGCAGTCGGGCTCGTCAAATCATAATCTTCATGGAAAAAACGTGCGCGGTCGTGCAGAGTATCTGCCTTGCACAAAGGCGTCTCTGCTAGTATTGCGAGCTCAATCCCGAGGCTTTGATCAGCTGCATATCCTCTAGCAAAGTTTCGATCGACCGAGGGAAGAAATCCACAGGCTCGATTATCTCGGTCCAGTATGGCGAAAAATGGCAATGTCTGTTCTAGGACGGTCACAAAGGAGCATATGTGCTCTTCTGGCACACGCAATCTTCGTCGAACGACAGCTGCTTGGGCGATGATGCTCGACGGCTCGAGGATCAGCTGTGGAACGAAACAGCCAAACAGTTCCCGAATGGATAGCTCGATGTTCGGCGGAGTATCAGGTCGTACAGGATGCATTCGAAAGTCAACAAAGATGAACCACCAAACCAGAGGCTGACACACTTCTTCATCTTTCCGCTTGATGATGTCGGTCTCAAAGTCGACAGGACCACGCCATCCGAGCCAAGACCAAGATGGGTACCCTGGACGTCGTTCTCCAGGATATATGGGATACCACATCATTGATCTTTCAAGACTTGTCACGGGCCTGGCATGGAAAAAGTCACAACCAGAGCAACCACTCAGGACATTCAAAATTCCAGTAAACGCATCCGAAATGTCGGACTCGTTCGTGAGCGACCGTTTCGAGTATTCCCGTACCAGTTGTCCGTACTCGGGGAAGAATACCCCCTTGCAGACGTTGTCGTGGAAGTCCAAGGTCATCAAGAAATCGAGCTTGCTTTCTCTCTGCCTCGGCCTTGCTGGATGGGAGCTGAAGCCTGCCACAATTCCCTCGCATGTCGCATCTTCGCACCTATAATCGCTTTTGCATCTAAAGTACATCTGGTCATCGGTGAAGACGAGACATCGTTCTGCGAGCAACCCTTCTTGGAAAATCCACCCTCTCGTCGCCCATCGGGATTTCTCGAGAGCTGCATTGTAGTCTTTAAGTGCCGTTACGAGTCGCAGGCCATCAAGCTCTTCCGTGACCTGCTGCGAAAGTCTGGATGTTCCAACGCCCGGGATGGAGTAATCATCGCCAGCAGTGGAAGCAGTGGCTACGATTATGTTCAGATACGAATCGCCATAGATCTGATCCATGCGAGAGATAAGACCGCTTCTGATATCGTCGTCGTCCTGTGTGATGCACAGCGCATCGATCCAGATATACTTCTCGCCCAATCGTTCAACAACGCTCATTGCTTCGCGGATGACGTTCGATATCCTCTGGTTGCTGTCTGCGAGCGCACCTGGCGCCATCAGTGCTCGATGGTTTGCCCGGTTGAGCTTCAAAGTGTCAAACAGTGGCCAGGTGTAGCTCAAGGTCAAGAACCTGGAGTTTGGAGGCAACTGCTTGAGACACCTTTCGTGGACATCGACAACCACTAACCCGTTAGAGACGTCGCTATGGTGACCTGAATCTCCTCTCGGAGAACTCTGCCTTATCTCACTCGGAGATGCCAAACCATGCTTTGGGTAATGTCCGGTGTCGCACTCATGGAGCCACTCACGGGCCAAGGAGAAGTCCACTGCAGCTGGGTCAATCAGTCTGCCTTTGAATGCCTTCGACCTGCCAATCTTCGTTGCAGCATCACCCAAAAGCCGCATGGAAGCCTCTCCCATTCGAGAACCTTCTTCGTCGAGGACATAAGCTTGCAGTTCGTGCTGTCGCTCCGCCCCTTTCACCAAGGGAAGAACGGCTTGAACACTGGTCAAGACCACGTGCAGCTGAATGGGTAGATTGCACGTTTCCGCCAATGTCAAGCCGATGGTCGATTGGAACCCTCCAGTGAGCAGTCGACAAAGAGCGCATTGCATACATTGGAAGATGGCCCTGGCATCCCTCATCAGATATCGCCTTACGTTTCCGTGTCCAAAGAGTCTCGGAATATCAATATCCTCACAACACTCGCAAATGTCTTGTCCTGGAATAGGTTGGTGAGACGGAGTGTTTTGGGGTGGACAGGGCGAGACAAAGGAGGTTGGGTCGATGTCCTGTCCAGGCTGCATGTAAGTGCCAGTCGAAGGCGTTGAAGCTGCGAATAGACCGAAATGGTCTTTCATAATCTTGCTGAATTCTGGCACGCTCGTTTGAGTTTGATGGTCGATGCGGCGCGGTCTCGGGATGAAGAAGCGTTTCCTCTCTCCCCCGGCTTCTCGAACCAGGATCGTTTCTGTGGCCTCTGCCATGGCTGTGCTGCAGAACAGCAATGATCGTATAATCTGTTTGTGATGTCGAAGACCACTCATACCACTTGCTTGTTAGTGCGGGATGGCAGCCCCTGCGTTTCTGGACGTCGAGATCTGTGCTCCAGCTTGATGCATGGATGCTGCATATACGAGGCTGTGTCACTGCGGCTGAATTCTCCCTTGCTGGAGTTCACCGGTTGTTCAACCATGGCATAAAACTAGCTTCAGCCCGCTACGAGTGCGAAGATTATATCGTCTCAGGAGTTTCGTCGAGCACGAGAAAGTCGGGATTTACTTATAAGAAAAAAAGGGAAAGGTGGACTTTGCCCTTCACCCAACAGTACCAGCAATCATTGACGGAGCCAAGGCGCTCAAAACAAGAGCCCAATCGAAATTGCTCGCTTGCATGTATGCTGTAACACCACTTTCGACTTGCAACTCTGGAAAACGCTTCCTTCCCAACTATGAGACAACTTCACAATGCCCATAACAGCCCAAATAGCTCGGCATGCCGCAAATCCGCTGCGCATGACGAAGGAGCGCTCAGACACCGACCTCTTCTCTGGCTCCTGCGAACAAGAAAGCGAAAATTGCAAAGAAATCATCCAAAGCTCCTTCACCAAGAGCGTCCTCCGCAAACATCACGTCGTCAGCTCTGCCAATGGCTTTGTAAACGCGGCCCTGACGGCGTACAGTAGCCATCATCACCTTATCTTGAGACCTGACGATATCTGGTTCGCTATCCTCTCTCAGCTCAGCCTGTTCATCAACGCCCACGCGGAGGATGTGCGGCACCTCTTCGTCTCGCACGAAGGGCAAAAGGAATTGGTCGTGGTTGATAGAGGTAGCATTGATTTCGCTGACTTTGGGAAGGTCGCCGTGAGGATGACTGATGAGATCCAAGCGAATGTCTTAGATCCTGCGCTCAAGACTTGGGCGATGCCGGACTTTAGCACGACGACGGAGAGCGACCGTGTCGTCGCCGCGGTCTTGATGATGGGCAGTCTGCAGAAGTACTTTCAATATAGGTTTCAGTTCGTGTGTGGCATTCCTTCTGTGACGCTGTTGGGCGAGAGAGAAGATTGGGCCAAGTTGGTTGGGAAGATCGGAAAACTGGCGAGCTTGGGCGATGAGTGTGCTAAATTCGCCGAGCTTCTGGAGCCGGTTCTCGTTCACTTCGTGGAGACTTTCGATCACCCATCATCCGAGACTGTCGTGGATTTCTGGCAGAGAATCGCCTTCAAAGTCGGAGGAGGCAGTGGCGCACGGTTTCTTTCGGGCTGGATCACGGCGTTCTGCTTCTGGAACGAAGATGGTGGATGCATGTACGACAGGCCTATGAGTGAATACAACCTTAGGCGTGTCGAAGGGACTAGACATGGTTGTGAGCTTGGAGGCGTCCGATATCATCGAGTCGACACTGCTGATATACCGCCTGGATGGGCATCCGTGCCGGTTGAGCTAGATGATCATGGGGAGATCACTCACACCAGAATGGTTGCGGGCTCGGTAGCGATAGAAGGTGGCACCAGCTCCGGAGCAAATCTTGATGATGCAGACGATGGGCCAAAGGAAACCCTCACTCTCGATTCGGTTCAACCAATGGCAGGCTGGTGGGTATATGAAGTCAAGAGTGAAGAGAAATCTGACGATTGCAACGAGGCGAAGAAATGAGAATTATTCAGTCAAACCCGGTCTGGTGGTGTTCCGTCTTGCGCTCAAATTTACGGCAAAGCAGCCACACAACCTACATATTCAAACCACAATCCTTGTCTACCACATACGACCACAGGCACGTGCAAGCTCGACATCCCGTCCGCTCTGTCAGGATAAACACGTGACCGCCTGATTAGTACTGCAGTGGGTGACCATGCGGGAATACCGGGTGTTGTATGTTTTTGCTTTTTTTTTTGAACTTTCTCGGTAGGTGAATGTTCGGGAGCTTGGCGCTAGCCTCCGAGCGTCGTGATTTTGCTGAGGATGTTGGATATGCATGCGGATGAGAGCAGAAAATGTACTCGTATGCTTCTGCAGTCTTTCAATTCATATGTAAAGCTTTTGTGGTCGTTCGTATCGATGGGAATGTCGTTCGCCCCTGATTCGTGCAAATAGATCGAATGCGATTCGTTCTTCGAGCTGCTCTCCATTCGATAGTTCATAATCATTCGCACCAACACGTGGACATCTTGGTGGAAGATCAAAAGAGGAACAGTTGAGCTCTGCCTCTATGACGTGTGAAGATGTGGTTGAAAGAACGTAAGGCGTCCCATGATCTGTACGCCGCCTAGGAAACGACTCCAACTATCATTCACTTACGAAAGCTTGGCCGAAGCTTGACAGAAGCTTAACAACCAACAACCTTGATGGACACATGGCTCTGCAACGTGGTCCTCGTTTTAGACACAACCTCGCCATCACCCTACGATTGATTCCGACGGCCTACTCAAGAGTTCTTGAGCCGACGGTTACAGTCAGCCAGTTGCAAGGGATTCCTACATCTGAGGAGTCTGTAATTGGAAGCAAAGCCGCATCTCATACTGTTACCTTGATGAGGTTGCTCTCAAACGAGGCTTTGGGTTTGCGAAGCCTTGAAACAACTTTTAAGGCCACCCCAGACGATCGTTGACGAGCTGCCCGAACGGGTGAAGCGAGCCTGTTAGTTCTGCATAGCATCGTACTCTGTGAGGCATTGTGGTCTGTTCGACCGCGCGTTCAACGAGCAAAGCGTACTCCATTGGTATGCAGCCCGCCATTCGAGGAAGAATGATTGAGTTGCTAGATGCGACCCCATCCTGGCAGCGTCACCTTCAAGCTTTCAGCTGCATCGCACTGTGGACATATAAGCTGGGCGATAGTCTCTTCAACCCCAAGAGTCTCAGCTCACCACTTACTTGTCAACCCCTTCCCAAAGCAACGCCCCTTCAAATATCTACACACCCTCCCCAAGAATGAACCCCCTCATCACCCTCGCCTCAATAACCCTCTCCCTCGCCTCCCTCATCGCAGCAGAAGGCAACAACGTCGGCTTCTACCCGCAAACCAACTGCGGCGGCGGCGCCACAAAGGTACCTCTCCCTACCAACCTCTCCCTAACACCCAACCCAACACACCCAACTCAACTCAACCACCCTCTTCAATCACTAACCCTCCCATCCCCCTTCCCAGATGGAAGTCCAATACGACGACACCTGCTACAAATCCCCCCTCACGGCCGCCGCCTTCAACAGCTACGACCTCAAAGCGCAGTGCAACTTCTACGCGGACCTGGAGTGCTCGGTGCCGTGCAAGGTCAGCGAGGATGGGGCGACGACGTGCTTGAATGTGGATTGTGGGGGTGGGGTTGGGTTTGAGTCGCTTTCTTGTGAGTTTGTCGCATCTTCGTGTTTGGTTGATTGAGGTTTGATGGGAGGGTGTGCAATGCTGATTGTTGGTGTAGGTAGTGAGGGGACTTCGCCTATCTAGAGAGGATGGGTTGATGGGGTGGTTAGAGACTGTGCTGATGCAGTGGTAGCCAGAGTTGGGCTGGATGGAGGGGGATGCGATGGATATACGCTCTCTTGAATAGTCATGACTTCAATTTGTTCCAAGCTCGAATCCACCTTGTCAAAAGTACACATAAAACAATCTTGCAGTCGCACTAGGACGAGATCAACATTGTCCCTCTACATCAGCAAGACTCACATCCTTCGCAGCAACCCAAACCCCAAACTCCCTAACCTCCGTCTCTCCCAACATCTCATAAACCTTCCAATTCTGACTCACCAACCCCTTAACCGGATCGCTCGCAAAAGCAACCCAGGCATCCTGCATCGCAACACTCGTCGCATACTCCAAATCCGTGCTCGGGCCCCTATAGTTAGGATGCGTCCCGAAAAGCAGCGGCAGCTCGGAGGAATGGTAAGCGCCCATCCACGGACGAGGCGAGATGTTGGTGAAGTTGCCGGAGTAGCGGTAGCTGTACGTCTGTCGGCCGGTTTGTTGGCGGAGACGGATGGTTTTCGTAGCTGGGCAGACGAAGGTCGCTAGGAGGGCGGCGTGCGCGAGGGTTGTGTTGGGGCCGGAGGGGTTGTATGGCGCGAAGGCGACGCCGTCGTCGAGGTTTGTGCCGACGATGGCTGGAACTTTGGCTTGATTGCCATCGAGCGCTCGTTGAGTGTAGTTTGCGAAGACGGACTTTCCATCAGGGATAGGGCCGAATTCCAGACCAGGCGAAGCACCACTGTCGGAGTAGTTTGCAACAAAAGTCTCGATCGTTTGTGCTGGGACTTTGCGCAAACAAGCCAGTTGCCCAGTAGTATCGTTCGCCAATCCTTTACAGCCAACGCTGTCTGCAACAAGATTGAAACTCCCACCCGTAGCATCTCCACCGATAGGTATGAACGCCGTGCCGGACTCCATGATGAGGCCAGTGACGATGGGGTCTTCTGGATAGGCGAAGTTGTAGAAGTCCACGGAGGCAGCACCCGCACTTTGACCGAAGAGAGTCATCCTATTCGGATCACCGCCAAACGCCGCGATGTTCTCCTTGACCCATTCCACAGCTGCCCGCTGGTCCAGAAGTCCAAAGTTCTGGTCTTCAAGGCCCTTGGCTCCGGGGAAGCCGAAGATGTTCACGCGGTAGTTGAACGAGACCACAATGTGGTTGGGAGATCGATTCACCCGTTGCGTCGGGGTTTGGTACGGCACGTCCTCTCCGCCATTTGCATATCCGCCGCCGTAGATGTAGATGAGAACTGGCAAGCCTTGCTGCTGCTTCTGCCCACCCCACCATCGACCTCCATACTTCTGGCTGACTGGCGTCCAGACAGAAGCCGTCAAGCAATCCTCAGATGTGCTTCCAGTGCGATTCAAGCCCTGCAGATTGAACTCCAGAACATCCCTCGTATACAACGAATTTCCCGTCGACGAAAGGAACTGATTGCAGCTAGGCGGCAACTCAGTCGCTTGGATCTGCTCGTCTGGCTGGGACAGAGCCTCAGGTGCTTTCCACCTCAGCTCGCCAACAGGTGGTTGTGCATATGGAATCCCCAAAAACTGCCGCACATTAGGCAACTCCGGATCAATCTTCCCATGAGCGTGTCCAGAAGTCGTCGACACTGTGAGCTGATCATATCCATGGCCCCAAGACCCTCCAGGTCCATGCCAGCCCCAAGGAGCCCAGGCGTTAGCAGCCCCCACCAGAAAGCAGATTTGCATGGCTGTTGACTTCATCTTGCCAGAGAATACGAGAGAGAGGACACAGTCAAAAAGAGAAACAGACAAACAAGTGTCTCAAACGCACTCAAACAAACCCACCAGCGAACGAATATAGCCGTCACCCTCTCATGCTAGTTCCACTCCACTAGCACCCAGAAGATCAACCGACCGCCAGTTCGCGAATGCCGGCAAAAGTGTCCCGCATTTCGTGAGGAGAACACACGAACGACCTGCCCTTCCTGGGCGGGGTGCATTTGCGCCGGTGCGCGCGTATCTGTGAATGTTCATCCGGTTGTTTGCGTGCATGGTGAAGATGGGGCTTGGCCGTTTTTAACCGGGTTTGCGAAGGGAGACGAGATCGCTCTGCGTGAGCGTGGGAAGGGTTTGACCGCGGCAGTGTTGCCGAGCCCTAGGCACGTGTTGGAGCTCTGGCCGGTCTGGGGAAAGCTTGTGGATGATGTGTGGGGTTCGAGATGGCTGGGAAGCAGAAGCAACAATGATTCTTAGTGAAGCGTGGGTGCACAGTACGAAGTGAAGACGGTGTGCTGGATGAGCAGAAGCGGGAGACTCGGTATAGCTGGTCTTGATGGACGTCTGAGCGGTCTTGTCATGGAGACTCCAACCACCAAGTGATAGCTATAAGGACTCGGAGACAGCAAAAGGAAATCCAGTTTCGCAGTTCTTATAGGTAATGGTACACGCTCATACTCATGTCGATGTTCTCATACTGTGGTCTCTCGTATCGTCTTGCCTGGTCTCATCTCTTCTGTGCCGCTCGACAGTCCTTCAACCCATCTCGCTGGAGTCCGGTTCAAGTCGACGTCTTTATACCTTTGTCTTAGCAGCACCCTTCGCCTGCTCCTTGGTATCATGCGCCGCCTGCGCACCTTCCTTAGCCTTCTCCTTAGCCTCCTGAGCACCAATGCCTGCGACCTTCTTGGCCTCGGCGGCAGCTTCCTCTGCAATAGCAATCGACTGTCAGCATTCGACATCCACATCCACCTAGCAACGGGTAATAGGAATGACATCAGTCATGATTTCAACGTACCGCCCTTCTCAATCCCCTTCACAATCGTCTGCGAGACGGTCTTATCGACGGTCTTCACGGCATCTTTGGCGGTCTCGACGGGGCCCTTGTTGGCGAAACGCACCGAAGTGCTGAAGAGGCGAGTGTTGCGGATGGCGACTTGGCGGTACATTTTGTAGTTTGAGTAGGTCGATACGTGTGTGTTTGTTGTGGTTTGGTAGAGGTCACACAGGTACTTGAGAGATTGTACTATGAGTTGGAAGAGAATGGGCGAGTGAGAGAAGAACCGTCCTTTGTTTGTTGGACTGGAGCTTCATGCTTGTGTCGTCACTATGCGTATCGTTCCTACCCTCGGAACACCGTCCCCACTGCGCGCTTCACGACCACAGCTTTTGTTCACGTGCTGGGCTCACTGACGGCTCGCATCGAGATCGTTCGGTGGCTTACTGATTGCATGAGCTGAGAGCATTCACCGTTAATTTTCCAAAGCATGACTCCACCGTGAACGACGTTCGCATCACCACATGAGTGGGCAAAGTGACAGCAACCTGAAGTGCAATGCATACCCCAAGAACGCCTTGACTTTTCATATAGTACGATGACCTCGAGTGTCCATTCTGGACTGGTATCCCCAAAAAGCTTCATCATTCCCAGGAGGACCAGCCCAACTTTCGTTCCCCATATCCAGCCGTTGATAGTAATGCATCTTCCGTTCGTAATTACAATTCCTTCAATCTGGCTTGAGTGCCCGGGGTATCTACATGACGTACAGGAGATTCGTGTCTTCAGGCAGGTCAGCAAGGCATTGAGGGAAGGCGGGGATATTGCAGACTTACCAAGTGGGTGGCTGCAGCTCAACTGCGGCTTTTGAGAGTACTTCGCCTCGAGTTCATCACGGATGTTGTTCAATAGCTGCACGTAGCTTTGCTGGGGGTTCTTCTTCAGAGCCGTAACAAAAGCCCACGACATGGCTCCAGTAGCCTGGCCAGCAATATTTGCATCTTGCCTGTAAAACACTCAAGTCAGCGAACATGTCCTATAACGGTAGTCGAGCGATGAACAGCAAAGGCCGTCTGCATGTGATGCGATAGTGCCAACGCAACTCGTCGCCTCTTCGCCAAGGAGCTGCCCCGTAGGGCCCTCCAAGGCAAAGAGGCGTTAAGAAGTTTACGTTGTACATCATCGCACCACTAAGCAATACAACAGGCTTCAACGCTGCAGTAAAACACCACCAACGCCTCGCTAAAGTAACCCGCGCGTCGACAGATCATAGCAGCACAATGCCGTTGATGTCTCTGTGTAATAACGACGGCTGCTGAAACTTCGAAAATGCCATTGACTCAAAGGCAGAGTTCAAAGGCACGAAGTTGAGTTCACAGGGGAGATAGGGGTCCACATACGATGTCTGACTGTCCTTGCTGCCACTCCACATGATGACATCCGCAGGGCTTGTCTTGGTTCGAAGGTTCCGTTCGTAGGTATCGCTTCCACTCGTCGCCTTCTTGAAGAGACCCATAGCAGTCTGTGCAATGCCGCCCATATCGCCGCGAGCGTACGACGAGACGATCCCAAGCAATCCTTGTCCAGCTTCTTTCGCGAGGTTGGGCGCTTTGAGCACGCCTTGGGTGGAGTAGATATATGGCAGGTCCAGCGCCGATCCAGAATGACAGGAGTCGAAGATGGCGGTCAATCGTACACCAGCCTGGAGCGGTTGTACCCTGATCATGTCAGCACAGCTCTTTTCACAGCTCTTACACCACTCACATTATGCGATGCATCTCGTCGTCCACGATATGTCCAGCTTGCCTGAAATCAACAGGATAGACCACCTCGTCGTATCCATCCTCCTCATCACCATCCAAATCTTTTGTTTGACCACCATGTCCGGAGTAATGGAAGAAGAGTGAGTCATTCGGCCTGGCATCTTTCACCAGCCAGTGCATCGCTCTGAGTATATTCGCTTTCGTCGGCTGGCTCATTGGGTTCTGCTGATCGTCCGTAAGGCATACCATGTCCTCTCTCTTGTAGCCAAAGTGGGAATTCAAGTATGTGGACATGTTCTTCACGTCATTGATACACCCTCGCAGCTGACCGCGCTGGCCAAAGTAATTGATGCCAATCAGTAAAGCCTTCCGCCTGCCGGTGCAATTCGAGTATTGGAATGTGTAGCCGTTGGGAGCTCCGTGACCGAAGGCTTGCTGCTGTTGGGGTGGTGGAGGTGGTCTACCGTAGCCTGATGAGCTGTTAGCGATTGTACCTGATTCTACAATTGTATTAAATTACCCTGCTGCGGTGGAAGGGCCTGTCCATAATGCTGTTGTGGAGGCGGGTGTCCGTAATTGGGCGGGGGAGGGCCTGGTGGAGGAGGTCCTTGTTGGTATCCGTTTGGAGGGCCGCCATAGTTCGGTGGTGGGGGTGCGCCGTAGCCACCGCCGTTGTATGGTGGTTGCGGCGACGGGTTTCCGTAGGGTCTGCGGCCTGCTGGTTAGAAGATTCAAGGCGCTTACATTGAACTTCGGCGAAGACTTACGGGTATTGAGGGGGCGGGTATGGTTGTTGGTAGCCGTTCTGTGGTGGATATTGCTGTGGTGGAGGATACTGTTGGTTGTGGTAGCCTTGGCCTGGATAGTACGACATGTTTGCGGTGTTGGAGTCCTAGTCGCAGGTGTTGTGAGGTGTATGAACAAAGGCTGAAGGCCGTTGCCGCGGGCTTAGTCGGGTCTGCGCCCAGCTGCTGACGCGATGGTTTCTAGTGGCGAAGTTGGACCTATTTATCCTGTGCAGCAGCGACTAAACGAGATAGGCGAGGATGTCTGTCGAGGGTGGTGTTGCGAGTCGACTGGCAGCTGTGACGCTGGTACCTCCTTGTAGCGCCTGAGGGCTGAGTGAGTTTGCGACTGGTGGTGGTGGTGTACGCGAGATGAGCCGGCAGAGTGTCGTAGGCTCGGTGGTGTTTGACTTCGCGGCGGCGCCAGCAAACACGCAGTGCAGGGGTCTCAGGAGCAGTGTCGCAAGAGTCTCGTACTGGCGGCTTGGACGGTGGAGGTACAGGTGGAGGTGGAGAAGCGCAGGTCGAGTCCTCGAGCAGCACCGCTTGGCTTTCGAAGGATGCGATGAGGGGCGGCTCGCTTCGCTCCGTCTAGGCCGTTCTCTCTCCCCTCAGCAACAACACGACCGTGAACTCTTCTTCTATTCATGGCCAACATTCATCGCCCCGTCATCAACACTGCATTCACACTGTGTCAGAACACTGTATGCTCATCTCACAGCCAACTTCATTCAGCATCGCCAGTGTCTTGCTCGCCTAGAACGGCATGGATCGACGGCCATTCCGAAGCCACATGGCTGAACCGTCAACTCACCGACTGGGCGTGCCACGCACAATGCATGCTGTCCATCAGCCTTACAGCGCCAAGGTCACATCCCACTGGTCACGCAAAGGTCCTTGACGAGGATCTTGAGGATGCCACGTGCTGTCTCTGATTTTCCCCCTGCAAGCTAACTGCATGTGTCCTATCGCGAGCCATTGACTTCCAAAAGGAACCTGTATGGCGCCCTTTTCGACCTGTCAAGCCACCATAGTGCCCGCCCATGGCTTG
The DNA here is from genome assembly GCF_010093935.1 of Zasmidium cellare ATCC 36951. NCBI lineage: Eukaryota > Fungi > Ascomycota > Dothideomycetes > Mycosphaerellales > Mycosphaerellaceae > Zasmidium > Zasmidium cellare. The sequence goes on from NW_022986963.1 coordinate 319,975, forward strand.
CGTAGCTCTCCCACTCCATCCGACAAGATACCCGCCGCCTGGCAGGGCGGAGGAGCATGGCGGTGTATCTCGCGTGCTGCTCTTATTCGACCGGACTTCATGGCACAGCACATATGCACGCCATAGGACAGAAGCCACGAAGAGGGAGCTATATTCGCAAGCACGCTCAACCGGCTACAGTGCAGGAGAGTGTTAGGATATCCCCACCCTAGCGACTGTGCATTTGCCGGTTCGTACATCCGTTCGAAGCATGCCAGTATTGCAGCGACAGAACCGCGAATAGTCAAACGAGTCATCATTTGGGGCGCAGAGCAATGCCTCTGATTGCATGTTCATCAGAGCTGCGGAGTTAATACCGGCGACACTCCACGGCATAGCTCTCACAAGTGCAAAAGCATATTGACAGCTTTCTATCAATACGAAATTCCATCGACGAGACTTTTGATCAGCTGCCTGGTCGCCTGGGGAGCTTGCCTCATCGGACATTTTCTCGCGACACAACTGTCGCCCGCAACCAAGCTAAGCTCAATACTGGATGTTTATGCACAAGGCTGCAGCTAGAGTCATCCTTCCGTCCAGTCGAATCCTCCCATTGCCGGTATTGACTTTTGTGCCGTAGCTTGCAATACATAGCTGCGGAGCTAGCAGAAGAACCGAGCTCGCGGATTCGATGGATGGTCAGGAGGATGGTGCGACCTTCAGCCCTGCAAGCCACCAGATGGTACTGCAAGACAGCACTACCATGCGCTGTAGCCACAACATCGACCCTCTCAGCCTCCTGGGCGCATCCATCTGCAAAGCCCATTGGACCATGCCACGCATGCAATCGTCGACGTGGCTGTCATCTCGATTTCCATCGAATCTTCGAAACCCATGCCGCCCACCTCTGCACGTCTTCTCGTTCCAATAGGAGTTCAACACTGTACAGCTCCCTCGCAAGCAGTTCGTTTGAGCCAATCTTGTGCACAAAAGAATGACACGCTCGACACAGCCACGCAACTTTGTTCAGCTCCCACTCCTTGTGCCAGCCACGCTTCACAACTTTTGCGTGTACCTGACGAGGTATCAGATGATGATACGTCAGAGGAAGATGCTCCCGCTGGCAGATTTCGCAGCCATCTGGCCTTGATGCAGTCACGGCTGGAGTGTGTTCTGGAGGCGGTGTAGTGACTGCAGTCACGTATGTGGACAGTCCCGGCTCGAAGAACCTATCCAGGTCTGATGCGTCCCCTATCAGGCCATACGAGCAGAGTCAATCTGTGACTGTGAGAGGCATTGGCTTCACCAAACTTTCGAGCAGATTGCTATCCAAGGGCGCTGCATGGCGTCAGAGCTGCTTGATAGTCTCGACCGGGCTCGATCTTACTTGCATATCGTTCGACCAGTTCAGCGTCATCTTGGACCGCAGCGTACGATAATAGACGTACTTCAGCTGGCAGACTTGGAAAGACCTCTTCAGCAAGGTACTACGCGCATGGTATGTCAATGACGCGAAGGAGAATTCGCACATCACGTCTGCAGACCTCTATGAACTCAGCCAACTCAGCCGCATCGCTCTCGTCGTTTCCGGCCGGCGCTGTCCTCGCAACAGGCTTGATCCCATTTTTTCTGCCCTTGATGGCCCGCTTCTTCTCGCCACTGTCGGGTGCGAGTCGAGAGATGACGCTTGAGGACAAGCAGTCCTTGAATACGTCAAAGTTGGACACTTCCTTTTCTGGAATCATCGATGGGAGTAACGATGCTCTTTGAATACGCTGGATATGGTGCACTTTGACGTTCAAGTTGTGGCGTAAAAGAGATCTGTCGTTCTAATAAGCTCACAGGGATCGGCATCATGGACCCACTTTTGGTTGCACGAGCGCCGATCTTTCAGATGAGGGATCCATTCCTTTCACCCACAAGATGCCAATTATACACCAAATACCATGCGGTCTCTTCGAGTGCTTGAACATCAATTGGCGTAGAAAACACCATTTGGCTAAGGGATCTCCAAGCTCTCTCCAACAAAATCCTCCACCTTTGCCAACTCGAACGGGAAACTACTCTGATTCTCCCGCTCAAAGACATTCCCACCCTCCGTTTCGAAAATATGCAAGAACATCGTTCTAGGCTCTGTCGGCAAACGGTGAACCTCTAATGGCGTCGACGATCTCGCTTGCACCAACGAAGCAATCTCGTGGAGAGATTTCCAATCGCCGGCAACGAGAAGCCACTGGTCCTTGTACTTCTGTGGTTCTCGAAATGTCTCGGCCAACGCTCGTCCGAGATCATATCGCCTTACGAAAGGATACTGCTTCTTGCCGGTCCCACGGAGGGTAATGGTGGCGTTCGTCTTGTCGATGGAGACGAGAGCAGGTAAGACTGCGTCGAAGAAACCGGCTGCAATTGACGTCCAGCCTGTAAGGAGGATTAGATCTTGCGGCTCAGAGGTTCTCGTCATCATTCATACCGTCAGGGAACTCCGCACGCTGAAGGGCTTCCGCAACCCTGCGCTTCGGATCCGATAGCTTCTCATTCGAAAAGCGATGGTCCATGCCGAATTCTGCAGGAACGAAGCACTTCACGCCTTCTCGTTTTGCCTGGTCGATCAGATGGATCTGGTCTGGGATGGCTGCGTGCCCTGAGTTTGTATGATCAGACTAAATACCAGGTAATTATCACAAGATAGTAGAAAACGTACCGACTGTGGAAATGATCACATCGAATCCGACGAAAGACGTTATGGTTTGCGTTCGAATACCAGCCACCGTCTATGCTGGATCAGTCTCATGGCCTTACCACATTCGCAAGACTTGGCGTTGATCATACAGTGTCTTGCCTCGAGAATGGGACCACATCGAAGCCCTCATCGACCAGAGCCCTGGTAACTAGATTGATAACATGTTAGTGGGCGAAACATCATCTCGCTCTAAGTTTATGGAAAATATACCTTCACGACCCAACCGTCCAGTCGATCCAACTACGCCGATTCTCTTGTACGCCATCTTTCTCAACTCAATGTCTTACTCGAGAGCAACTCGTATGAATGCTCTTGGCAGCTCCCAAAATCATATATCTCCTAACCGGACCCACCTAAGTCCGGAGGATTCGATTACAATACCTCAGGCGAGGGCTGCATATGGTCGGTGTCACAGGTTCACAATGGGACGCACAAAAAGCAATAGCTCTTGCATTACCGCATCTCCCGCAATAGCCATGGCCTGTTGATGTTTGTGTCAAATGTCTAAACGAAGTAGAAAGCACGACATCAACGTCGAAGAAATAGCCAATGTCCGTAAAAGGCGGGACTTTCGCGCAGGATGTGACTCAGATTGGCGATGGTGATATGCAGCGAGGACTGGAATTGGACTGATGACTTATTGCAGCAGTACCTAAACCCCGAATTTAGTTCACTGTTCTAACCGAGACGTCAACATCGTCGAATCCTTACATCCCCTTCGTCCGCGCTACATCCCTTGTCTTGCTTCGACCAGCAACCAACCCCATCCCCTTCGCCACAACTTTCAAGATCACAAACTGCGGTCTCTTATACCACGGCACCTCACTCACCCTCAAAATCTCAAAGATGGTAAGGAACTGCCGCCACCACTTCTGACTGACGTCGACCTCCGACTGGATCGAATACATGAGCAGCAGCAGGACGGCGTAGCGGATGGTGGAGAGGATCCAGCAGAGGAACACGACCGCGGCGAGAGGCGCGCACCACTGCGGAAGGCTGACGCGGAGGTATAAGCGCACGCAGGTGGTTTCGAGACAGTGCTGGGTTTGGTCGAGGAGGTCGTAGACTTCGGAGTAGGAAATGCTGCTGGTTGTTCCTCCATCGCTCTGCAGCTCGGAGAGAGCGTCGTTGGTTGGTTTCAGGCACGAGGCGAAGCATGCCTGGACGTTCGCGGGGAAAATTTATAGAAAGTCTTTGATAGAGTCGGGGTTGTAGACGTCTAGTTGGCGGATTTTGGTCAAGGTGCTTACGTTGTTGATTAGGGCGGCGATAGCGTAGCCTAGCGTTGCTAGGACGATCACCATGGTTTGGGCGATGACTATTTGTTTCAAAGTCCTCAGCCTACGGGATCGAGAGGGCGGGAGTTTGGTCCAGTGCGATATGTCTGCAGGCAACTTTTAGATTTGGGCTTTTACGAGCTCTGGAATACTTACCTGAGGCGATCAGTATGGGCTTTTGCGTCCTGATGGGGACGTGGGAAACGAGCGGCACTTCTCTGTCTGTGTCGTCAAAGCTGCTGTTTCCGGCCTCGGAAGCAGGTCCCCAGGTCACTGGGCCGACATAGATGGTCGCCTCCGGAGACCGATCTTCGATGGGAGGGTTTGTGGCGAGGAGGCAGAATCCACGAGAGGGCATGTCGCGGTCTATAAGCAAGTTGATGCTGGAGCGCTCCACCACGATGATAGCTTCTTGTGGCTCCCACTCCAGGTGCTTGAGACAATACTGCAGCTCGGCGTCGTCGATGGAGATCCAGCAGAGAACTTCCGACTCGCCAGTGGGAGCGTATCGAAAGCTTTCCACCAGGCGACCACCGACAAGAGGCAGCCGGAACATCTTCGAATCGTGCCGGTACAACAGTAAAGGCTTGAGGAGCAGCCCAGCCCATTCGGAACGACCTCTACCTGGCTCCCTCTTCTCGGGCATGACAAGTGGACGCTTTGCGGCATCGTTGGTATCCATCGATCATGAAGTCGAGGAACACTCACTCCATCTTCACTTCGTCCAAGTCGTTACATTTCCACCAGCAGCAATGACAACGGCAGGCTCTGCTGCGTGGAGAGCAGCGATTTCATCTGCGCACCAGAGCCCAATTGCAGCACATGTCCGGCACTCAGATCCATAAGATTAGTCAGTACCACGATCATGTCTTCCCACTGCGTGGTGGTCCGGCCATAGAAGCAGTTCCAGGCTCGGGAGAACTGATTGTCGGTTGTAGTAATCTTGAGAGGAGTCTTGCGTTTGGTACGACGACTGCGAAGCAGGAAAAGCCAGGAAACCAGAAGCGCAAACCAGAGCGTGCGTGTCCTCAGCAGTCGCTCTGAGGAAGGTACTCCGCTGATGACGGCTTGTCGGCTTAACATCCTGTGAAAGTCGAGCTGTATACCGCGATCGGTTAGGTAGCCTTCCAGTGTCTCAGAGTATTGCACCTGAGCGTGAAGTCCTTGAAGTATTGTTCGTCGTGCGAGAACGTGTTCTTGGAAGGTCCAGCAGCGGGTGTTCCAGGCACTGATAGCCATGTATGCTGTCGTCTTCATGTTTGTGCGATTCGGATCATGCTCACGGGCGGAAGATTTACTCTGCTGGGCACTCTCAGAGCCTCCACGTTCGATGCTGTGTATCAACTCTTGATCGAGGGCTAGTACGTAACTTGCCCAAGCATACGTCACGTCCATCCGAGCAATAGCCATTCGCTTGGGTCTCACATCCTGCTGTTGCTCTTCGGGTGATCGGCGATCGTGGCCCTGTTCTGTTGAGGATACTTGTGCGGGAACGCAGTATATGTCAAGCCATATGCGTACTGGAGTGGTGCGTGGGAACCAAGACCAGAATGAAAGCTCGGACTCATTCGTCGCCCGCACGATTTCGATCAAACGCATCAGTTGACAGCGAGGAAGAGTGTTGCCGAAAGGATTGCCCAGGCCGTCCGCCCAAAGATGCGATATGGCGGTGTAGTCAACGTGCGGTGATGCCGCGACGAAACGAAGTTGGAGGTTCTCCGTCTTGCTTTCTTCGCATTCTAGGACGGGAATACCGCCGCGCTCCAGTATCTGTACACGTTCAGAACGAGATGCTTCCACATGCTGGCATTTGCATTCTTTTTCCACATGCGCAGTGTGAAAGTCGTCGCCCACAGCGATGTTGTACGCGATGCAATGGTTGGTTTCCAGGCATTGCGAATGGTCGAGGCCGCGATCCCAACGTGTTAGACCAGTCAGGTAAACCAGGGTGCTGTATGAGACAGTGGTGCAAAGAGCGTCCACCTGATGCCAACACCACACTTTGTTGTCTTTCAACAGACTGGAACGGACAAGGTCTGCGGCAGGACCTGATTTAGCAGTGAGGTTCAGATCCCCCAAAAACTCAGTCTTCCTGGGCATACCCAGCGGCACACAGGCGAGCAGCTCTATGACGAGCTTAAAAGATAGTAAAAGCTCCGCCCAGAGAGGACGCTTTCCAATGGCGAATCTGTCCCACAACTCACTCATCTTGAGCGCCTCCTTCAGGGTTGTCGCAGCTTGACCAAGGTCAATCTTTTCCTGGCCACGGAGTTTCCCGACATCTAGAGGACCACCGTAATCTTCGCCGTTGTATTGCCATTGGCGAGTGCCTTTGGTAGTGAGGAAGGCAGTGCCGTCGTCTTCACCCGCTAAAATGTAATCCTCTTCGCGGTAAGCGTTCTTCAGGACTTCTTTCAGGACTCCGAAATACATCCAGGCCTGAGCAAAAGCTTGCAGATCGGCTTCGGCCTCCTGCGAGAAATGGTCATTCATATCTTGCACAGTCACAAGTCCTACGAGCCAAGGGTAGCCGGCTCGTTCCGGGAAAGTTCCCCAGCCTTTCCCGTCATATTGTAGTCCTTTAGCAGTGTATGGTATCCGCAACTTGAGTCGTTGTCCATTCTCGTCAGCTATGTGGTCCATGGTTCGAGTTATGAAGGTTAGAAAGATAGGAAATGCGCGATCGGGGTTTTATGGAAGTCGAGAGATGAAATTAGAGGAGAGTCTCTACTCAATCGAGAAGTAAGAGGCAGTACCACAGTGCTGAGATGAACCAGTGAAGAACATAAGAGTGCCATGATAATCATTGGTGTAGCCTGGATAAGGCTGAGCTGCCACACCAAGGCAATTTTCCAGCGCAGCTTGTGAAACAATATGGCTTTCGTCATCAGACCTTTCAGCTCCGTGCTCCTGTGGAACGTGCGATCAAAGAAGCTTTTGAGGGACTGACCTAGTACCAAAAGCCTGCGCATATCAGCTGAAGACTGTTGATTGGGCCCAGATCAAAGGCGTTGAAGGAGGAACTCTCACGTTGGACACTTCTGGGTGTACGGAGGCGAGGAGTCACCGGGCGGCTTTCATCGTTTGCCTCATACGTAGCCCACACTAACATGCGTGGCATTCTGCAGCAATGCATTCCTGTGCGCCATTTGCGAGACTGCATCTTGCCCACTCTGACCATCAGGTCCTCCTCGATGATCGCGCAGACGCCGCTAATGTGACCGTGGTAGCGTGTCATTCATATCGACCACTGGCTACAGTCATGCACGCGTTCGAATATTCTGCGCATTTTCAATCAGGAGAAGAAGACCCTCTTGCAGGGTTGTAGAGAGAGATGGGAAAGTGAAACACAGGAGGAAGTGTTGTTGTTCCTGTCGGCCCGGCACGCTTCAGCGCTCGGACCGAGACCAGGCGAACTTTGAGGTTCGAAAGTCTGGACGACATCGGCCCCGAGTTTGCTATTGTCATCATCATCGACGCGGTTTTGGCCGACGCGTGACAGATTTATCAGACTCATAGAGACGGTCTTTGAACAGTAAGTGAGCGTTGCTGGGCCCTTCTAAGATCTATCCAGACTTCTTCGCGAATCGAAGTGAAGTTGAACGCAAACCCCCACTCAAGCCAGAGATATCGAACAAGATCACAGCCAGCAATATGCCCATCACAGAGGGTGCACCGCGCCACGGAAACCCAGCGAACCTGCTGCCACCATCATGGAAGAAGAGCATTAGCCTTTGGCTTGAAGAGGACACACCAAGCTTCGACTACGGAGGCTTCGTCGTAGGCGATCGTCCAGCAGAGGCAAGACTTCTGGCGAAGAGCCCGGGCATTCTGGCAGGCGTGCCATTCTTCAATGAGGTCTTCAGACAGCTCGACTGCACCGTGGAGTGGCATGCGAAGGAGGGAGATGAGGTTGGCAAAGAGAAGAAGCAACACGTCGCCACGGTGAAGGGTCCAGTGAGATGCGTGCTGTTGGGCGAAAGAGTGGCTTTGAATCTGCTCGCGAGATGCTCTGGCATTGCTACCAAGTCCGACTCGCTGTTGTCTCTACTCCGCAAGGCGGGCTACAAGAACACTCTCGCTGGCACACGAAAGACCACCCCGGGCTTCAGACTCGTGGAGAAGTACGGAATGCTGGTCGGCGGCTGCGATCCCCATCGACAAGATCTCAGCGCGATGACTATGCTCAAGGATAATCACATCTGGGCGTGTGGTGGTTCGATCCCGACTGCAGTGGCAGCAGCAAAGGCATCTGCAGGGTTCGCTGTCAAGGTGGAGGTGGAGTGTCTGACAGAGGAAGAGGCGAACACGGCAATAGAGGCGGGAGCTGATGTGGTCATGCTCGACAACTTCACACCAGACGGTGTGAGAGTAGCATCCAAGAACTTGAAAGACCGCTGGGGAAGGGGTGTGAATGCCAGAGCTCTCATCGAAGTCTCAGGCGGGCTGACGGAGGACAACGTGGCGGACTACGTCTGCGACGACATCGACATCATCAGCTCATCGAGCATCCACCAAGGCGTGAAACATGTTGACTTCTCGCTGAAAGTGGTGCCGAAGGAGACGAACGGGAAAGCGGGAAGTGGCGACGCAGCTGAGACGTGAATGGCAGAGACTCTAATAGAAGGCGAGTTTGTATTCACTTCTCTTCACACTAGCGGCGTTTGCTTTGTCTGTGCATCGTCGGCCCGCCCGCGCTCTTTCCGTCTTCTTCTGGCCCGCTCTTTCTTCAACCCCCAACTTCCACCACACCGAACACCCGAACACGCGAGATAGCATCGTCGCCATGCCGTTCGAGTTCAGCGGCGCGCCGCCGTCTCTGCTCAATGGCCACAGTGCATTCTCGTCCTTCGCACCGTCTCCTCAAACAACCTCGACACCACCGACAGACGCCTCGAAGTCATTCCCAGGCACTTGTCAGCAACCGCCGTTCCAGTTCGGCGGCGCTCCATCTTTTGGCGCTGCTTCTCCTTTCAGCTCGACTCTCATACCCACTTTCGGATCGACATCAACATGGTCCAGCTCTTCACCTCGACCAGAATGCAACACGCCGAACTTTCTAGCAACCAAGTCGTCTTCAACACAACAAGTAGCTGCCTCGACACCTGAGCCATACTCAAACGACCCTCTCACCCGAACTCTGGACCGTGCTTCTAAAGGCAAGCTCGCCATCTTTGGTCGAGGTGACATCGCAGCCGATGCCATTCTCAATGATATATTGGGCGACAACAAGCACAATATCCCCGCTCTGCTTGCCGGCCTGCACGAAGTCGAGTCCAGCTCTCGTATCGTCGCCAGCTTCATTCGCTCTCTTTTCGACCAGCTCATCCGGGTCCAGACACCCAGAGAGGAGCAGTCTGCCGAAGAATCAGTACCGACGACTGCCAATGAAGCTGCAGTAGAGGTGCTAGTGGAAAACAGTGATCATGAGTCTATGGGCACCTTCTACGCAGAGGAACCACCAATCCCTCGGAATCACTGGCGCGTGAAGGAGTTGTCGAGGTATCTGGCCGAGGCGCTGCTTGATGAAGGATATATCTGGTACGATGAAGGCGCTCGTGTTCTGGCCGACTACATCATCGACCTGACCTACGATTACAATCAGAACACCATTGTGGCGAAGGTCTGCGATCTCCTTGCCAGGCAGGATAACGACGCCGCCGTGGATATTGCCGTGTATTGGACGAGACGCAAATTGCAAGAGATTGAACAGGACTGCTATTTCGATCGCGATGATCCCCGAAATGGGAGTGTGCGCGATGCCAATGACGAGATGGATGTTGCCACAGCAAGCGACAAGTCGGCGGAGAAACAGCATAGTTCTCAAAACACAACTGTCCAGGTCCAGAAGACTGCCGGGGCAGCAGTGGCAAAGCCTGAAGAGAAGTCTGAGGAGAAAAAGCCTTTTCGCTTCCTCGATTTGCCGGCGGAGCTCAGAAACTGGATTTACCTCGAAGTAATGACTCCTGGCCACATTTCATTGAACTATGGTTCATATTCGCTGGGACAGGTTCCGAAGGATAAGCTGGACAAAGTCAAGCAAACGAAATGCGAGACACAGATTCTTGCCACGTGTCGGCAAATCCATGACGAGGCGAAGGACATCTTGTACGAAAACACTGTCTGCGTCGCCAGCAACAACGTGGATGGCATGTATCCAGTCATTCGCCAGAGCCTTCTGCCCAACCATGCATTATCGAGGCTTACCTCCCTGACATTCGCGATGGTGGCCACGAAGGGTCCTCGCCAAGTCTACAAGGAGCTCCGGAGGTTGAATTGGACGCAGTTTCAACACATGACCGGCCTAAAGAAGTTACGGATCTGCATCATTGAGCGCGAAGACGAAGCCGGGGAGACCAGTCAGAAGAGGTGGATACTCGAGCAGATCATTGAGCGTGTACCCAAGGACTGCGAGGTTGCGTTCGAATCTGGCGCGGGCTTCGAGGACGACATTGCTCAGGCGATTATCGATGAGTTGGATGCTGAGAAGGCCAAATTTCCCGAATATCGGTTCACCGACGCGTACGAGGTGGATGGAGAGCTGCTTGGCGCGCTTGCAGAGCCGTTCAAGAGCAGGCAGGGTTGCAAGTCTGGATCGAAGAGAGACTACCGTTTTCCAGAACGCAGTCTCCATCTCAAACCACTTGTCCCTGCCAGTGAAGTCAACCCGAGCATCGTTCTGGGCGGCAGTCAGTGAGGGAAGAAGTCGATTGTTTTGAGAGTGAAGATGGGAGACAAGTAGAGGAGTCAAAGTAGACTAAATGCAGGGTACGATGGAGGACCTGGATGGATATGATGGTGGTAATCAGCTAGTCTCAGTAGCAGGCAGCTTGTCAGAACAATTCTCTTATGCAGAACGCCTCTCATACTCCAGAACAACATGTACTCTTCGTATCTTCCAACATGAGCTCTCGTCGCCAATCCCTTCAGCACGCGCGGATCTCGGTGATCTTGGTGGCTGACCCCGACGTCACTTCCCAGAACTCAGCCACAGCAACGCCCCTTGCGATTTCTCCATCTCATCGGCCAATCTCCCCGCCATTTTGACAACTTGACCGCAACAAAGCAATTCACCGGCAGCACACACCACCTCCAGCAAATTGAGAGAGCCTGTGAATTTCTTCTTCATACGCGCCTGCGAGCATCGAGAACCTCCACAAGGCGCCCACCATGGCGGAAAAGCAACAGAACCCTCACATGGAGCTCGACCCCAAATATGACCACTACGACTTCCCAACCACGGCGCCAGAGCCACGACCTGGCCACCCAGGCCACACCACGAAGGAGCAAGATGCTGCTGTGCACCAGCTACGGATGATGCTCGAGCAAGCCGGCTACACTGAGAGACTAGATACTCTGACGATGCTGAGATTCTTGAGAGCACGAAAGTTCAACGTGGAGCACTCGAAGCAAATGTGAGACACGAATAACATTGGGTAAATATTCTATGACGGCTGACGCATTTTGGCCAGGTTCGTCGACTGCGAGAAATGGCGAAAGGAGTTTGGAGGCGGTGTGGACAACCTCGTCAGGACCTTTCAATACACCGAGAAGCCGCAGATGTTCGCCTACTACCCGCAGTACTACCACAAGACGGACAAGGACGGCAGACCGCTTTACATTGAGCAGTTTGGCAAGATTGACCTGGAGAAGATGCGACAAATCACTTCGGACGAGCGCATGCTGCAAAATTTGGTGGTGGAATACGAGAAGGTTGCGGACCCACGTCTACCAGCGTGCTCGCGGAAAGCCGGATACCTCCTCGAGACGTCGTGCACTATCATGGACATGAAGGGTGTTGGGCTGAGCAAGGCAGGACAAGTTTATGGATACGTGCAGAAGGCTTCGGCTATCAGCCAAAACTACTACCCGGAGAGAATGGGTAAAATGTACATCATCAACGCGCCCTGGGGATTCAGCAGTGTTTTTGCTGTGGTCAAGCGATTCTTGGACCCGGTCACTGTTGCGAAGATCCACGTTCTGGGCGGCAGCTATCAAAAGGAACTGCTTGCTCAGATACCCGCGGAGAATCTGCCATCTGAGTTTGGTGGCAAGTGCAAGTGCCCAGGAGGATGTCAACTGAGCGATGACGGTCCATGTAAGTGAGGCGTGAAGGCACTGCGAGTGAGATGCTGACGAAGTGTGCCACAGGGCAAGATCCGAACTTCGCGAAGCCAGCCAAGTGGGAGCAGCCCCAGAGCATCCCGGCGACTGAGAGCCACACGGGTGAGGGTCAACCAGCGACGGGCGAAACGAAACCAGCGACTCAAGAGCAACCGGCTGGACAGACTGCACCAGCAGCTCAATAGAGTAATTGAAGATGTTGGAATCGCAGGCATTGGTAGTCATTTCAACAAGCATGGGAGGCGCGTGTTGGCGCGTGGGTAGCTCGAGATACCCGGAGGAGGTCAAATATCAGGCTTAGAATGGTTTCATTGGCGACTGTGAGGCCCCTTTTCTTTTCTTGTGCTTCAATATATGGCAGCTGCGACTCCGATAGTGAGGAGCGACTCCCCACATATACTCCATTTCTGAGCGTGACTGCTGCGTGGGCGATGGTGCTTGCCACGAGACGCCTTCCCACGCGGATCTCTTCCCCTTCACTTACACTTTTTGGCACTGTCACATGAAGCTGCGATTGCTGAAGAGAACACAGACTGCAAGCACCGCCGCTCCACCAAATACAGCAGGCCTACATGGCCGGTCTCGACCTGCCGCGCTTCTCTCGCTCTTCCATCTTCTCTTTGCAGCCGTCTTCGCCTCTTCACCAACTCATCCAGCACTCTCATTACTCGCCAGGCCTCTGGTTTGCTTGCTCACTTGGATAGCACGTCTTGGTCCATCGTTCACCGCACACGCTCCGAGGGCGGCACAATGCCTTTCACCGACGCAGTCTCCAGCGTTGCCAGCGGCCGCAACAGCAGAGCAAGCAACGTGTCTGGAGCCACTGGAGCCTCACGCTCTGTCCGCTCCCCTCCACCCAGCATGCCCCCGAACGACACCCTGGCCAATGCCGGCGTCCTCAGCATGTTAAAGACATCAACTGATACCGGTGACATTGGAGCTCTCTCGTTCAACAGCTCCCGCTTACCTTCCATGCCACGAGCTACTCGCCAGAGGCGCGGCCACGCATCCAGACCTTCTCAGCATCACACTTCAGGCGTTTCATCAAATCACAGCTACGCACCATCTCAGACTTCACGCATCAGCTCACAATGGGACAACGCCTCGACTCAACGTCGTGGCTCCCTTACCAGCATGCAGAGCATGCCGCCCTCTCTTCCACCGGTGCACGTCGGCAAGCCGTCGTTGGCAATGATGCCTCCCACGCCAGACAATCCTCGCGACTCTCGCTCCTACTCGATGACTTCTGCTCCGCCAGCTCAGCAGCTACCAAGACATCGCTCGGCCACAAGCTTGAAGAGCCAGGGACACGAACCACGCCAGGGCAATCGCATGCCTCCAGGTCCTGTGCCACCAATGCCAGAAAACAGACCTCCATTCGTGTACCCGACCAGGCTCAAGCGACCAGGCTACAGATCACCCTCTCCTGCCCTGAGCGACACCTACGCTCATGGCCCTCCACCTGGGCTTCCGCATATGCCTAGGAGAGCACCTGGCCAAGGCCCTTTACCTCCACCGCAAGCCTACGCTGGCTACCACCCTGACTTCCCAGGCGGCTACCCTCAGGATCCAAGTCTGCTGAACGTGCGCCCGCAACCTCGAGCCGTCAACAACTCGCCCGGTCCAGCATACGCTCCAAATCCGTACCAGTACAGACAAGGTTCAATGCGTAATATGCCACCTCCAGGCATGCCACACGGAATGCCTCAGCCGATGATGGGTATGCCACAGCAGCCAATGCAACCGTCGCCAGGCCATTATCAGTCACGCGTGCCTTATCCGCCAGGACCTCAGTATGGTCCACCAAGACCTGGTTATGCGCCGTACCCGCATGTCCCGCATGTCCCGCACGGTGGACATCGTGGCCCACCCATGCCCAACGTTGCTCCCATGGCACATCAAATGTTCCACAATGCCGCTCGCATGGCGAGAACAGTGCCTCATCGTACTGATACACCCATGACTGACACTGGTCCGCCATCGTCGGACCCACCATCCTCTGGATCAGCGCCTGACTCGTCCAGCCCGCCGACTCCAAAAGATCACACAACTATCCAAGTTGTCGTCGATCCGGCTTTCATCAATCCAGACTTGGTTGACCTGCCTGACTCTTCCAGCGAGCCAGTCTTGCCAGCGAAATACTTTGACTATGCCGATGGGCTGGAAAAGCCGATTCATGAGCCCGACATGGAAGTGGCACACCCTTCGGTACCACCATCTGGCTTCGTGCAGCGCGTCAAAGCAATGCTGGAGTCGAAAGCGGCTGCGGAGGCTGCAGCGATGAACGAATTGGAGAAAGGCTCTCGGCAGGACAATATCTACGAGCTGGATGTCGACCACGATCCTGAGGATATCTCTGAACTGGCTGACTTGCATGAGCTCGCTGCGAACGAAACTCCTCGCTTCACGATCATTGAAGAGTTTGAGGCTCCAGTCGAATTGCCAGCATCGCTGGTGAAGGTTGCTGAACTGGAGGCCGTCGAGGCTTCCCAGAGGCAGTCAACCCAACGCCTCACACGAGACCTCGTCAAGGCCGAGCTTGGGCCATCGAGCGCTGATACTACGATGCAACATTACCTGCCTGACGACACTACCACCAACCTCATCGTGACCATGCAGCAAAAGCATGAGAGAGAGATGCCCCTGGCCATTGATTACGGCAATGAACAGAGACAAGACGGCAAGATCCCTTCTCCTTCTTCGCATGAGCAGGCTGAGGTCCAGAGACAAAATTCAGTGAGCGACACTGCCACGACTGCATCTGACGAAGGCTCAATTCCAAGCGGTGTGGGCTATGCAATGCGGTTTTCGGGCCCTGTGGACACGACGGTGGCTTCCGACGAGACTCAGTCGAAGGACCCGTTTGCTCTTGATGCCGACACAATCACCATTCAGCAGCAACAAGCCAGAGAAGCATCGCGATCAGAGACGAGGCATGATGTGAAGGTGCCAACAACTCCAGAGCCGCCCAGAAACCATGAGCATGATAACGTGATGGAGCGAACACCAATCAGTCCTCTTCGCTCAGACGAGGAGACGAACCATCGGACTTCCGCGGTCAGTCCACTTCACACGGAGACTCTGGGAATTGATGAGACGCTTCGCCTTGCCGCCGACGACAGGACTGAGATCACCGGTATCGATGAGCAGTCAGAGCCAGAGTCCTCACAGCCAGAGGATACGATGCCTCCTCCTACGCCACGTACTCCCAAGACTTACTCGAAATCAGTTCAGATCCAACCAAGCGTTACCATTACCGATAGCAACAGCACAGGTACCAACCGCTTCTCACTGCCAGGCGATCTTTCTACCGTCGGCGACACTACTCTGAACAGCGCCTCGGAGATGGTCACTGATGTGGCTGTCCGTTTTTCGCTGCCTCAGACGACGGTCACGGTTGGGAGACCTCAGATCGTCGACGTCTCGAACAGCTCCACGCCGGACAAGCCCAAGATTGAGCTGACGGCGTTCCAGAAGCAACACGCTGATCTCAGAGCAGTGCGGCGCAGTTCAGTCACCTTTGCAGATGAGATCGCTCCACTGAACATCACAAAGAAGGCAGAGCCACACCGACCACTGCCGCCTAGCAGTGAAGCATCTGCCAACAAGGGCAAGTCTATCATTCGCAAGCCCTCCCCACGCGATGATACCATGGAGACAATCAGGGGACCACGCGACAACATCACAGATCTACGATTCTCGGGCACCAACAACACCAATGCTGGCGGACCTCGCTTTGGCAGTACACATCTCCCTGGCCTGAAGGAAGAGTCGGTCGAAGACATGATCATCTCGGACCACAAACGCTCATCGCACCACGATCAGTTCCCACTGCCAGCACGTATTGCTGCCGTCAAGGCAATGCAAGAGCGTCGGCTTCAAGAGTCTGCCGACAAGGCCAAGGCTAGACGTCAGGCCCGTCAACACAATCGACCACTCGCCGACACGAGAGACTTGCCATCGCTGAACTTCAGCCGCATCGATCTGATCGACAGACTTAACGAAGCACTCGAAATTCGACCTGCCAAGTCGATGGACCTTGTTCGTCGTCGCGACTATCCTGGCATTTACTGCCCATCTCCTAAACGCCCTCAAAGCACTGAGCCACTCAGGGAGCGGTATACGTCCTTCTTCAGCAAGCCTGATGAGTTCAGCAGCTTCATGTTGGAAGAGGCAGGCCACAGCGATGAGGAATTGGAGCCTGAGCCGGAGACCGAGAAAGCTCTTGTGCCAGCACTGCAAATCCAGGAGACTACCGAAGTCGAGGGTGTCGAGCCTGCCAAACGCCCACTGTCGCCAGAAGACTTCCTGGACTTTGCTTCGCAGGTTCAACGTTTGTCAGTGCCTACTGTCACGCCATTGACAGATCGCCTGTCTGAACTCATACCTGGACTGAGAAATCTGTCGAACCTGCAGCTGGACAGTTTGTTTGCCTCCGCACACGATGGCCTCGACGGCCAAAATGGCGAGTTGGGCAGACCAGATACGGTCATGACGAACCGTACCTCTGCAGGCTTCCGGACTCTCGCTGAGCGGGCCGAAGAGATTGTCAAGAACGGCACGCACGATTCAATGGCGCAGCTTGCTAGATCTCTGGGCCTGAACAAGGAGTTGCCACCACTCCCTGAGTCGGCTTCCGCAGGCAAAGTTTCGTCTTCGGTCAGCTCTCCTGATGGAAAGCATTCATACCTCAGTGGTTCTGCTTCCGCGCCCTCGGACCTGGGCAAGGACCTGACTCGGCCAATGTCTGCTCTACTTCGAGCGAAGGTGCCCACGACTGAGGAAGAGGTTGCCAAGATGCTTCCAAAAGAGATGAACCCGATCACTCGCAACGCGAAGCGTTCTGTGGTGCTGTCGCAGCCAAGCAGCAGGCCTTGGAACTTGGATGAGAACTACCCTTGGGCTGAGAACAAAGTCGACATTGACCTTATGGTGCCGTCGAAAGCTCACACACGCAATTCCTTCGCCAGTGAGGTTCTTCGAGAGCGTCGCACCAAGTCACTGGATCTCCCTGCCGAGCCCACTGAGAATACGAAAGGTATCGACATTGGCTCTATCACCACTTCGCATCTTCCTTCCTCGCCTGGCTCCATCACCACCGAGCAACTCACTGGCATTACCCCGAAGCATGTCCGTAAGCTGTCGAAACGTTCTATTATGGGTAGCATCTCCAAGAAGTTTGGACTTGGAGGTCGTGACAATGCCGCTGCTGACGAAGACACCACGACCAAAACCTTGCCAAAGTCACCCCTCCCTCGACGTGCTTCCACGCACCAGAGTCACATGCCTGGAGATCGATATCCTACGAGCAGTCTCACTCCCCCGGCTGGCCTCAACCTCGATGAAGTGCGCTCTTTCTTCTCAGCTTCGTCTGATGAGCGTGATCGCACGCGGTCATTCAGGAAGACTCTCTTCAAGGGCAAGAACAGAGCCGTACCGGTGGAGCAAGGTCGCAATCACTCGTTTGATGGCAACACTGCCTACGACGCTGGATCCCTGGCAGAAGCACGCCTTGGCGCCGACAGCCGTGCAAGAACGTACGATGGCATTGGCATGAGCAAGACTGAGTTCCACCTCAAGAAGTTTGGCCAGAAGCTTCGATATCTGCTCGCTCGTGGAGGAGAGCTCGTCCGTTCGTTGAGCACGAGATCGACTAGGAAGAAGGAGATTCGGCCAAATGAGGACTTTTTGTCTGACTCATTGTACTCGGGTGCGTGATAGTGAGTCCGACCTATTTCCACAAGGAGCATGTCGTTTACTGAGGCCGTCGCAGGAACGGTCGTTGTTCATGTTTGAGGATAAGAGATGGATCAGGACTACCGCAATATCTCCTTTCGATGTTCATGAGGACAGTTTTTACGAAGCACGATGTACATGAGGACTGGTGACAGTATTTGCTTGGAGGAGTTAATGGTCATGCCGCTGGACGCTTGATGTTGGAGACTATAGTGTCTAAATTGTATTGTAGACTTGTAGACTTGTATCAAAGATGGTTTGTTAAGATCTCGGTGTCCCTTTCAGATGTCGGTCTCGATCAATCTCTTGGGATAGAGTTTTATGTTGGCGGCCTTCAAAAGGGGTCTCTCTATCAAGCGGTCAACCGCCCGCTTCTCTAAGTATTCTCACAGACTCTAAAGATCCCCTCATCCTCGCCTCCTGAATCGCCGTCCGTCTATGATTCCCGGTCGTCTGGTTTAAATTCGCCCCAGCTCGAATCAAAACTCTCAGCACTTCGACAAAACCCCCTTCTACCGCCGCCCCCAGCGCCGAGCATCCCCCATACCTACTACCTGGCGCACTGACGTCTGCCCCAGCCTCCAGCAGCCTCTCCACCAGCAGCATATTTCCCACTGAAGCCGCGGCCTGCAGCGCCGTGAGGCCCGATCTGGAGTGTGAAACGCCTGAGTCGTCTTGATGGAGGATCACCCCCTTCAGAAGGAGAAGCTCGACGATATCGATATGTTGCTGCTCGCTCGCAGCCTGCAGCGCCGTCCGCCCAGCGGTTCTCGCCGCAGGCGCTCGCACATCCGCTCCTAAATCCAAAAGACGCCGTACGACGAGCAGATTCCCACCTTCGCACGCTGCTTGCAGCGGCGTGCGGCCATTATACTTATGCGCCGGACGGTTGATATCTGCACCTGCCGCGAGCAAGCGGTCGACGATTTCTATTTGTGTCTCCGGAGGGATTCCTGTGGCGCCGGCGGCGAGGACGAGGGCTGTGCGGCCGCCGTTGTTGCCTCCTGGGGCGTCGACGTTGGCGCCGCTGGCGAGGAGGAGGTTGATTATGGGGAGGTGGCCATTTAGCGCGGCGGCTTGGAGGGCGGTTTTGCCGTACCAGCCCTGGGGTGGGGCGTTTGGGTTGATGCCGGAGGATAGGAGGGTTGTGACCTGTGGGAGGTTGCCGGAGGAGGCTGCTAGTTGGAGGGGGGACCAGGTTTCTTCTTGTTCTTCTTCGTCGTCGTCGTCGACGTTTTCGGTGCTATTGGTTCTACTGGCGAGACATTCGGCCTGTGGGAAGTGCTGAATCGTTGGCGGGTGGTGCATGAACATGATCGCAGTGCCTTCTTGCGTGCAGCATGAGGTGAACAACCTGGATGCTTTTAGGGAAAATGATTCATGACGGTATGCGTGCTATGCGGCACAGACTGAACGTAGATCGAGCCAACGAATCTGATGCCTGAATGGAGCTGCCGGTTGCAGCCAGCTAGACTGCTGTGGGCAATGGCTCGTCCCATTACGAAGAGTCGATGTGAGAGGAATGGTATTCTTCTCCTTCCCCTTTTGCACTTCGACAGGATAGAGTGTTGTTTTGCCAAGCATGAAGGACAACTGGGATCCATCTTGGCATGCAGAGGTCAAGTAGACGGAGAAATGCAGATCCCTGGTTGTCGCTTGTAGCTTTAGCCGTCCCCTCGAGAAGCTGCAGTAGCTGTACCTGCTCCAATATGGATTCGACCATGATTAAATCCTCCGGCTTGGCCATGTTGGATGCAAAAGTATATAGAAAGTCGTGCTGCCGAGTGAGATGGCTTGATCACTCTTTCCATTTCTTGTTAGCACCCCTTCAACGATGAGACTCTCACACCTTCTTGCATCCCTCTCCGCCTCCCTCTCCTTCGCAGCCCTCCTCCCCCGTCAAACCACCACGCCCTCTACTGAATTCGTTGGCTACCTCATCTCCACCTTCTCAGACCCCACGCCAGCGGTGCAATGGCACCTCTCCACTTCCAACTCTCCTTCAGCCTTCACCTTCCTCAATAACGGCTCCCCAATCCTGACCTCCAACGTCGGCACGGGCGGCGTCAGGGGTGTCTTTCTGACGAGCGATGGACGGAGGGAGAAGTGGGTTTTGATCGCGACGGATTTGGATATTAATGCGGAGGGGTTTAGTTGGGATGAGGTTACGCGGAGGGGGAGTCGGGGGTTGGTTGTTTGGGAGTCTGAGGGGTTGACGGGGTGGGGGGAGGGGAGGCTTGTGACGTGAGTTGAGCTTGTTTTGGTAGATTGGAGTGGAGCGGTTGTGCTGATGAGATGATAGAGTTGAAACTCCCACCGCGGGAATGGCGTGGGCTCCGAGTGCTGTTTGGGACGATGATACCAGCCAGTTCTTCATCTTCTGGTCTTCGAGGCATTATGCCGAGTCCGACACCGAGCATACCGGCACCGCGATGCTCGATCGGATCCGGTATGCGACCACAACGGATTTCATCTCTTTCAGCGCTCCGCAGGATTACCTCGCTCTGGAAGATACGCCTCTCATCGATCAGGAATTCCAGTATCTCGGACAACCGGACCATTGGGCAAGGTTTCTGAAGAACGAGACTGTCAATCAGGTCTATCAGGAGACGATGACCCAAGGCTTGTTTTCCACGGAGTGGACGAGGGTCGAAGGGTATGTCCGGCCAGAGAGTCCGAGGGAGGGAACGGCGGTCTTTAAAGACAATGTCGAGGAAGGGTTGTATCATATGTTGCTGGATGATTATACGGAGTATGTGCCGTTTGAGACGAGGGATATCTTGGGCGGAGAGTGGACGGAGTCGGAGTATGACGGGTTTCCGAGTGGGCTGAAGCATGGAAGCGTCACGCCTTTGACGCAGGAGGAGTACGATGCTGTGTGGGAGAAGTATGGCAATTAGGAGCCTTGATAGATTAGGAAATATGGCTTTCTCACTTACTTGAAAGTTGACGACACACGTACGAAATGCTCAGCCCCTGAACGTGAAAAGCTTCAAACGCCACCACCTCTCATGTCCCTCGCAAGCAAACTCCGTTGCCTGCCATTTAAACTCAGAAGTGCTCCAAACGCCCGTATCTCGTGCAAGGTATCCGCGGAGAGCATTAAGATCGAGTCGCTTCAGGCAGCGACGAGAGCACCGCAACATCGAAACAGCTCAGCGACACAGAAGCATCCCCAGCAGCGTCCACCTCGACACTCCCGTCCAGGCTGTGGTATAAGAAATCTGCGTACTTGTGCTTGATCTCTTTGGCCTTGGGCACCACGACTCCAAGGCTTACAATCCGCCACGATGACCTAGAGCCATGACAGACCACTGCAATTGCTGAGCCGCGAATCCGGAACACTTGGTCGCCGTGGCGGGCATCTTTGCTTGTAAACACCATCTCCGTCTTGGTGTATCGATGTGCGTGGACCGCGATACGAGTCAGGTCCAGCCCAGCGGAGCGTGACTCCGTCTCGAACCATGCACCTGTTTTGGTCTTGCCTAGCATCTGTGGTTCTTCCAATGACTCTCTGAAGACGGGTTTGTGCAGTGTCTCTGTGCTTGGGTGTTCTTTCATGACCTCGAGTACATCAGAAATGCTTTTCTCCGGTTCGATGCCCAGGCTTGCTTGAAAGGCTCGACTGCACTTTGCAATCTCGAAACCAGGCCGTGTGCCTGCCACCTTTCCAGGAGCTTGTGCGCAGTACCGAAGGGCTTCGACGAACACTTTTTCGGCGCTGCCCGCGTAGTCGGCCATAACACAAGGCAGCCTTCTCGCGTGAGCGTGGAAGGCAAGCAAGCTGTACACTCGGTCCTGTTTGTGTTGACATTCCATCTGGCCGAACTCGTCAAAGAGCCTCAAGACTGGGATCTTCGAGCCTTTCCGGACTGCCGCCCGCACATCCTCCACGGCTCGAAAGGCTTTCGTCGACTCGAAAGTGTGGTACCAATCCGGGATGTATGAGGACAAAACCTCAACGAGCTCATCCCAGGAGAACGAGCGAGGTCCACAATATAATGTGATGGTCTTCGCGATCATCAATTCGGACATCATCCACATCCGTGTCCAGTATCTTCGTGAAAGCACCTCTTTGGCGCTACGTTGAAGTTCGGCATCGTCGACGTCCGTGGCTTGTTGTCCCTGGCAAGCATCGGCCACTACATCGGAAGCGACACTATCTCGGCCAAGCCAAGCCCATACTTTTCTAGCTCCCTCATAGATGTCCCTCATCAAGTGCACCTGAGAGGAACGCTCGGCAACGTCAGTCTGATTAATGCAGAGCGCATCGATGAACAGGAGCCGGGTCTTTGACGGGCCAGGTCGAATGACTTGAAGAAAGTCGTATAAGTTCGTGCGGATGCGGAACGGCATTCCATTCAGCGAGATCTTCTTCTCATGCTCCTCGCCCCACTCATACGAGAGCGCAATGTATGGTGGACAATTTTTGAGGTCGTATTCTTGAACAGTGAGGCTGATCTGGTCGTTTGGTTGACCTCCGTGCAAGGTAGCAAGTCTGAAGGATTTGCCGGGTTTCAGAGGTTGATAAGTGAGTCCTTGCATCGTGGAGGTTCTATCCTCTTCATCAATCGTAAGTGTCAGAGGACCTGACACTGGAGCTAGTATATAGTCGAGTGTCGAACCCAGCCTCACAAAAGAGGCCTCCCGCTGCGAGGTGCACAGCTTTGATGTGGCTGCGCCTCGTTTCCTCGGTCACATGGCTTCGACTTGTGTAACACTGCCATATATACCACAATGTATGTTCCGTATGAGACTAGCCATGTTCGGCTTGGGGCGTGGGTTGAGTCGAAATATGGAGGACGGAAAGAAACGACTTGATAGCAATGGTAGTCAACGAAATGAAGATACTTTCCATTGCAAACTTACGAGTATCCTGATGTGTGTAGCAACCACCCAGAACCATCACTACATCCTGATCTCCTGATGGGCAGATGCAATGCTGGAACGAGCACGTCGCCCGCCACTCCCTCACAACGTTCGACTCACCGTAGTCGGCCGAACAGTGAGTGTCCCTTACGCCTCTCGAGGAGACTTCTCGTGAACGTGGAGCGACATCGATTTTCCGCTTGTAATACTGAGCAAATCTCATTGGCCTTGAGAAAGCGCTCCACCAAACCATGCGGGTATGCTCTGAGTCTTTTGGGATTACTGATGTGAAACGAGGGTGGAAGGAGGTGGTAGAAATGTGAGTGAAGATGAAGTGAAGTCAAGTCAAGGGTCTTTTTGCTCATGCTTTTTGGGGTATCGTTAGCGCAGAATGTCGTACAGGATGTGAACCGACGTAGTCAGATCCGTTCAAGTCGCGAAGCCGACTTTCCTCGCAGGTCCACCGCCTGCTGCCATGCCATCGAGTACGCGATCCATTCCAGCTAGGTCGAGAGCCCCAGCATCTAGCATTTGCTGGTCGCGAGACGCTGGGCGCTCGGCAGCCTGGAAGAGTGAGCGTGCTGTGGTCTGTGCACGTAGCTGTTGCAAGACAATTATGTGGTACTCTGTCGACACGAGCAAGTCCCGCTGAGTGTTCATGGCGCCGATTCCTGCACTGGACGACTTTGTAGCGAAGAGTGAGATGGAGGATATGATCTCGTGCATGGGGTCGAGTTCAGTGACGTGTGAGATACCTGGTGCGTAGAGCGAGCCAATACCGCCGCTCGTGGTACTTCGCTGCCAGAATGATTGCATGCTCGGGATAGTATAGACATCGCTGTTGTGCCATAGGATGACGCTCTCATCAGACTGTCCGCTTCGTGGGTGATTCGTTGCGACAGAGATGCCACCTTTGGCAACCGCCTCCGAAAGCTTCGACTTGGAGTCGCCGCTGTAGAACTGTTCCGACTTGGACTTTCGCGTGTTTGGTGTCATAGGTGCGAGTTTTGAGCTTCCTCGCTTGGGGCGTACGGGCTCGACAGGCTCATTGGCGCTCGGCGATGTGAGGAACCCGTCAATGGCAAAGGCCTCCACGAGTCTCGCAGGCCTCGAAGTGCCACTCACATCCCACACCCCCCACTGGCTGTCTTCTAGCAGCGCTAGAATGCCCTTGCCTCCTAGCACCCACTTCGCATCAAGAAGCCTCTTGCGACGAGTCAGTGCAGCTGGCAGAGATCCGTCCTTGGGAAGAGCGAATGTGGTGTGGTACGTCATGATCCAGATGCCTGGATCGCCGAGATTTGGGTTGGGCTCAGTTGCTGAACCGCTCGAGTCTGGTCGCTTTTGTGGTGTTCGGAATGCATATGGGTCGTAGATTCGAGCAGCTCCGAGACGATCTCCCACCAGCAGCTGCGCCGAGCGGGTCGATGGGTGGAATGAGATCTTGCACAGAGAATTGGCGAGCTGGACTTTATGAGTGGGTCTTTGGTCCTCAACGAACAGATTATCGGCTGTGACTGAGATGGACCAGATGCTGAGAGCACGTGAAGCGGCAGCCACCAGCAAGTGACCTTCGACATCTTCTTGCTGACGCTTTGGGGCCGTGAGTGGTTGGTTGTCGATGGGCAAATATTTGGCCGAAAGATCAGAGATGATACCGCCAGACGGATGAAGCACGATTTTCGAGTCGGATACGTCTTGCAATGTCTGGCCTTTCTGTTCGTCTGATGGAGGTGACAATGGTATTTGCAGTAGCCTGACAGATCCATCACTGGATGTGATTGCGACCACTGCCACTTTCTTCAGTATTGCTGGTGTAAGGGCGGAAGTCTGGAGTGGTGGTGCAGCGACATGGAGGACGCTGCGATCGAGGCGGATGTCGAGGTCTTGAATGGCGCTGGGGTATGGACAGTCTGGGTCAAGCTCCTCTTCTTCCTTCTCGAATTGGTCCTCGACTGGCTCATCTGCGTGTCCCTCGTCGTCGCTGTCGTCGATCAGAATGACATCTGTGTGCTGCGTGCCGTTTGTCCTGGGTGCCGATGCTCGTGGGGTCTCACAGCGCCGCCGTCCACCTCTCCAGAGGGCCTTGAGACCTCTGTCGTGGCCGTAGATGATGAGCGTGGAGCCATTTGGGGCGGAGATGGGGTAGAGGAGGGAGGAGTGAATGCGGTGCGGGAGCTCGTAGCTGTGAAAGATCAGTCAGCGGATATGAGGCACATGACGAGGCGTGATATACCTCAGATGGAGCTTGCGCTCGCGTTTGGACACTCTGGGCTGCTTCATAGTATAGAGTGGGCGGTGGTGTCAGGGATGCTCGTGGTTGCTGCCGTCGTGGGCGGGTTTGATGAAGCTTTGATGGGCGCTTTGTTGACGCGCGCCGTCGCGTCTTCCAAATTCGCAAGCGAAAACGAGGGACTTCACCTGGTCAAACAAACCACCAACCGACCATCAAAAGTCGCCAATCCTCGCGCATCACGATTCTGATTACCAAGGTGAGTATTTGGTAAGATGCGGGGAGTCATTGAGGACTTCCTACGCATCGATGGCGGCGGTCAATTCCCTGGGAGTGCATACTCCCGTTGCCCTTCCATACCTACTAACTGAAGGCCTTCTTCCGCCCGACCCAAAGCCGGATCAGTATCAATGGGACACCTACATTGTCGCGGACGGTAACGATTGTGTGGAGGAGGAGCTGCTGGTCACCCAAAATGCTGTTGCTTGGTCGCAGGGAAGATTTGTTCGAAACATCTACCGCTTCGACTTGGAAGGCGAATCCATGGTGCAAGCGCTCCTCACTAGCTTTCCAGCCGCCTCAGACATGCAGCCTGGAATCTTCACTGCCCATGCAAATGAGCTCAGGCCACAACGGAGTAGCCTTAATTCGTCAGGCTTTCAGGAGGAGACCGAGACCAAAAGACAGTCCTTCAAAAGCAAATTTCCCCGAAGGGCGCTTGTTGTCTTGCTGAAGACCAAAGCTCATATTTACTTCTTGCGAGGCGCTCATCATATCGTGGATCTGCCTTTCGAGGTCGAGAGAGCATTCGCAGCACCACGAGGTATCATACTGCAGAGGAAACGAACCGTCCAGTCTTCACTTCCTCCGACTCCACAAGTTCCGGCCGCTCCACCGAACTCGTTCTTCTCCTCGCAAGGCCGTGGACCTTCATTTCTGAGGCAATCAGTATCTCCCACGCTGGTGAAGAGCTTCGCGAGGACAAGCTTCATTCACAACAAGCCAACCCAGCCGAGCCCACTAGGTGGGAATCCTAAGCTCAACACTCTGTTCCAGGAAGTTATTGGAGCATCTGGAAAGCGTGGCGACGAAGACGTTACGAACATATACTCTTTGAGTGGGCCTCTTTCCGAGCTGGGAGTGGTGACTTACTCGATTCAACACCAAAGGCCGCAAAAGTCTACGAGATCACGAAATGCACTCAGTGTCGAGTTTGAAGGACTGGATCCTGCAGAGAAGATCATTCATGTCTCGGCGAAGAGTGAACTGTCCGGCTCGAAGGCCGACAATACCGGACCGCTATCGTTGCTCGTTAGCTTCAATCACGACATCAGTATTGTCACTGTGTGGCATGCTTGGTACGTGGAGGACAAATCTCTGAAAACGCTCTTGAAACTTCGGGCAGATCAGAAGGCCGCTAAGGCTAGGCGCCGAAGCTCCTTTTTGACTGCCAATGTCGGAACAGGAGCGACAACGCCAGCTGTGCGACGAAGAGACGGCGCTAGGGAGAGCTTTGTTGCGCCAAACCATCCAGTCGGAGAGCTCGCTGGTTCTCAGGGGACTACATTGTCTCGTAACCAAAGTAAGCAGCAACAAGAAGAAGTCATGGCCTCTCAAATGGACCCAGACTACCAGCCTGCTGGCTCCCAGCAACCTGCTCGAGAGAACCGGAGGATCAGCTCCATGAACACGGATGTTCGTGCCAGCCAAACGACTGTCAGTGCGAGCTTTGGGGGCGGCGGTGGCAGACGTACTACCTCCTTTGGTGGACCGAATACCAGGAGGTCGCTCAGCCACAGGAAGAGCCGTGGCTCGACACCAGGTAGTGCCTATGGTCAAAGCCTTGGTGGTGATGAGTCAATGGATCTCGACAGCACACTCGAATTCGACAGCGAAGAGACTACTGATGAGATTCTCCAACACATCCGGGCGACAATCGAAAGATCTGGCGTAGACAACGTCTTCGACAGCTCGGAGGAAGGCTTCAAGCGCGAATTGATTGTAAGGAAGATTCACTCCTTTCCGGCGGGCCTACCGACACCTTCGCAAAACTCCAACCATGAAGCTAGCACAAATTACAAGGTGGTAACGCTGCTGGAGCCACGCGGTGCCCAGGCCTCTCAAGAGCAGAGCCTGGCGATTTATCTTCACGACCGTACCGATGGCGAGCTGCAGTACATGCAATTGAAGATCAAGCAAAGATTATTGTGGCCAGAGTTGCCAGCATCGCCGTGTGCTGCAATTCCGCTTCTTGTCGATCAGCGACGGCTGGACCGCTGCGAGGACATCCTCAAGATACACGACGGCGAAGCTGAAGCAATCTTACTTGGAGGGCGAGGGATCCAACTCGGTCTAGATCAGCGCTCACTTTGCCCTCTGCCCTCTAATGCATCGTATAGATTTCACGATCCCCTGAGTGTTCTGTCAGCGGAGACCAGCGAACACAAGGACGTGGGCAAGAATAGAACGCTTGAACGTCCTCTAACGCCGATTCGACTTCAGCATGCAGGACCGAGTGCGAGATTTGATGAGACTGGCATCGATGGAGTAAAACACCGACGCAGGCTTCAACTACAACCAGCGGACCCGCAAGTTGAGAAGTTGCTTGCAGTCTGTGAAGTCTTACTTCCGAGATCACAAAGTCAAATTGTTCGAAAGCTGTGGTGTCAGTCATACGCCTGGCTAAAGGCTAACGTCGGCATCTTACAAGGAACGAGTAGCTCTGTCGAGTTCGTAGCTTTCGTTGCAACAATCTTCACGTTCGCCATCGATCTACTCGACGCCAAGGCACGAGCCGCTCCTAACATCTCCAAGATGGCAACTGGGAAGGGCAATACACAATCCACATCGGCTCTGCAGCTCCAAGCAACAACACATGCAATGGCTCTGGAGCGTTCTTCAGTCTGGTCATGGCTACCTCCTCAAAGGCCAACCTCCATCAGAAATTCTCCCAGGGGATCGGACTCACGCAAAGATCAACTTGTAGTCGTTGCTGCTTCTCTGGCAGATGAGCTCTCTACGTCCCTCAAGACAGATGCACTCAGGCCAGCCGATCTGATCAATGTGGCTGCCAAGCTCATGCTCGGGCTGCACCTATGTCACGAAGAACAGAAGCTAAGTGTTCTCTCCAAGATGGAGACGTCAAAGCTAGACATAGCTCCTGTGGTGGCACAGATCGGCACGTGGCTAAATCTGAAACATTGGGCCTATGGCAAAGGGAAATATTACGAGCTCGAAGGTGCCACAGATGGACGCTGGGCGTATGTCAAATCGACTGTTGCAAGTCCTCCTCGACTTGAGTTTTTCGATCAACCAGTCAGCGTCTTCCAATGGTTTGAGCATTCGTTAAAGCACGGTTCATCAGAGCGTTATCCATCATTCTCCTCGATCGCGGAAATGGATGGGACGAACTCGTACGGGTTGGACACGTTGGAAAACACTGTGACTCCTCGGCTGTTGGCCTTGTCGGACATGGTATCTGCAACGCGTGGCGTGACGACTAGCCCTGTAACAACAGTCGAATGCTTGGCTGAAAGAGGCTTTACGGTTGAGATGTTAGACACGTACCCAGAAGCGATATCTGCCCCTTTCAAGGACGCAATCGCTAGGTGTGAAAAGGAGCCTCCAACGATCTGGAAGGACGATTTACTGCAGTTGGTGGGCCGGGACGATCTCAGTACAAGCGCAAGAGAGGCACTTTCCTCAGCGCCAAAACTACAGTGGCTTTTGTACGGTGCCTCGAGGGACGTCGCCGCCGTCATTCATGTGTTGGATCACCCTGGGCTGCAACTCAAAACAAGGGAAGCGGGACGTCACGCCATTTCCCAATTGATCTTCAGCGAAGACAGGAGGTTAGTGGAGGCGATGAGCTTGATGCATTTCAACAGCGTGCAGGTCGCACAGTGCCCTAAACAGCCAGATTGGGACGAGGCAACACACTTTGAACATCAGCGTAGATTGATGCATTGGGTGACGATACGCATGATCGCATTGCCTGCTGGCGATGGCATGATACACTACGACAGTCAAACGCCCCTTCTCACGGAGAAATACCATCTGCCCGGCTTCAACTCCTCCTGTGTCATGCAGCCTATGGGGCATACGTTGACAACAGATCGAAGTGGACTGACCGAGGAGAAGGTCAATTGGGCGTACTTTCATGCTGGCGTGTCTGCAGGGATGAGAATTTCTCGAAACGTCAAGGGAATCGATACGTCTTGGATTGCCTTCAACAAGCCGAATGAGCTCACGAACAGACACGCCGGAATGCTTTTGGCCTTGGGGCTAGGTGGTCACTTGCGGAACTTGGCGAAGTGGCTTTCCTTCAAATATCTGACGCCAAAGCATACGATGACCTCCGTCGGCCTTCTCCTTGGGCTCTCGGCTTCGTATCTTGGCACCATGGATGGCCTTATCACCAGAATGCTGTCTGTCCACATCACTCGGATGCTGCCGCCCGGTGCTGCTGAGTTGAATGTCTCGCCGGCCACGCAGACAGCAGGTCTCATGGGTATTGGCTTGCTCTATTACAACACTCAGCATCGGCGAATGAGCGAGATAATGCTTTCTGAGATTGAGTACATGGAAATGGAGGATCCAGACAGCGGACCAGACATGCTGAGAGACGAGTCCTACCGCCTGGCAGCTGGATTTGCGCTTGGCTTGATTAATCTTGGCAAGGGCAATGACCTGCGAGGGTTGCACGGCATGTATCTGCCGGAACGGCTTTTGGCGGTAGCGGTTGGCCCTCGCCCGGTCAACGCAGTTCACGTCTTTGACAGAGCCACTGCCGGAGCAGTCGTTGCTGTGGCGCTTGTCTACATGAAGTCCGGCGACAGGGCTGTGGCCAACAAGATCGACATTCCAGACACTGAAGCACAGTACGACCATGTGAGACCAGACATTCTCATGCTTCGTGCCATGGCCAAGCACATCATTCTCTGGGACAATATCGAGGCGCAGGGCATTGTGTCCGGCCGACCTGGTTGGATCCACGCGAACCTGCCGAACTTCTACAAGAGCAAGCTCGTGGACGCAAGCAATCAGGTCACCATGAAGAACACCATGAACAGTGCTCACATCCCGCTCTTCAACGTCTTCACTGGACTGGCTTGGGCACTGGGACTCAAGTACGCAGGCAGTGGGAATGTCCTGGCCCGCGATGAGATTCTGGGTGTGCTGAAGGCTTTCTACGCATTCGGCTGGTCAGAATCATACTATTTCGATGCCAAGCTGGGACGTTCTGCACTGAAGCGCTGCATGGACGCTCTCGCTCTCTGTGCGGCTGTGGTCATGGCCGGAACTGGTGATCTTGAGACTTTCCGCTATCTTCGTCGCATGCATGGCCGTACCGATTCTGACACTACCTACGGTTCTCATCTTGCCGCCCATCTGGCCATCGGTGTACTCTTCCTGGGCGGTGGGACGTTCAGCCTCGGGACTTCAAATTTGGCGATTGCCTCCCTCATCTGCGCATTTTACCCGCTGTTTCCCACAGATGTACAGGACAACCGAGTTCATCTTCAGGCATTCAGACATCTTTGGGTCTTCGCCGCTGAGGCAAGATGCATCATCATAGAGGATATCGACACACAGCGACCAATTCACATGCCCATCAAAGTCACTAAGCGGGACGGGACAGAAGTGAGCATGCGAGCGCCGTGCTTGCTACCAGAGCTGGACACTATCGCAACGATACAGACCGATAACCCAGCTTATTGGCGCGTAACCCTCGACTTTGCGAACAATCCAGAGCATCTGAAAGCCTTCCGCGAGGACCAGCGAGTCTTCGTTAGGCGATGCCCAGCAGCAGAAGCCCACTCGTCAGCTTTCAGTGCTGCATTGGCGGCGTTGAATGATGCCCAGACGGCTACAGTGCTCAATCCGCAGATCTGGCACACGCTGTTCAATCTTCACGCTTTCAAGGAAGTAGATCGCGCTGATGTCGAGCTTTTGCTTCCTCCTGATGTCCACAGCTCCGTCTATTCGGACGATCGTGCAACAGTGGTGGATGACAGAATGGTACTGAGCAAGGCAGTGCGGGGCAACGATCGGAATGCATTGTGGAATTTGAGGGTGCTGTTTGCTTGGGCGGAGAGGGCGAGACGTGAGGGTGATGGGAAGGTGAGGTGGCTTGGAGAGGAGGTCATTGAGGGGTTGAGAGCGAGTGTTGAAGAGAGGGCTAGGCGCTCGAGTGCATAGATGAAGGTGGGAGCGAGGCATTGATGGTTTAGCGAGGCGTTCGATGGGTCTCAATGAGACCTTGTTCGCGGTGGTATGATACATTTGCTGTACATTGAGTTGCTTGACCTCTCGTCAATCTTGCCATCTTTCCTGCTCAGTTGGCTGTGCGGTAATTCTCACACGTCATGTCCCGTCTTCTTGCTTGCAGGCACTGGGGGTGTGGATTCCTTTCTCACCCCATACACATGTCCAACATGACCGTCTGTGTCCTTTGTCCGGCGTGATTCACCATGCTCTTGCACTGGCCTCCTTGCCATGCTCAATGCGTTTGTCCAGTGTGATGTTCAGAATAAGCGGAACGTGCTCCTCAAACCGACTTTGTTACAACCCGATGCTTTTCTCTGCTCACTTCTGCCCGCCCTTTCCCTTGCCACTTTTCACAGCCTCTTCCTTCCCAGCAGCTTTACCCTTCTTCTCCGCCTCCTTGCCCACCGAACTAATCATATCGAGTAAACTCTCCTCTTCCCGTTCTCGCGGTACGCCTTCTTCGCCTTCTCGCGCCTCCTCTCCTTCCTCCAAAGTCTCCACATCAAAACCTCTCCCAAACCTCGCTCGAAACCTCTTCAACCTCCCCGCCTCATCCTCCTCGACATTCAACAACTTCTGCGAACTCGGGTTCCATAGAGGGCTGTTCTTGGTGTCCTTTGTGCTTTTGTAGATCGGCGCGGGAGATGTCGTGCGGTGTGTGAATGTACTTCCGTCGGAAAGGGTTATGAGTTGGGTGAAGGTGTAAGGTCGTTTAGGACGCCGGAGGAGGGTCGCGTGCCGGACTTGTTGGTGGATGTGTTGGGGCGAGACGGCGCTCTTGGGGCGGAGGGAGGGTCGTATTATTGACATTGTAGGCGATTTGGACTATGGGAGATCTGATTGATGTCGTCGTCGTCAATGGGTGAGGTCCGAAGAAGGTTTGCGGAGGAGCTCGGGGGTGAGTCTTGGCATTGAGGTCGAGGCGAGGTCGATGGACTTCACGTCTTCGATATGTCATCGAACTCGCATTGAAAATAGGGCGGCTCCTTCAATGCAGCGTCAGCGTCCAGGCCTCGCTGCTCGACGCTTCTATCAAGCCTTCTACCAATGGAACATCCTCGCAACGCGTACCCAACGACAATGGCTACCTTCGACCAGCTCTTGCACTTCAGCGTTCCACTCCTCTGGACTCCAATATGACGAGCAAGATCCAGTGTTCACCCAGGAATCGGGCGGCCGTCGCAGCAGATCCTCAAACATAAGCCATGTATCGTTGAAGGATCTTCCCTCAAAAGAAGGCGAGGAGCAAAAGGTGGAGGAGGAAGGCAATCCACCTCGTAGACTCAGGATTCGGAGGCATAGTACTTGGTCGCCACCGATTCACGGATATGGGAGCATCTCGCTGGATCACATCAAGGCCAGGTCCGAGGAGGGAGAGCCCAGGAAGGGCAGGAGGCAGGACGCTAACAACAATGGACGAAATGGAGACAGACGAGGTGTCCCGAAAGCGATGCTCGAAAGCGAAGTAGTCTCTGCGGCTGTAAAGCCATTCCATACCATGGATGCAGGTCAATATGCTGTGCGATTTCGGTCCGAAGCTGGTCTCATGCTCGAGTATGCCATTGCTGGTGACGTTCTCCAAGAGGTCCAAGGGGTACACGGTGCAAGGCTTGAACGTTTGAAGGACCGTACGGGCGCGAGGATAGAAGTGCAAGAGCTGTTTAAGAAGCGAGAAGGGGTCGATGACCTTGGGCCGCGCAACACTATTCACTCTATTTTGATATCGGGGTCATTCAAGGAGGTTGTAGACGCATTCAATGCTCTGAAGGGGAACCACGCGACGCAGCCGGCTAAGACCGATGGGTCGGCCAGCACACCCCAAGAGACCTCAGAAGGGAAGCCTGGCAGCGCACAGAATACTCCCAAGTTGTGGCGAATGGGCCCCATACTTTCAAACACTTATCTACCCTCCTCGAACATAAAACCTGGCCGCACAGCCATACGCTCTCGAACGGAAGACCATATTGCTTTGGAGCACTCGATTGATGCCGCGACGGCAACAAGATGGCGATTTCGCTACGGCGACCAACTGGAGTTCCTGAAATGGCGATATGGCGGTGAAATTGTGGTCAAGCAGATCATCACCGAAGCAACTGGCCAGGGACAAGATGAATCTCAGCCCACATTAACCCAAGCAACGCAGTCGCCCCACTCCACTGTGTATCTTGCAGGCCCGTGGCAGACAGTTTCGAAAATTTGGGATGACTTGAACATGTGCAACCGTGCCTTTCGCGACGAGAATTTTGCAATCTTCCGTTACTCAACCAATTATCTGAGGGCTGGAAGTGATGTCTTCCGTCGACTGGCCGATGAGAGTTTGGAGCTGGTGGTCGCCTTCACAGAAAGCCAGTGGCAGCAAGTGATGCCGAAGACAGCTTTTCTAAGGCTAGCCGAGGCGCTCAAGTTGACGATGTCAACGGAAACAACAGAGTTGCGGGCTGAGAGCAGTGATGATAAGGTTCAAAGCCGCTTGGTTACACTTACCGGGCCCAAAGAAGCTTTGTCATCGATGCAGAGGGCGTTCAAGCTCATCAAAAAGGAGATGAGCAAGGACGAAAGTGTTGGGACTACAGGACGTTCAAGCAAAACGTCAGGGGAAGACCGAAAGACCATCGATGTGAACGCGACGCAGGCTTCAGATCAGAGCCAAGGCATGAGCCAAAACAGGGATTTCACATCGCTGGTTGAAGTCTGCCCTCCCGGTGAACAGCACAATGCTGTACGGGCATACGTCTCCGCTCGTGTCAGCTCGGTCCGTCGCTATTCAAAAGCTTCCATCCTGAGTCTCAAAGACCACCGACATTTGCAGTTGATTCAAGGCAGCGAGGGATGTGTAGAGCAAGCGAAAGCAATGTTCGCAAAGGTGGCTGCCAAAGGGTACCAGAAATGCGGTGTCCCCTCACGCGGTATTCGTGTCATCCATGAGCGGCACGATTGGACCCCTTTTTGGCCAGAACTCGATTTCATAGTTGCCCAACTTAGTGGCAACCCGGCTGAAGACCAAACGCACGATCATCACGAGCCTTTGAAAACCGTGTACAGATGTACTGTATCTATCACAGGTCATGGCAAGCAGCAAGTCCTGCAAAGCTTTCAAACCCGCTATACGGCTGAACAATTGAAGTCTGCGACTGGCTGTCAAGATGTTGTGTTCTTGAACGACTCTTTCGTAGCCCATGGCTCCTTGCAAAGTGTTTTGAGGTTCCGGCTGGAGGTATCGAGCGCCATGGAGAGGGAACGAGAGCGGCTGAGCAATTCTTTGGTCAAGATTTCGTCTCGTGTGCACGCATCACTTTCAAGCGTCTGGGCCAATATGCCAGATATTGATGCAGAACAAGACCTTAGCCGTGAGAAAGCTGCACAGCTTGCTGACGATGTCCGACTTGCTCTTCGACCACTCAGTCACCCAGTGGTTTTAATCACTTCGCAGGTGCCTCGCCTCCAAGCCGTTGACGACACGAATAATGAGGAGAACGCCGGAGCCGACGTTCAGGAAATCGCGGACAGCCAACTTCGCCGCAGCCGAGGCATCACGGTGTCGTCTTTCAATACTGTAGCCTTCCGTCCGCGACCAATCGTCTCATTCAATGTCAAAGTCCCAAGCCGAAGTTGGGATGCAATCTCAACGTCTGGAGAGTTCCGTGTACATCTGCTCACCGCCACTTCAACAGGTGCAGCGATTGCAGACACGTTCACGAAGCGCCTCAAGGAGCCCCACGACGGATTCTTGCAGCTTGAGAAACTGGGCGCAGAGATCATTTCCCGTGACGAGGACGCACCTCCACGAGTAATCCACAAGGAAGGGGTCTTGGCCGAACTACACGCCAAGCTGTTACCGGAACGATGTGTTAAGGCGGGCGACCACGTCATCGTCGTTGGTCGCCTCGTATCCTGTCAATTACCCGGAGAAGAGGATGCAGTGAGGCCATCGCAGGTGGATCCAGAGTTTTGGGACTCGATTGGTGGCCTTGCGTATGCTAAGCAGGAATACAGAAACGTGGGTGCAGAGGTCAAGAAGAAAGGTACTGTGCTCTTGCCTGAAGATCTGCCTGATCCCCTATCTCTTGGGGATGAGTTCGTTCGGCAGGAAGCTTCACGATCTCCACTCAATCTCCGACCTGAGCAGCGCCAGCGTTCAGACACTGCATCGCCAACAGGTGGAGATCAGCGGGCGGTTGCGTCTGCGGAACACGTCGACTTTGAGGAAGCCATGGGTTCGTATGAGGACGATTTGAGCCCCGCTGCCAGGGAAGAGGAAGACGACTACGACTTTGGGTTTGAGACTCCAAATTACGGCGTCAAGCGCGATCAGCGGTCAAGTCCTTCGACCCGAGAATCGAGCCAGGCTGACGCTGGTGATCTATGGGGTCCAGAGGACGTTGTCCGTGAAGACTCGATCCGACTTGGTGGCGATCCACAGCCTGGGAACGAGAATTCGAGTGGAGAAGGCACGTCTGATAACCAACTCCACCGCCCGGCGCCGCCAAACACTAACACACATGGCAGTCGCACCTTCTCCACCATGGCCAGGCCCATCAACCTGAACGTGCGGTCTACAAGGCAGTTCTCCACGAAAATATCGTTTGCTCAGGAATCAGCCCATGGCAAAACAGATTTAGACCAATTCGTCGAACCATCAGCCCGCAAAATGAACGTGGCAGACTACCTTGGCGTGCCAGAGGACGCCCGTCTCCACTCACACCGCGTGCGAAGCCTCTTCCGCATGGACAAAGACGCCCGTCGAGCTGAGAAGCGGCTCCTCGACCGGGACAACGAGCTAACGGAAGACGAAAAAACCGAACTTCGCCTCAAGGTCACCACCAACAATCGTATCATCTCCAAAAAGCTTGCCTGGAACGCCGCCTACCACCTCCGCATCATGCTCGACAAGGGCCGTGTCGATTTCAAGCGTGCGCAGTTCCTCGAGAGTGCGATTGAGAAGGGGCAGTCTGTACTGTTGGAGGAGGCTTCGCTAGCAAAGGATATGTATGACCAAGGCAGGATCAATTTCGAGCAGTTGCAGAAGGTGAAGCAGGGGCTGGCGAGGAACGCGGATGTCTATCAGACGGAGTTGACGAGATTGGGCCAGGTCGTTGATGAGGAGGGAGATGGCGCGACAGGATTTCCTGGTGTTGAGGAGGGGAGTGGAGATGGTTTCGATGGGTTTAGGGGGAATCGATGAGGGGAGGGACTCGGGGTGGGGAGACCAGTTCTGATGATTGAGCATCGGATGAATCAAATTCGGCAGGCATGGGATTCTCCATGGTTTTTCGAGTAGCCCCTGGACGATGAATACCAGTCATACGAGCAGCTAGTGGCGTATTCTCGTGCGCCGTGGTCTCAACGTGCATTTTCATTTGAGGAGAAGGTAGCTTTTCCTTCTCTCGACCATGTTTATGGGTCGCCTCAATGATCTCAAACTCGCCTCTCAGGCCCTTAGTCGGGATGACTTCTCCATCTTCCGCAGTTCCACGTAGTCCTCATGAATTGCCATTGAGATAGCATTTTCCGTCTTTGCCGTGCTCGTGATAGATGCAGCTCAAAGTGTAGACATCTCCAGGAGCAGCCATCGGCGTCCTGTTCGCGCGCGACAGACTCTTGCGACACAGGTCGAGCAGGAAGTCGGTTGGGTACTCTTCCGTCTTATCCAAGACGGCAGACTCGGCGTGGTTGTAGAAGATGTCCACAACAAACTTCCGAGCAGCAGACGACGATGGAGTTCCATCATAGATGGTGTGCACAATTTCTGGGGCACTGAGCCAGAAGCTGCGTCCATGTTCGCCTTGAGCTTTCGCCCGGAACGAATCCATGACGGTATCCTTGAACTCCGTGTCCATGAGCTCCTCACCCAAAACGAAGGCATCCGCCAGCAGACCCCAAGCCGAAGTCCAGACAGTCGCACTTGGCAAGCCCATACAGCCAACGATGCAGCCTGAGTAGAGCCATTTGCAGTAGATGCCGAAGATCTCGGAAGAGTGATTCGGAATCCCCACCGCCGCTTCGCCTTTGGACCACTCCGGTTTGGCCTTGGCCTTGAGGAACGCGGACGAGCGCAGGAGGGTCTTGCGGTGGACATTGAATGTGACGGGA
Source organism: Zasmidium cellare ATCC 36951 (assembly GCF_010093935.1). NCBI lineage: Eukaryota > Fungi > Ascomycota > Dothideomycetes > Mycosphaerellales > Mycosphaerellaceae > Zasmidium > Zasmidium cellare. Next base: position 357,293 of record NW_022986963.1, read on the forward strand.
GGATTGCACACGAGAACAGACACCATGGTGTCTTTCGCACTATGCCATATGTCAGTCAGCGATCACCCTCCAGTCATTTATGGCACAAGGATCGACCTGGGTGGACTCACTCAATGTCGCGGACGGGGACTCTGCATGGATCACGAACTTGTTGCGAATCGGCAGCTTTTGGAGCGTGTCGCGAAAGGGACATGCGAAATCTACCTTCTGCGTCTTTAATAAACGCATCGCGCATAGAACTGATGAGAGTTGAAGACGGTGCACCAGTTTGCGTTGGACGCTGCGCAGCTGCAGGTATTGCCGTCTGTGGCCGACTCGAATGCATGCTGTTGGAAGCACTCATGATGCGCCAGAAAGTTGAAGTGGAAGACAAGGTGGTGGGTGTTGAGAAGGTTGAGAAGAGCAAACGACTTCTTAAGCCCGTGACAAACGCTCGGAGGTCCGTGCAGTTTCAAGCTCCGCGCGCCTGACATGTGACACTCGTTGATTGAGGACCGACGCCGGAAACACAGTATGTTCAGTGCCGCTGATGCACGGTACCGTCGTAACTTTCAACGCGCTCACATTTGTTTTCATACGAATCGCTTCTAACAGTCAGAACCAGACTACATCGCCGCCGTCATGACTCCTGGCTGTTGCTTCATCTCCTCCGGTCTTCCCCCACTATCTGATGTTCATGCCTTACGATCGATGTAGCAAGCCTTGTCCTTGCCATGCTCATGATGCTCGCACCTCTCGCTGCTGACGTGCCTCTTGATAGTTCGAACAAGGCCGACACGAGCCAGATCGAACAAGAAGTCGCTTGGAAGGCTGCGGTCGTCGAGATTGCTCGCACCGCCGTGACCGTGGTACAAATCGACCACAAAGCGTCGCGCGGGCGAGTCTTTGGAGTCGCCGGCGTAGATAATGCGAACGAGCTCAGGCGCAACCTTCCACACCGTGTTGCCGATTTTGCTCTTGACTTTGGCGCGCAGTGCGTCGATGACGGTGTTCTTGAAGTCAATGTCGATGAGTTTCTCGCCGAGGGCGTATGCGCTGGCGAGGACCCTCCATTCAGCATCGTCCTTGGGCGTCTCGTCTTCTGGGATGCTGATGATGGCGCTGGAGTAGAGCCACTTCGAGTAGAGTGCGAAGGCCTCGGAGTTGAAATCCGGGAGCGAAATGGACGACTCAGAGTCGATGTCGTTACTCTCGAGCTCGGCATGGGTTTTGAGGAACTCGGACGACTTGTAGAGAACGGCGCGATGAACGAAGAAGGTGGTGTGCGGTGTACCGACTCGGCACGCGATGATGCTGCCAGAGGTGCTCCTGTTGTTAGTCAAGGATCAAATCATGACTGGCGGGCATGACTTACTCGACATTGCGCGAGAGAGAAAGGCGTGGGTCAGGCACGCCCTGCGCACTCGAGAAGGGAGTAGTTGTCGTGGTGTGTGCGCCAGACTCTCCCGGCTCAGGACCTTTCTGCGCACTCGGGACCGGGAGTACAGAAGGAGTCATGGCATGCGAGGTAGGCTTCGATGGAGCACCAAATGTAGACGCCGTGGCATCGTTTAATGAACCCACAACGCGACCGCCGCCAAATGCTGGCATCGCTGGCGGGTGTTCGGTTGCAGAGGATGAAAACATGAAGAACGGTGTTGGGCTGACGGGAAACCCGGTCCGAGGCTGACCTTTCTTCTTGTCTTTCTTGGTAGAACTCATGTTGGGAGGTCTCGAGTGTGCTTCACAAATTCGAGGTGCGCAGCGAGTCGACCTGACAGATAAGCGAGGATATTTTGAATGGCCGATCCAGAAGTGAAGTCTGATGCGCGCGCCCCACCAAAAGTGAATGTGTGGTATCTTCTTCGCAACACGCGAATCGCATTCACTTTCTGTTCGAATACGGGAGTCGTTACGCTCTCACGGCGAAGTGTGGGTAGACTCGCATCCACGCATGCGTCTGGCGATGCTCTCAACCTCCGGCAGTCCCCTCCTTCGACAGAGCCTCCTCCAGCAACTCCTTCGCCTCTTGTATCAACTCCGCTTCCTTCTCCTCCCCAACCTTGTTACCCCTGCTATTCAACCATCCCACATCGAACTTCCCAAGCCCACCATTCACGATACGCACGGGCTCTTGCTTCGGCGCTAGCGGCGGCGTACCGCGAGCCTGTGGTTCTACAGGGCCTGTCGTTGAGCGAGGAACTGTAGTGGCCAGTGCCGAGTCGTCGGAGTCAATGATGCCCGCCTCTTCCAACGCATATGCCTGTCGCCTCAGTCGCGCGAAGACAGCCTGAACGTTGATGAAGTAGGCCTCAGTGTTCTCTGTGAAAGCCTTCTTATGCGCATCCATGGTACTGCTCGCGTCGTCCGTCATTTGCGCGTCTCCATCGGCGGCTCTGGCGGGTCTGTTGGTGAGGGCGTTGATTGCTTGTCCAGCAGACGTAAGCATTACGGCGACATCTGTGTTAATAGCGGACAGTTCGCGTATGCGCTCCGCTGGCGTGATGGTCTGTTCCGCCATGTTGCTTGTAAACTATCGTGTTGCCATGTCGAGGAAATCAGCAAGCCGGGAGAAGTGTAGTTGGAATGTATGGGACGCTGGGGTGGCTTTATCATGTGTTCGGAGCAGTAGCCTGATCTTCACGTGTAAAGAAAGCTTCCGCCGCCGTCTTGAATAAACAGCATCCCAGCGCGGTCGTAGCCAACCTCACTTCATCTCTTTCACGGCGTTGCCATCGCCTTCGCGACTCCTCTTCCACTCTTCCATTTCATGTAATTACAACCTCAAAAACTATTCATCATGGCAGCGCAGCCACCGCCGTCGTCGCGCACGGCAAGCGTTGGGCCTCCCAGCGCTGGTGGCATGAATGCGCCGTCCGCGACCACTCCAGGCGGGCAGGGAGGAGGGCAGACGCAGCAAAATCTCAATCAAATTGTAAGCCGCAATTAATGAACCCCTTTCATTCACCAGTGCAAAACGCCGTGTGCGCGACTCGCGAAAGCGCATCTTGGTGTTGAACACCCCCACCCGCGACCATCGACCTGCAAAGCACACGCCAAGCATTTCGTCCCAACACCTTTTGCTCTTTCGCATCACGAGCCGGCCTGCAACGATGGTGCCAGTCACGGGCAACACAAACGAGCGTGGGCCTGGTCTATCGCCGACACCACACCTCCCACCCCCGCTTCTTACCCCGTACAGCTACGACAGAGCACATCCAGGGCACAAAGAATATTTAAGACAAGCTGGTTTGGTTTGCACAGTGAGCTTTCGAACAATGACTTCCGTGTTTGCAAATTCGCGCAACATTGATTTAAAACTGGTCATCACGCAAAGACTGACTGCTGATACAGGTTCTTGAATACCTTTCTAAGAAAGGATACAGCCGAACGGAGGCTATGCTCAGGAAAGAAAGCGAAAAGACCGATGCAAACGGCAACCCGATCGCAACGACAATCGACGAGATGGGCGGTAAGAAGTACGGCAGGGCATTTGAGCTCACGCAGAACTGGATCGACAACGTCCTCGACATCTACAAGCCCGAGCTCAAACGCTTGTTATGGCCTCTCTTCGTCTACTCATTTCTTCAGTGCGTCACCGAGTTCTTCGCCCGGGATGGAACAGAGTTCTTCCAGCGCTTCAGAGACCAGTTCGAGTCGGAGTTTGAGGACGATTTGCGTGCACTATCCGCCATTTACGAACCAGAGCATGTGCAGGAAAACGAGATCGCACAGCTCTACCGCAACAACAAGTATCGCCTGACTTTGAGCAACATGGCCTTGGCGGCGCTTGTTACATTCTTGGAGTCAAAGGACAACGAAGGCGGCTTGATCGTGCAAAGCATCATTCAGAATAACCTCTACGTTCGCGGGGTCGATCGTGCCTCCCTTGGAGCCGAACGAAGTCTCGCCAAACTGCTTGCTCAGCGCGATGGACCCCAAGATGTTCCAGCAGAAGATGAGGGAATCCCCGGGCACAATCCTGGCTCGGCAAACCTCGATCCTAAGGCACCACAGGTGCTTTCGAAGCTTTCGCTCGGCCCTTTGCCGATGGAAAGCGACTTGATGGAGGATGTAAAAGCCGAGCTACAAGAGCATGACGCAGCGCACCCACCAGGCCCCGGTCAAAACACTCTGATAGAGGAGTTCGAACAGTCAATCAAGCGAGAACCTCTAGACGACGCAGCTCCACGTGAGGGCATTCCATTTCCACCATCAACCGCACGAGATGTCGCCATGGAGGTGCAGAAGATCAAAGAGAACAGGGACCGATTCCGCATTGAGGGCCGATCGGGAGGAGTTGGACCTGGAGTCAGCGTCACGATGTTCACTTTCCACAACACATTCGACAGTGTCAACTGTATTGAGTTCTCTGGCGACAACACACTCGTTGCCGTTGGAACAGCTGAGTCATTCATCCGAGTATGGTCGCTGGAGAACCAGCCTCTCACATCACCCACCGATCCGCCGTCATATCAGCCTTCCACATCGAGACGCTTAGTGGGCCATGCCGGGCCTGTCTACGCTCTCTCATTCTCGCCTTCTATCTCATTACCTGGACCAACTTCCAACGGCCACACCAACAACTCCAGCTCCTCACAATCACAGCCCCGATACCTGCTTTCTGGATCTGCTGATTCAACCATCCGCCTCTGGTCAATGGACACATGGTCAAATTTGGTGGTCTACCGATCGCATAACTCGCCAGTCTGGGATGTGCGCTTCTGTCCTCAAGGTCACTACTTCACCTCTGCGAGCGCGGATCGAACTGCACGGCTGTGGAGCACGCCTCAGATTGCCCCTCTCCGACTATTCGTCGGTCACGACTCCGATGTGGAGACTGTTGCCTGGCATCCCAACAACGCCTACGTCTTCACAGGCTCAGGCGGCGGCGATCGCACGGTGCGCATGTGGGACTTGCAACGAGGACATTCAGTGCGACTTTTCACTGGACACACCGGCAATGTCACTGCTATTGCATGTGCACCAAGCGGACAGGTGGTTGCAAGTGCAGATGACAGGGGTGAGATCATTCTTTGGAACCTCACAACTGGACGTCTGGTCAAGCGCATGCGTGGACACGGCCGAGGCGGCATCTGGAGTCTGGACTGGTGCGTAGAGTCGACCGTGCTCGTATCTGGCGGCGCAGACGGCACAGTCCGCGTATGGGATGTCCAACCAAACCAAGACAGCCAAGGCAAGATCGTGGGAGAAGGTGGCGCGGGAACCAAAGTCGACGGTAATGCCGTGGGTAGCGGGGCCGTGAGCAAGAACAAGGCGAAGAAGGACGTTGTGGTCTCGCCCGATCAGATCTCGGCGTTCCCAACGAAGAAAAGCCCGGTGTACAAGGTGCGGTTCACGCAGATGAATCTCATTGTGGCGGGTGGTGCGTATCTGCCTTGAGTTGGAATTTAGCAGGGCGTTTGGGATCGGAAGGAAGGTCTATCAGGGGCGAATACTAGTCTGGCGTCTGAGTGGAAACGGAAAAGGCTTTCTCGCGGAGAATTGGGGGTCGGGCGACAATGGCCTGAGAGACGAAGTAGTCGACAATGTATCATTACCTTCACACGACCCCGACACACAGCCCCAAGAGACACATAGGACGTTCGAGATGATGTGCAATTGAACAAAGAAGCAAGCAAATACTCTCCCTACGCCTCAATATCGATTTTGCATGTGTTTAAATTACACCTCAAATAAAAGACTTCCCCTGTCATCCTCTACTCCCCCACCATCTCCTATCCTTCTGTCCCTCTCAGTACTCCGGTGCCCCCTGCGTACAGGAGTTGGCATTAGTATCACACGTCAACACCAGTCCCGGCGTGATCATCGCCGTCTTCCAACTGTACTGAAAGCCCGTCGCCAACCCGGTGGAATCCACTACACAAAAAAGCGCATTAGCAAAAGCCCTTACCAATACCCAAACGATGGAGAAGGAGATAATGGTAGTGACTTACGACCCTGCATCCCGACACTAGCAAAACTGCCCTCCTCCTCCCCGCCCGTCAAATAATACCTAAACTCAAAAACCCCCGGACGCGAATAATTATACCCGGCCGTGAAATGGTAAATCGTCTCCTCGACCCCGGCGCGCGCGACGTACCATTCGTATTCCACCCCGCCGTTGTTGAACTGGTACCACATGCCCTGCGTGGGGGTCTGGCCGTTTTCGCGGTAGACGAAGAAGTCGTCCCAGAGGGGCGCGATGGTGGAGTTGGGGAGCCAGGGGGTGGGGAGGCGTTGGACTTGATATTGGGAGGAGCCTGAGAGCAGGGCGATGAAGCCGTTGGTGGAGAAGTAGGTTCGCGGCGAGGATTGCGTGTAGACTGTCATGGGGGAGGGGAGGCGGACTTCGCAGTAGGAGTCGTCTTCGTCCCAGGTTGGGGGGTCGCCGAAGTCGCAGGGGGTGGGGGAGTTGAGGACGAGGTGGGTGAGGGTGGGTGGAGCTGAGCTCGAGGATGGCGATGAGGATGAGGTGAGGGCTGCGCTGCTGGTTGTTGGGGCTGGGCTTGATGAGGGGAGGGCTGCGATGCTGCTCAGAGGGGTCGAACTTGGGAGAATGGAGCTTCCTGGTAAAGATCCTAGAGCAGACGAAGTTGCCGCTCGCGAGGAGCTGGGGGATGGCGATGCAGCGCCTGCGACGCGGATACCAGACACGAGCCGTGGATTCAGAACATCGGAAGGCGAGAACTCCAGAGGCTCCCCGTTGTTGGAGCTCTTGAGGTAGCAGTTGCCCGGGCCAACTCCATACATGTCAGCTCCCGCGAATGTGAATCCCAGGCAACCGGAGGTGTTGTCGCACAGAATCATGCAGTCGGCGTATGAGTTGCGTGCTTCGAGACCTGGCGATGAGTTGCCCAGCGTGTCCCTGCCGCAGCCGATGGTGTACTGAGCTCCCTGCGAGTCTGTGACGACGCTGCCAGCGCCAGCGGGGCAGATTGCACCGGTGGATGTAGCTGATGCTGCTGAGGATGTTGATGATCTGGTTGAAGATATTGCTGCACTGCTGGAAGGCGGCGCCACGTTGCTAGATGGCGAGCTCGATACACGAGGACTGGCAGTGCTGGGGCTGATCACAGCAGTCGAGCTGGAAGAGGTCGTCGGGTCTGGTATGATCGAGGGGAAAGTCTCCAGGTTTGTGTAGGTTGTGGTGGACCGAGATGAAGCCCTCCAGCTGGACGAACTGGTGACAGCGAAGCTTGGCGATGGGAGCTGGATGCTGGGGGATGGAATCTGGGCGCTTGAAGATGGGACCTGGACGGCAGATGATGGGATCTGTACTGGAGATGAGGTGCTCAAGAACACTGAAGCAGGGGCTGAGGAAGACCACGCCGGCACACTTGACGATCCCACAACCCACGATGAGCTAGAAGCCTGCGTTGGAGGCAATGAGATGACCGTATCCCGCAAGCTCGAACTCTGGATTGGACCAATGGGGCCGATAGGTTCTCCAGGCACACTGTATGTTGGAAGGAGAGTGTATTCAGAGCTGCCGCTCGTAATGACCGATGGAATTGGAGTGAATGTGATCGAGTAGGTGACGCTGCTCCCATCGGATGTCACGATGGAGAGGCTGACACTGGGCGTAGGCGAGACTGCTGGCGATGAGGCTGGCGAGCTGTAGCTTGGTGCCGCAAATGAAGGGGTGGCAGATGGTGGGACTACGGCAGAGATGGAGATCGAAGCGCTCGATGCCACGCCGCTGGAAACCACGCCGCTGGAGGCTACGCTGCTCGGGATTACGCCACTAGACACCACGCTACTGGAACGGATGCTGCTGGAGACCACGTCGCCAGAGACCACAGCGCTGGATGATGGTACGACTGGTACGCTCGTCGAAATCACAGCCGTCCCGCTTGTGATGACCGTAGGCACGTACGAGACGCTGGTGCTGCTCTCGGCGACATCGCAATCGCCATACTCTGGCTGGCATCCGGTTCCGCAGTAAATGAATCCAGAACCGCAATATCCATACTGACTGCAGCAGCTTCCTGCATCAGCGCCGTAGCAGTTGAGTCCAACTTCTGGACCACAGGTGCCGAGAGGTAGGGCACTCTCTGAAGTGCTGGACGGAGCCTCAGCGGTGGTGCTGCCGGAAGTCACTGGAACCGTCATGCTGCCGATCGAGATCAAAGTCGAGATTGTCGTTGATCCGACAGAGCTGAGTGTTTGTATGCCGAGCCCACTTGCTGATTGAGCGGCGAATGTGACAGCAACCCAACTGGGATCGCGAGCTCCGCTGAACCTGACAACGACTTGCTGGCTGCCATTGCCGGCGCGGACGGTGAAGAATCCTGCAGCACCACCATCGAAGGCGGAGTTGTTCCAGTGGAGCTGTAGATTCTGAAAGGCGAATTCAGTGCTGATTGATCCGAGTGTCGAAGAGATTGCAAATGGCATGTTCTCAACTTCTGGTTCAGTCGAGATCCATCCGCCGGTTGTTGCACCCAAGGTGCCATTGTTTATTCTGTACTGAACGGCTCTGCTGGGATCCGTTGTGGTGTATCCGCCAGCTGTGAGATACGTTGCACTCTCAGCCTGCCTTCGCTTGGAGCCTCCTCCGACGCCGGGCTGTATTTGAAGAACGAAAGGAAGGCCTTCGTTCAGAGCCGCGTCTGAAAGAGCTGTGGGTGTTGCCGGAGCGCTCGAGGGAATTGGCGTTACAACGACAGTCGACTGGTAGACAGTCACTGAGCTGCTGCCACTCGTGTAGATTGCGCTGCCATTGGTGAAAGTCGCGGTCCTTGAAGTGTAGACAGCGCTGCATGTACTTGGGTACTCGGTGATGGTGATGATCTGTGACAACGCCCCGAGTGGTAGCGCTGCGACCGCTAGACCCAGAACGCCGCCATGGAGGTACATGCTGCCGGAGGAGCGTCGTCCGCAAAGACTTGGTCGGTTTACCAAGCTATTGCTGTCGTGTTCAGTCCGTCATACAGTGTGAAACAATAACGAGTGACAGTAGTCGGCGGTGATGCGTAGCAGGGCAACGAGACACGAAACCGTGCGATCTGAGAGCGAAGTGCATCTACATGCCAAGATGGAATGGAATGAAAACAACACACCTTGAACCTGCCATGTGGTCGCGCGTCTGCGCAATTTCGCCAGCTAGCCGCGGAATGTATCGAGAAGTGTTCTGGGCCGAACACTACCGTTTGCGATACAATACGGATGGCGGTCTTGTGGTAGTGCCACATCTTAGTTTCTTCACATCGGAAGAGTGTTAAAGCGTACGGTTTGTGCGTGAGGAAGCATTCGCTCGCTTTGTGCGCGAGCCAGGCTGAGTGTAACCATTTGAGGCTGTGTGATGATTGGCTGACAAGCATCAGGTATTCCAAGACGTGGCCGTTTTCTGGCATTTCCAATTGACTGTTCATTGATTGCACATATCCTACGATGCGCGCAGCTGTTCGGCGAACTCTGCTACAAACTGACCCAAGCCCTGTTCCGGGGATAGGTCAGGCTGAAAGCGAGCCACAACCCAAGAGAGGTCATTATCATGCGGCTTTCCTGGGCTTGCATATAGCCAAACCTGGTCCTCGCGATCCCACTTTCTGTTTGGGACGTAGGCTTCGAGAGAATAGTAGTTGTCTCGGTGGAAGGGAAACTCGTATGAAGGCGGACCACTGCGCTCGAGGAAACGGTCCGTCCCAGACTCAATGTCGGCCGTCGAGAGGTGGAAGAGGCGTCGAGGGTGGCATGTCTTCTTGCCCACTCGAACTTGGCGTGTGAGAGTGCCCACAAGGGTGGTGAGGTGGATTTGCAGTATTGCGGCGTAGTGCAGCGGGCTTCGCATCGCCTTCTCGACTATGGATGCATTTCGCTCGACCAATTTGCGGTTCCACTCAGGATAGGTACCACGTGGGATCATTGGAATCGGGTCGCGATTGTTGAGGTGCCGCTGGAAGAAGGCCAGGTCGAGAACAACATTAAGGTTGTTCCACGAAAGCATACAGGACATGCAGGTACAGACTTTGGCCGGATCAATGACTCGCACGTGTTGGTATGGCTTCTTATGGATCTGCAACCTATCCTGCCAGTTCTTGCTCAAGAGTGCAGCTTGTGCGGTGGGATCGACCTGTGCAAGAGGGACCGGTAGGTGAAAGCTTCGAGCAAGAGTGTGGTATCTGTGCAGGATGATGTCCTTTGCGATTAGGTCCTCGTTGTCCATAATAAAATCTCTCGTGGATTTGTTCAGCCGCAGTAATCTGAAAATGTCACTTGGTCGGAGATAACTGAGGACTTCTTGCAGTAACTCGGGAGGCAGCTCTAGGAAAGATTTCGTCTCGGACGTCACAGTAGTCTTCTTGAGTTTCTTCTGTTGTCGCTTCTGCATCCGCTCGGTCTTTTTGGACTTGAGGGGTATCGATTCGGTCGTATCAACAAGGGGCTCATCGTCGTCCACAGCTACAGGCTTCTTCGCGGCTTTTCTTGGCCCTATCAAAGTGTAGGCTTCGCTTTCAGCTTTTGGGGATACAGCCTTCATTTCAACATCTGAACTCTGCGTGCTGTTGGAGACCGACGTGGCAACGTCGACGGCCATGTCGGAGGTGCTCATATTGAGGGGTGGCTGGTGAAAGAAGGTTGGAAATGAGAGTCACAAAATCGCACCTGTAGTCTTCGTGGCGTTACGGCTGGAACCTTATCTCCGCATCGTTAAATGTCAAAAGTCGAAGTATTGAAAGCCGTTGACAAAAGTCTGGGCACATATCCCCTCTTCACCTTCGAGTCACAATACAACACAACACCGTACCACCACACAATGGCTTCGTCAACCATTGAGCTTCGAGACTTGCAGCCAGGCTCCAGTAGCCGGCGAGTGGCCTCTCAAGATCGTCAAGATGCCGCCAACGAGTTGTCCTTGCATTATGACTCGTCAGGACCTGGTGCTGTTGTATCGCATACTCTTCCTCCCGTTGATGGCGGACGTGGAGCATGGCTCTTCCTCTTAGGCTGCTTCATGCTGGATGGCATAGTTTGGGGTGAGCATGGCGATCATGTTCCCTGGTGACCATCCACTAAAACCCTCTCCAGGCTTCCCTCTGTCCTTTGGTGTGTTCCAAGTGTACTACAGCACACATGAGCCATTCTCGCACGGGGCCAGGCAGAGTTCTGGTATTGCGGCCATTGGTACGACAGCGACTGGTGTTGCCTACTTCGCAAGTCCCTTCTTTGGGATCGCCATGCAACGTTATCCTCACACTCGACGACCAGCCATGTACGTTGGACTAGTAGCTATGGTCATAGGCCTGGTGGGAGCGTCGTTCTGTAGCACGGTTGCTGGCCTCCTCGCAACTCAGGGTGTGCTGTACGGCATTGGTTGTATCCTGCTGTATTTCCCAGCCACACTTTTTCTGGACGAATGGTTTGTGAAGAGAAAGGCGCTGGCGTACGGCATCTCGTGGTCTGGCACTGGTACAGCCGGTGTTGTGGTGCCGTTCATCATGCAGTGGCTACTGGATTCGTATGGGTTTCGCTCTGCCCTTCGAATTTGGGCTGTCGTTCTTGTGAGCAATGGTGTGGTTCGTCAATGGTATCTGCAAACGGCTAATGCTTTCCCAGGTCATACTCACCACTCCTTGCTTGATCTTGGTGCAGCCTCGCCTTCCACTATCAATCGCCAGCGCCCTTCGCCCTCAAGACTTCACATACATGAAGAGATACCCTTTCTGGGTCTATCAATTCGGAAATGTTGCGCAGTCCCTGGGTGCTTTCATACCTTTGCTCTGGATGCCGGCCTACGCATTGACGATCGGCCTTCCCCAATATGCAGGCCCGTTGAGTGTTGCTTTCTACAATGGAGGGGTCTCTGTAGGGGCAGTCATTCTTGGGTTGATCACTGACCGCTATCATGTCACAGTCGCAATCTCCATCTGCGCCATCGGCTCCATGGTCGCAGCATTCGTGTTCTGGGGACTGGCGAGCTCTGCACCAATGCTATACTTGTTCGCCATTATCTGGGGCTTTTTCACCGGTGGCTTCAACACGACATGGCCCGGCTGTGCAGCTGCAATGCGCCGCTTGGAAAGCAACGGCAATGTCGATACGGGCACTCTCATTGGACTCATGGCAGCTGGTAAAGGTATTGGAGGTGTTGTCGGTGGCCCTCTATCAGAAAAGCTGCTCGAAGTTGGATGGCATGCACATTCCACATTCGCCTACGGCACGTCGTACGGCGTGCTGGTCGTCTTCTGCGGCGTGAGTGCGGCGTTTGGCGGAGCTGCATGCATCGGTCGTCTCTTGAAGATGATCTGACGTTTGTTCAGATCACTCTCGTCGTGGTGATTGACGAGTGTGCAATCTACACGTTCGTACGTGGAACGCAGTCACAGACAAGCAAGACCTTGCAGCTTGCCGCTCCAGGGATACTCACGAAGGTAGGCCTGAAAGATTCAATATGCTCCGCGGATCACAGAAGATCGATCAATCTATCAAAACACTTCGATGCGACGACTTCACCCCCACCACCCTGTCTCCTGATTCCAATCTCTACGGCGGCATCGATAGATAAGGTACTGCTTCTTGGCAGGCGTCCAATACTAACGAGGACCAGAAACTACCTTTTTGCATGTCGGTTATGCAAGTACGCGAAGCCTGCTTGATGTCAAGAAAGCCGAGAAGCTCGACAGTGGACCTGAGGAACCGCGTCCAACCAGCGACAAAGAATCATTGCAAGCCGAATGTGTCCGACCGGCAGACAAGACGCCGACATTGCAGCAACGTGAGAAACACGTGAGAGGACGTCAATCCTTGGTGGCACAGCTTTTACTCGCAGTATCCTTACTAGGTAACACAGCAGACAGGGGTCCTCCACTGCGGTCACAATGACGATCAGACATAGAGCCCGTCATCGCCCATTTTCTGCAACTTCGGGGCCTTGTCTGGTGAGAAGTGGGACTGTGCGCAGGACTGTGCACATCGTGAGAATGTTGAAAGATCGTGGTTTTGATAGTCGATGCTACAAAAGCTGCGGTACGACTGTCTCTTCACCAACCCTCGGGCGGGTCCCTTCGTTTGAACCCTTCACCTTGGACGGACCCTTTCGCATGTTTTGCTGGTCAAGCAAGTGGTCAGTGAAAAGGCGCGTGGACGCCGCGGCGAGTTGCACTGCTTTCCTTGTGTGAAGACAGCAGTCACGAGGCTTGTCGTTCGTTACTTCACGTCCTCACGGCACTCACTTGCTTCTATAAAACTTGAGCTCTCCCCCCTTTGCCATACATTCCACCCCCAAAGAGCTACGTCCAACGACGATATCTCCAGCGACCACAACCACCATGGGCTCGACGGCGACAACTTGCCGTGCCACTGCACCTTCAAGCTACGATCTCGATAGTCTTCAACAGCAGCTCCAAGACATGAACATGCACACAGAACAGACTGCATATTCGTCATCACAAACTCGGGCCAACAGCCGTTCTCAACAACCCAGCAGCGATGCAGCAGGAGCCCGCCTCGACCAATTCCGTATCACACTCTACCTCAGCCTCATCCCGCGACACTTAATTCCAATGCACCTCTTCACAATCGACCCGCGCACTGGTTACAGTCTCCGCAAGTCAAGTGATCGAACGGTTCAATTTCTACACCGTCTCGAGGAACTGTGGGAAGTCGCCGACTTCTGTGAGGAAATCGTACTCGAAGCTCTTGTACGAAGCGTCTCAGGACGACAGCAGCGGTGGGGAGGTGAGAGCGAGTTGACAGGCATGGACTTGGAGAGCGCGAGGGAGATGGTTTGCGGAGGTGCTTCGGGAGCATGGAATCCTGTGTACGTTTCTTCCTCTCCTTTCAGCTCGTCCCAAACCCAACTCTTCATGCTGTTAGTCTTCGAAATACCATCCCTTCTCTTTCAAAATCTTCAGGAACCCCTTCAATTGATCTTCTCTTTCCTACAGCAGTGAAACCTCCTCAACGCCCAGCAACAACCAATTATGACGGCGACCGTCGTTGCAACGACGACGACGACGACGACATGAACGCGAAGACGGCATCCATTACACAGGACGTAAACGACAGAACTATTCGGTATCGGCGAAACGGATACACATTGACCTGCTGATGAGGGCTTCAGGTCCGGGGAGTTTGGGAGTTATCATTGGGGATTCGTACGTTGCCATCGTTTATCCTATGTCTTATCTGCTACTTCTTACTACCGTTCGTACCTTTTACTTCCGAATCTACCTCGTTTGGTTCTTCGCCGCTCTTGCTTGTATCCTTCAATTACACGCTACCTTTCTCGTCCTATCCTATGCTCGCGAGAAGGAGGAGGCGGACTCAGCTTATCTTTCGCAGGAGTGTGTGATAAATTCCCTGCCTACTCTCGCAGTGTTCTTATGCCCTTTATCCTTCGCTCCAGTTCTTGCACTTCCATATCCCGTCGATAGAAGAAAATAGACATTCAATGAAACTGTAAACGTTATTGCATTTTACACCTATTCATGTTCATCTCAGCTATGCCCACACCTCGACCAGGCCTCCCGAAAAGCCATCCCCTCCCCACCTCAAATCTTACTCCTAACCTCCTCCAACAACCCCTTCAACCTCTCCATATCCCCCTTCTGCTGCGGCCACCCAATGCCCAACCCCTCCGTCTCATTCGGCTTGGGGATGACATGGAAATGCACATGATCGACCTCCTGGTGCGCGAGCCGGCCGTTGTTCTGCAGGATGTTGTAGTTTTCGCAGCCGAGCGCGGACGCGATACGCGAGGCGACGGGGAGGAGCTCGGTGAGGTGTTCGGGCGGGATTTCGTGCAGTTTGGCGCCGTGGTGTTTGGGGATTATGAGCTGTGGGTAAGAGAGGTGTTAGAAGGCCATCGGTCTTCTTTGAGGCGATGATAGCTTGAGGGTGTGATTTGAGGGGGGTTTGGGACATCAAGGTGGGTGGGGTGGACGTACTGCGTGGCCGTAGCTTTTGAGAGGATGTCTTGTTAGCTCTTAATCTTTCTACGAGATGTCTGTCTCCTGCAGTCTGCTCTCGACTTACGAAAGAGGGTTGATATCCAGAAAGGCCAGAGTCTTTTCGCTCTCGAAGAGCTTCATCGAGGGGATGTCACCTATACATTGCTGTGAGCTATCCTCACTTGAGATTGAACGAATTGTAGTCTATTCCCACCCTTGATGATCTTGCAAAAGATGCAATTGGCCGCCATGCTTGCACTTTCCCGTCTGTTGCTGTCGAGATGAGCGTTTGTTGTCGTTGGATTCACTCACATCTCTCGCATTGGACCCCGCCAAAAGCTCCAGCCGCCGATGACGCAGAGCCGTTGCCAAGCCCTCGTGGCCAACCCCAGACTTCCTTCACTTCACTCCACGCTCCAACTTCCTCCCGGTCACATCCATACAAACCCACCCTCATTGCATGGATGGCCAACCCGATGACTTCAAAATCAAAGGCGCCGCAGCGATCAAACGCACCCACACACCAGAAACCTGCACGATCTGCCTCGAACCCATCACCGAACGCGCCGTAGCAGCGCCGTGCAACCACCTGACGTTCGATTTCATATGCCTCGTCTCCTGGCTGCAGGAGCAGTCGACCTGCCCACTATGCAAGACACAGGTGTCTGAAGTGCAATACGACTGGCGGAGTCCAGATGACTACAAAACCTACCACGTTCCCACACGGGAAGAAGGAGAGAAGAAACGCGAAGCGCCAACGGGAAGGCGAAGACCTCGACGCCACCCACAACCACCACCACCGGCAATAGAAGACCCCTCCCTAACCCTCCGCCGCGAAATCTACACCCACCGCCTCTATGCCCTGCACATCGGCTCCAACGCGCACTCCAACTACCACTCCTTCACGCCGGCCGACGTCCGCAGCTCGCCCACCCTCCAATCCCGCGCGAAGACCTTCCTCCGCCGCGAACTCCGCGTCTTCCCCTTCCTGACGCCCTCCCGCGTCGACTTCCTCATCGAGTATATCCTGGCGATTTTGAGGAATTTTGAATTGAGGGGGGCGGATGGCAAGGCGGAGGAGTTGGTGGGCGAGTTTGTTGGGAGGGAGAATGCGAGGCAGGTGGTGCATGAGCTGGAGGCTTGGTTGAGGAGTCCGTTTGGGAGGTTGGGGGGGTGGGATGAGAGGGTGCAGTATAAAGATCGATGTGGTGATCGTGGGAAGGGGGAAGGCGGGTTGAGGGGTGGGAGGGATGAATGCAACCGACATGATGTGTACGCGCCCATGATGTCTCGCTGAAAAGTGAGCGAAGTGTAACACAAGGCCCTGAACCGGCCAAGTCTGGGATAGGGAGAGGCTTGCTAGGATTTTCATCCGGCGCTGTTCGCAAGGGAGAGGAAAAAGGGCACAAAGACCCCGTGAACCAGGAAGCCGGTCAAGTAGAACAGGCCCGGGCAGCCTTCCCACGAGGAGTAAGTAGGGTGGAAGCGCACAAGTCTAGCCGAAAGGAAATCGAAACATTCTCCGACCTTCAAAAAAGTCTCTTGCGACGTATGGCGCAAGGACTTCGCTTTAGCTACGAACACCCTTTCATCTTCCATCACTCCCAGTTCCCTTGATCTATTACATTTCCCGTTCCCTCTCCCGTGTCCATTTCCCCTTCCCAAGTTGAAAGTCATCAAATCATTACAAGTCCACTCCCCCACCCATCCTCACGAACGTACACCCACTCATACATAAAACCCACCCCTTCCCTCTCCCCATCTCTCCTCTGAAAACATCAACAACCAAAGACAAGCAAGGCAAGCTCAAAAAAAAGGGGGGTATCAGTCCAAAGCAAAACCCAACTCATCAAAACGCGCCTCGAATCTTGGCATACAACTCCGTATCCAAGAAATTGTAATGCGGATCGAAAATGCAAAAAGGCGCCCGCAGCAACGTATCCGCCGTGGGTCTCTCGCCGGGATCGCTGTTGTCGGTCACAAGTCAGCAAGCTCATTCACAAACGCATCACGACGCTTAAGCCTGGGTGATGGCGGTGGTACTCACATGGTAAAACAGTCATACATAAAACTCAACGCGGCCGGTCCCACGACCGTCGAGACATCGTCTGGAATCGGCGGGGCCTGGTTCAGGGACCCGAGTTTGTAAATCGCCCCGATGGCTTCCTCTTTACTCCAAGGCCTTCGTCCGGCGAACATCTCCAGCACGACGCAACCTAAGGACCAGATATCCACTTTGGCGCTGTAGCCCTGGTTGATGGGTTCGAGGCCATCGCCGAGAGCCTGGGATTGCGCGCGGATGACCTCGGGCGCCATCCAGAAGACGGAGCCTTGCATCGAGTTGGTGATGTCGTTGTTGTACGGGTTCGCGCTGCGTTTGGAGATGCCGAAGTCGGAGATTTTGCAGGTGCCGTCGAGGTCGAGGAGGATGTTGTCGGCTTTGAGGTCGCGGTGGAGGATGCCTTCGCTGTGGAGGTAGGCGAGGCCGCAGAGCGTTTGGCGAGTGAGGGATGAGACGACGGGCTCTTCGAATTTGCCGTGTTTGCGCAGGCAGGACCCGACGCTGCCGCCGGAGATGTACTCGAGGAAGATGGAGATGCTGTATTCTTTGCGTTCGCAGCCGAGGTACTGCACGATGTTGACGTGGTCGAGGTGTTGCATTGTATCGATTTCTTGGTCGAGGGCTTTGACCATTTCGCGGATTTTGGCCGGGTCCGTGTTGGCTGCTTTCGGGTTGACTTCGACTTGTTTGACGGCGAGAAGTTCTCCCGTTGTCGTGTTCATGCCCAGGTAGACACGTCCAAATGTACCTTTCCCAATAAGTTGACCGCGCATCCATTTGAACGTGGGCTGGCGCTCAGGCTTGACGTGTTGCACATTGCCGACCGGAATGGTGTCCTGTGGAATGGTATCCAGATTGGTGATGAGTCTGCTGCCACGCTGGGGTTTGACTTGTTCAATCTTTGCACCAAACATCTTTGTGCTCTTTCGCCGTACAATGCCGCCATCGTTCCTGAGTGTGCTGATCCTGTTTGACAGGACGGGAGCTTGCATGGTAGGGAAGCCAGACACGCTGGGTTGCCGGCTCGAGTACGTGGAAGAGATTGATGCATGCGGTGATGGGCCTCCCAGGTGAGCGTAGTTGTTCTTCACCACATCTCGTATACTCTTCGTCCTGCCCAAGCCCCCAGACTTGCGCACATTTCGCTCGGCGACAGAGGGCGCATTTGCCTTGAGTGTGGACTCTTCACTCCCAAGTGTATGTATGTTCTCAATGCTAGAAGCGGGCGTTGTGATCCGACTTGAAGTCAACTCTGATGATGACGCCTTCGAATGGAGAGTCGACTTGTCAGTTGAAACGGGACTTCCCTCTGCACCTTCAACGTCTTCTCCCATCGGCTGATCGAGATCGACGTTGGGGAAGAAGTTGTCAAGACGCTCGGCAATGTCCTCGACTGGTGGACGGAATTCGCCTGCAAAGCTCTCTCGTCGGCCAAGCTGGCCAAAACGAGAAGAATCGTCCGGCGAATCGGTCGACCAAGGGTTTGCGGACGATGTCGATGTGCCTCCAAAAGGCGCTGGTTCACTTTCGTCGATATCCGCGCTAAGCTTGTCGAGCGGCGGATTCTTGGGTGAATCAAACCTAACATTCGGCTTCGATGTCTTCACTCGCAGCTCAGGTCGATTAGGTGAGCGGCCGGGTGACTCTGTGCCAGTCACACCAAGCACCTTCATGGCCTTCTTCTGGGATGGAACATGCTCGAGTGCCACCCTCTCTTTTTGCTTCGCTAGAGGGATGGCGAAGAGACCATCGTTCCGACGTTGGGCGACGGTGCAAAGGCCACTTCGTACTCGGGCACTTCAAAGTGGCCTCTCTTGCTCATCATACGATTAAGAGAGCTTGTCGGTCGCTCAGAGCTCGGGCTAAGATCTGGGCTATGTGACCTAGCCGTACCTTCAGCTTGAAGCCTAGCGATCGGGTTCGAAGTGGTTCGAAGAGATAGATTAGGTCTTTGCGAGGCCTTGAGAGTGTCTTCATCATCCTCTTCATCATCAGGCTCCTCATATGCAGGTACTCGGAACGGTTGGCCGCCTTTTGACATGGTCGTGAAGGGACTTCTCGGTGTTCCAGGGCTGATACGGGTGGGGCCAGAAGCTGCCCGCTGCTGAAAGGTCATGGATTGCATAGAATGTGGTTCGGGATCCAGTCCAAATAGATCGGGAGCGGTTGATGACTTGGCCATGTTCGCTGATAGAGTCGGCAAACCTCCAACTGGAGCGCTATTGGGCCCGTTGCCAGGCGCAGCAATTGCCCCTACTGCTTTGCCTGCGCCTGCAAGTGCTGCACCAATGCCTCCGCCTGGCCTCTTGCCTTCTTCTTCTGGCAAAGAACCTCCTGAGATTCTCTTCCATGGCTCCTCCTTACGGTTCTGCCAGCTGGTTCGTGTCGAAGGTCCCTGCTTCTTTGTGAGACTGTCGGCTTTCTTCAATGTATTAGTCGGCTCAGGAACAGGCGGTGGCCTACGCAACGGCTGGAAACTGTCCGACTTCTTTTCCAGGTCTGTCGATCCAGACGACAGAGGGCGACTGTTGAGCTGCTTGTCGGTCTCGTATGGAGAAGCTCGAGGGCTATCGAAGTCGTGCACGCGCTTCCCATTCGCACCCTCGATGATTTGAGACCTCCTTTGAGCTTGATAGAACTTCTGCTTCCGCTCGGTTTCTAGTCTGTGCTTCTGTGCCCTAGCCTCCAGTAACGCCTGTTGCTGATCTTGTGTTAGCTTCATGAAGTCCTGCTGAAGCATGCTCTCCTGCAGTGCGGCGCGGTCGTTACTCTCGCCCTCCTTCGCAAGGGTGACGAGACCGCGCGCTTTGTCGGGTACAAGGGTGCTCTCGCCTGAACGGATTGTTGATGGCGAGCCTGCCTCTTCTTCCTTGAGTCGCTTGAGGGTCGCTTCGTCCAGGGGTTTCCCACCAAATGTGGCCTGACCAAAAGGCGATTGTGGCATTTGAAGACCAAGTCCAGCGCTCTGGGGTGGCTCAAGACTGACGTTAGACGCGCGCACATATAGCTTCATGTTGCCTGTCGGATCTGCCATTTGTGTCCGTGCGTTCATCAGCATCTGGTCGTTCAAGCCCTCCTCGTGCTCCATCTTTCCAGGCGCTGTGAGGTGCATGGTAACATCTGGGCCCTCCGCAACGCCTAGATTATAACAGATCACCGTTCGGAGCTGATCAGCCGACTCAATGTCAGTAATGTCAATGAGACGATAGTTCCAGCCGTCTGGAGTCACAAAGATGAACTTCTTATCGCCTTCTCGAGCAGCAGGCCGACCTCTTGGTAGGGGTGGAATGTTGTCGGCAGATTCAACGCTCAGATGCTCCTTTCTTGATGTCGGGCGATCACCCAGCGAGATGTCCGACGACGCTGCGCCCGGTTTTCCATAGAGGCCATTTCTGGTCGCCTGAGGGCTTGCTGGTCCGTGCTCATCATCAGGAGAGGGATGATCGTCCCTCTTGCCCCCTCGCCTGAACTTGGCTAAGAATCCCCTGTGCTCTTTTGCGCTTGCTGGAGTATCTCGACGACTGCCGTCAGCTGGCGGAGGCCTCGATCCATCTTGTGCATTGCGTCGATCGTTGGGGTGGTCTTCAGAGAACTGTTTAGCTTCGTGATCAGCCGTGACTCCAGCGTAATACCTACCTTCTCTTGAAGAGTAGTTGTTGAGTGGGAGGTTCGCCTCTGAGCTGGGGCCCCTCAAATGAGAAGATGTTCCACTCGAGACCCGGGCGTGCCCATTGCCGTTCGCCAAAGGCCGTGCATTCACTAATCCAGGACTCTGCTGTGGACTGGCTTTGAAGTTCTGGCTTGTCGTACTCAGATCTCCTGTACTTCCGCTGGGTGAATGTTGCCTCCGCATGTCATTGATATTGGCCAGCGCAGATCGTGTGTATGCACTCCTTTCCGCATCGTTCAAAGTGCTGGAGAAAGAATCCAGAGTGACAGACCGACTGCCTGGTGCGCGGTTCTGTGAAACCGATGGCATTGTCCGGCCTGGCGAATCGTCCCCGCCTCCTGCTGTGGTGGGTGTTGACCCAAAAGCATTGATATCGCTTCTGGAGAGGTTGGGTGAGTTTTCCACGCCTCCTCCATCCGTCCCAGCACTCGCCGAGTTAAGTAGGGTGTTGGAATCGCGTCTGTTCGGGCGAAGGGGAAGACTGGTCGTGCTACTCGTTGCAGCAGTCGAAGGCGTACCGGCGCCCCCAGTCTTCAGCACATCCCGCACATATTTTCGCAACCTTCTCCCTTCATCACGTTCTCTTTGCTGATCCCAAACCACACCATTGGCAGTACATTCTCTTGCAACCTGCGGCAATACTGTCTGCGGCATGAATCCAATGTTTCGCTGGCCACCACTCCTACCAATGTCCAGAAACTGTGCGCCATGCACGTTCAAGTGCTGAAAAGCTGCTTGCCACTCTTTCGAAAAGTTGTGGGCCGCCAACCAAATCTGCACCCGTTCAGCCGGCCAATTCTGATCTTGAGGAGAAGCTGGTGTGTCGCCCGACGAGGAGTGATCTCTATTCGAAACGGTTTCGTTGGTTTGACTTCGCACCTGATCGAAAGGAGGTCTACCCGTTTCTGCTGGGGAGGTGTGTTGCTCAGTCTGATTCGCAGGCGCAATCAATCTCTTTTGTTGTTTGGCAGAGGTGGGCGTAGGCGGTGGAATCAGGTTCTGCGGCGGAACAGAGTGCGATGTGGGAGGAACTTGCTGCGGAGGCGGTTGCTGGTAGGGGTTGGCGAACCAAGTGCCCGTCACGTCCGGATTGTAACTACCACCATCGTATCTGCTCTCCATCATAGTACCTGTGCTGAAGTCGTTAGATCCTCCGCGATAGTAGCTGGGCTGATGGGGCACGTGAGTTGGGCGCGGGGGCGCATGTGGTGGATTGCTGGCCGAATGCAGAGGCGGAATGCCAACACCTGGCCCAAAGCTGCCCCCATCGGGAATGTAGGTGGCTGAAGTCAACGGCTCGCCAGGATTCAAAGGAGGAAGCTGGGAGTATTCAAAGTATAAGCTTGGATCGTACTGTCGCGGTTCTCTCTGCTGCTGCTGGGTCTGCTGTGGCGGAGGGGGAGGGTACGAGGAAGGCTGTCGATTCCAGTAGGTAGGCTGGCCTGGGGGAGGGGGTACGAATGGGCCGTGGGCCTGCGATGCGCTCATGGGCGGGCGGGGCGGTGGAGGAGGGAATGACATGCCCGGCTGCGGCGGTTGTTGCTGGAGGGGCGGCGGTGGGGGGATGTAGCCTGGGGCAGCGCGCTGCGTTTCTGAGACATGGCGCGGCGCAGGCCATTGAGACTGATTCTGCTGATTCTGCTGCATGCCGCCTGGGGTCACCGGGGTGGCGCGTCCCTGCTGTTGCATGCTCGGATCGGCATAGGTATGTGCTCGCGGTCGCGGGGAGGGGAGGGTGGGCGGGGTGGCGGCGATGCTTGGGTAGGGCGAGTTGGTGGTGGTGAAGGCCTGCGGGCGCAAAAGAGCTGCTGCGTTGCCCTGGCCGGGGACGTCGCTTAGCACGACGCCGTCGGGAGTCGATCGGTTGCTGCTAGATCTCTGGCGCGCAGTCGTCGTAGCCGTCAGCATCGCCGTGCGGCAATGCGATTTGAGTGTCGTTGGTGTTGGATGTGAGAGGGAAGCTCACATCATCTCGCGCGCGCGCAAGACGGGCAGCGGGCGCGGAGAGGCGACAGCGACGATGGGCGTCTCCCAGCCGTTGCGTCTAGACTCGGGCTCGACGTCCAGGGTAGGCAGCGTGAATCCTGGGAGAGCACCGGGGAAAGCGATGTTGGTGTGTGGATGGTCCAGCGTTGGCGTGAAGTCGTCACTCTCCACTCGGGCGCTGCTAGCTCAAGCCTCAAGCCTCAAAGAGTCAAAGCCCTCGCAGTAGTAGAGACGAAACAACGTCGGAAACAGAATGACAGCACAGTGCACCTGTCGCTTGTTTGAGGTCGTGGAGGGGATTGTTAGATATGTGTTTACGATGCCCACTACCACACCACGTTCAGCCCTCTTGTCCCAGCAGGATGGCGGCCTCTCACCACCGCTACCACACCGGCCGCCAGGCACCATCAGCCACACGAAGCAGTGACACTTCAGTACCATGACCATGAGCTCGCCCGGTTTCAGGACACAGTGGTCAAATTAATCGTTCGCCTTACTCTCCACTCTCAGCCTTGCCTGTCTAAGCAAATAGCCATCAAATACTCGTTCACTATCGATCAACCCAATGTTCATTCGAATTGATACTCAAGATGTGGCTGCATCACGGATCGCCAAACCACGTGTCGGCTGAGGAAGATCCGGCCGCTCTCCCCGCCTGCCCTGCACTGTCCGCCGCATTATTCCTGGCCTCAGATCGCTGTGCCATTTCACAGACAGCCTCGTCCTGGCCTCGCCCATTATTCTCATCCTCCACGGCGCCATGACCATGTTTCAGTACACACTACCACTGCCTCCGTCAGCCTCTTTTCGCAGCGGAGCTGCTCTCCGAACCCAATGCCACAGCCGCGGAACAGTTTGTGGAGAAAGTGTCTAGTCTGCCGGCGGACACCACTGCCGGAATTGCCATGCCACTACTGACCCCTTCAGGAGGTCTTGACCAGAGGATGATTACGCGCTCGCGACGGTTGAACATTGTACGGTTGCGTACGTTTTCATCATTTCGCCGCGAACACCACACCGCATACCCTGATATTTCCCTCGTCCATCTCGCGCACATCCTACCCTGAGCATCTCGACCCTGCACGTGCATCTTCCCCGAACGACGCTCCATGACTTCGACCGCCCGCACGCGTCAAGGATGAAGGAAAGGATGACATGGCGCATAGCATCCGCAGCAACGGAAACCACCACCACAGCTCAGACATCCGCGCCTCTGCCCTGATCGCTCCCATCCACGTCGCCGAGTACCTCGCACGGAGGCTTTTCGAGGTCGGCATTCGAGCGGTGCACGGGGTGCCAGGAGACCACAACCTCGTGGCTTTGGACTATCTAGAACACTGCGGTCTGAGCTGGGTGGGCAATTGCAACGAGCTCAATGCTGGCTATGCCGCAGATGGCTATGCGCGCATCAAGGGCATCTCGACCCTCTTCACTTCGTTTGGTAGGATTGCACCTGTCTCCTAAGCATACTGCCTTCTCACATGACCAGGTGTTGGCGAGCTCTCCGCCCTCAATGCGATAGCAGGCGCGTTCACCGAATTCGTCCCAATCCTACACGTGGTCGGCACGCCGCCGACTTACTCGCAGCGAAATGACCGGCAGCTGCACAACCCCCTGGGGAATGGGAACCCGAATACTTTCACAGACATGTCGCGATCAATATCCTGTGCCGTAGTTGCACTCAGCGACCCCGCAGACATCCCAGATCAGATCGATCACGCGATAAGAGAATGCTGGGTTCAGAGCAAGCCGGTCTACATAGCATTACCTGCGGACATGGTGCAGCAGCAGGTAGAGGGGGATCGATTGCGAACACCGATTGACTTGTCATATCCGCCAAACGACCCGGACAAGGAAGACTATGTGGTGGATGTGGTATTACGATACATGCAGGCGGCGAGAAATGCGATCATTCTAGTAGATGCATGCGCGATACGGCATCGAGCGCTGCTGGAAACACACGACTTGGTGGAGAGGTCACAGCTACCAACATTTGTATCACCAATGGGAAAAGGCGCGGTCAACGAAGCCCTACCGAATTACTGTGGTGTGTATGCCGGCGATGGGAGCGACGACGAAGTACGAGAACGAGTAGAGACGGCCGACCTGGTCCTCAGCATAGGGGCGATGAAGAACGACTTCGCAACGCCGGGCTTCAGCTACCGAGTATCCGAACTCAGCACCATCGACTTCCACTCAAACATCGTCCGGGTCAAATACAGCGAATACCCAGAACTACGCATGAACGGCGTGATCCGCAAAATCGTCGAGCGCCTCCCCCAACTCCACATCGTCCCAGGCCCCACCCCCTCCAACAACATCCCCTTCCACCGCCGCGACAACCGCGAAGAGCTCACCCACACCTGGTTCTGGCGACACATGGCGCGCTGGCTGCAACCCAACGACATCGTCATCACCGAAACCGGCACCCCCAACTTCGGCATCTGGGAAGCCCGCTTCCCACCCAACGTCACAGCCATCAACCAAGTCCTCTGGAACAGCGCCGGCTACGCGACAGCCGCCACCGAAGGCGCCGCCCTCGCCGCGCAGGAACTCATGACCCTCCGTCCCAACCGCAAGTTACGAACCATCCTCTTCACCACCGACGCCAGCCTCAAACTCACCGCCCAAGAAATCTCCACCATGATCCGTAAATCCCTCACCCCCATCATCTTCATCATCTGCTCCGACGGCTCCACCACCGACCGTCTCCTGCACCGCCCCGAAGCGACATCCACTACCACCTCCCCCTGGCGCTACAAAGACCTCATCCCCGCCCTCGGCGCTGAGAAAGGCTCCTTCCAATCCGCCACCGTCCACACGCGCAAACAAGTCCAAGCGCTCTTCGCGGACGGCAGTTTCAACGAAGCAAAGTGTCTGCAATTTGTGGAATTGCGCATGGCCAAGGACGATGCGCCCGTGGGGTTGAGGGCGGGCGCGGTGCCGTTGCAGATTGCTCCTTCGACAACGTCGAGGGGTCCGAGTCCGATGCCGAGTTCATTGATGCGGAATGGGAGCGCGAGTACGTATGGGACGAGGTCGACGGAGGCGACGTGAGATGTATTGCCGGGAGGTGGAATATCTTGAAGATATCTAAAATGTCCCGAGCAGGACGGAGAATCATTTAAAGAAGAAAGATCTGGTACGGAGATCTGGTTTGGATTGTACGAATATAGAAGAACGGGGTACATGTATGCATTTTGTGACGGCAGTAACAGGGGCGAAAAGAGCATCAGGATGTTCAGGCGTAGGTTGGAGGAGGCTTTTTGGGGAGAAAGACAAAGACGTACATAAAAATACCCATTTCCTTTTGTCAGAGTTGTCAGTCAGGATGGGATGGGATAGTAGATCTTGCCATGAGACAGCATGTATTTTGAGCATATCGGTCAATCAATCAATCAATCAATCAATCAATCATTCATTCACTCACTCACTCACTCACTCACTCACTTACATGTAATCAGTTATCAAGCAGAGCTGAGCACAGAGCTATGGCACATACTAAACGTCAACTCACACTTCAATCCCCTCTTACCTGCACGAAAACGACTCGAGAAATTCTGCTCCCTCCAGTGACCCCTAGAATGGACGGTATTCGAATTCATCATTCCAAAACTGCATTCCCTTAGGCAATACACGTATCTATATACACATAGAAAGGACACACAACACGCTACAAAACAACACAACACAATGAGCTTTATGCTTCAGGATCAGGTGCATCTTCCACCTCGACCGCCTTCGCTTTGCCCTTGCCCGTGTAGCTGCCATTCGCTGCAGGGTGGGACGATGAGTCTTCTTGTGGTTGTTGTGAAGAGGCTGCTGGCTGTTCGTTGAAGCCCCAACTACTCTCGTTCGTCCAGGACGTTTTGGTCTCTGTTTGTGATGATGCTGCTGCGGCCGGTGGCTCACTTTGTTGTGAGATTGGCCCGGCGGGAGCGGCAGCTGTTTGACTCTCAGCTACGTTGTTGGTGGTCGTGGGCACGAACAAAGGTGAGCCATTATCGTCCGTGGGTCCAGTATTCGACGTTCCATTCTGTGTTGGCTGTCCATTAACACCGGCAGACTCTACGACAGCAGTGACGGGATCAGCAGCTACTGTGGTATCAACCGCCTGAGGGCCATTCTCGACCTGTTGACCTTGAGATGGGTCAAACGTTTGAGGTTGAGTGCCCTGCACACGCTGCAAAGGCATCAAGGTCCATCCTTCAGGGAGGACAAGTCCTTCCGGTAAGCTCTGACTGCTGCTATCTAGCTGCTGGGCAGAGTTTCCAGTCAGCGGACCAGGTGGAGGAGACGGCGGCGGGAAGCCTTGAAACATCGGCATCATTGCAGGCATCTGGCCATACATGGGTATGTGAGGGAACGCCGCCTGTGGAGGTGGCATTTGCCTCTGAGCACCATTCATGCCGACTGCTTGCTGAGCAGGAAGTCGTTGGCTGCGTAACCGAGCCACTTCAGCTTCCATTACTCTTAGGTTCGCCAGCCGTTGCTGATCGAGGTTGAGATTGTGTGCCTCTTGCATAATGCGCTGTTCCAGCTGCAGGAGTTGCAGGTCAAGAGGTACAGCTGCTCTGAGTCCGGTCAGACCTCTTGAAGTGGCTGCGGGACCTGTCTGTGCTACACCAGCGCCATTGGCGTAAGGCACCTGAAGACCAAGATGATTTGGTCCTTGCTGAGGGGCACCCTGTTGGTTGGCGTCTTGTTGATTCTGATTAGCAGCACCATTCGGATTTTGTATTTGGTTGATGACATTCTGCATCTGGTTGGCAGGCGCGTTGAGGAAGCCGACTCGAAGTGGCCCAAGATTGAACATTCGTGCGCGTGGCGGCCGAGGTTGCTGTTGTCCTTGCTGTCCTTGGGCTGGTGGGTTGCCGCCAGGAGCAGCAGCACCATTTTGCGGTGCATTGGTGGTAATGACAGGTCTCCGGCAAGTAGGGCAAGCTTGTTGTCGCTCGAGCCATGCCTTCAGGCACCGCAAATGAAGGATGTGTCCACAAGGTAGTTTCTTCGCCCTGAGGCCTTCGTCTCTCCGCCTGGCTGGTGCAGGTGCAGCAGCTCCTTGCTCGCCCGCTGGCTGCGCATCACCACCAGCATTCGGTTGTTCCCAAGCCACCATGCTCTCCCGACATACAATACACGCATCTCCACGAATCTCCTCCGTCGTTGCGTCCGGATATCTCGAATTCATGTCGCTGGTGGCTTTGCGGTATGCCACGTAATCGCTCACGCGCTTGCTGAATGAAGCGAATGTCATGTACACATCGCGCATGATATGCATCGGCAGCCCGTTGAATGTGATGCTGACCGTAAAGAAAATAATGTAAATCATCAGCTTGACGAAGTCTGTCAAGACTTCCAAAGCAAAGAGGTATCGTCTCTTCTCTTCCCATCCGGGCACGTCGACTTCGTTTTCGTCCACTTCGATCGGTTCCTCATCAGCCGGAGCAGCTGCAGGTGTATCCCCTTGGCTCTGTCTAGCCGCAACCCTCTCAGCTTGTATCTCGCTCTTGCGCGTCTCAATCGCCAGCTTCGTCTGCTTCTTGACAATGCTCGTTTCCGCCAAGCTCAGCATATATCTCGCCAGCGTAAAGATAGAGAAGATGCTCAGAATGGCAAATTCAAACGTGAAGATCACCATCATTCCTGGCCTGGGATCCGCAATAACCGTCTCCACGCAGTAATTCAGCATCAACGCGTCGAAGATCACGCTCACGATGAGACTCGTAGATAGCCTCGCATGGAACAAACGAGGATTGGCAGGCGGCTGTTGCTCCAGTATATCCACTCTTCCCTCTCCAATCCAACCCCAGACCTTGCCAGCCAAAAGCAGCACAAACATAGTCAACAGCCAACCTCCAACGTCTTCTCTAAAGCTCGGCATAGCCAGTAGAGTGTCAAGAACAGCATACCAAGCCTTCTCGGACAGCTGCTCGATCTCGATCGGTCGGAGGGGGCCATAGAGGAGTCGCTGGAGAGCGAACATGAAGCTGCACGCCAGGACGAGGACGAGGTTCGTGAGAATGAGGAGACATGCGTTGGACTGGGACAGGTAGACGGTCGCGCTGTAGAAGTTGGGGCGCTGGTGGAAGGCCTTCAGCAGGCAAGCTGCTGCAGCGGCCGTTGAGGCGCCGGCGTAGTATGCGAGGCGCATGGTGGTGTCGTTGTTCGAGGGCGGTGGCTATCGGTGTCGCGTACGGGTTGTGGGCGTGTCCATGACCATCAGCGAAGAGGTCTGGAAAAGATCAGGCGTGGTTGTTGTTGGAAAGTTGGACTCACATGCTCAAAGGACAGCTGTTGCGCGCCACGAGGCGTTCGTTCCTGTCGGACGTCGGCACGTCATCGCTGCTCGCTCCGATCCGCTTTCTTTTGACCTCACCTCGTCCACTGTCTTCCTCCTATCAACATGAGCCGGATCGCGTTACTTGTTGAAAGCACCGGGATGAGATGAGAGATACGAGGCTACAGCATGAGAATTCTCTAAGGTCAGAAGCGGCAACGAACGTCGAAGACCACAAGTCGCCAACGATGACCCCAATCGACAGGTAGTTTGCTGAGGAACAACGATGAAATGAGAAAAAACGACTCCATACTCTGTTTGACATTCAGAAGGACGTATGCAGACGAGATTTGATGCTCCTTTCGGTCATCAAAGCCTGTATCTACCGATGAGCATCCGGCAGAGGAGATGGACTTAGATGCACCTAGTGGCAATATAAAGGTCTTTGTGTGGAATCCGTTCAGACCAGACCATTGAATCGATTGACAAAGCCCGGGATAAAAGTTTCAATCAACATAGCCAAAAGCGGCACATCAATTCACTGCCAGCTCTTCGACGCCTCTCCACGCCCTTCCTCCCACTGAAATCCTCCGAGAAGGGCACGATTGTTCATGATACCAGATACAATGAAGACGATTCCATTCTCTATAAATTCGAGAACACGAAGATCGTGACGAATCCACAAAGCACTAACAAGAGCCCATGCAGATCAACGCTCCTCCTCGAAGCGCTGGACTCACTCGTCGGAGCCGCAGCAGTCTCTTGTCCACCCTGAGTGAAGGGTTGGTTAGAAGTAGACGCCTGCCTGCTATTCCCTTCATCAATCATAGTCCTCGAAGATGCCGGGCTCGTTCTCGAAACAGATACAGTCGTCCCATCGATAACAACGGCACTTCCATCTGGCAAAGCAGAGAGAGTGGCCGTCAAAAGCAATCGGTCCATCCTGATAATCGATGGTGGTCGTTCTCCCATCGTCCACGAGAACGATATCATCGCTTCCATCAGGAGTCGCTGTGATTGTTGATCCGTCTGGTGCAGTCCATGTGGCGACTCCAGACGGCATTTCTTTTGAGGAGCCATCAATAAGTACCCCACTGCCGCTCGGCATGGCGCTGAGGGTTTGGCCATGGAAGACTGTCGGGCTGCCTCCGGGAGTGAGAACCAAGGTGGTGCTTTGACCAACTACTTCGATAACTCCGTTGTTCTCCGTCGTAAGTGAGAATACTTGTCCATTCGAGGCTGTCCCCAGATTACTAGCTGCTGCTGCTGAAGGCACGGCAACAGTAGATCCGTCCACAAGGATGCCGCTCCCGTCTTGAGCAGCAGTGATTGCCTGTCCGCCAACGACAGCGCTACTCCCCAGCGCGATAGTAACCGCACTGCCTCCATTTTGAACAACTATGTTGCTACCTTGAGCGTTCGCAACAACGACGTCTCCGTTGGCTGATGTAATGGTAGCGCCTGGACTTGCCGCGGGTATGTCACCGGCTTGTGGAATAACCACTGATGAGCCGTCAACCATCAAAGCGCTTCCACCTGGCACAGCGCTGATCGCCTGGCCGTCGAAGACAGCATTCGCACCAGCAGCAACCGTCAGACTGCTATGCGAGTCTGCAACGATAATGTTATTGCCTTGAGCCACTGCAGAGACTATGCCTCCGTTCCGTGCAGTCCATACTGCTGCAGGTGCTGCTGCCGGCATGGCAACGGATGGCACATCAACGACCAAATTGTTGTTTCCGTCTTGGCTGATGGTCTGGCCAGCAAATGTCACAGGATCTCCGTTATATGAGACTCTAGCTGCGCTGCCAGTTGCTCCTATAACCACGTTGTTACCATCCTGATTGGCGGAGACGACAGTTCCATCGCCAGCAGTCGAGGTGGTGGCAGCTTGGGCTGGAGCTCCTGCTACTGGTGCTGCCACTGGGTTATTGGGGCTCTCGGTCTGCTGTGGGCTATCAGGGCCTGGGTTGAGAGTCTGAGCAGGTCCATCGTCTTGGGACGTTGGGTCTTGCGGGTTCGCGGCGGCCTGCATCAATACATCCAGGGCATTGCTTGGTAAGGGATCAGTATCTAGCTCTGGTCGAGGGCTACTCGGAGTTTCAGCGAGGAGGTCGCCGTTGGCAGCACCATTGGCATTCTGGGAGCCGTTGGAGGAATCCACTGGAGTTTGAACAGGCTGGTTTTGTTCAGCGGCCTGGCTTTGAACGGGCTCTGGACTTGGAGGTGTGTTTGTAGCGGACACAATCTGAGATGCCGTCGGGGAGGGAGCTGCGGGTGTAGTGGCATCCGGGCTGGATTCGGATTGATGGGTAGTCTTCGCGGACATCGATCCACCATTCGTGGCAGTAGGAGGCTCTGGCAAGACTTGTGATGCTGCCTCCTGCAACGCTAGTGGTGGACTACGGACTGTCAGCAACATATCCCTGCTCGCAAGCTGGCGATTCGAACTGACTCGTAGACACCATTGAGCCCTCCAATACAGTCTGCCCACGCCGGCTGCAAATCTCGCACTTCACCAGGAACGGACAAAACGGGTTCGTACGGCAGTGTTCTCGCGCAAGGATATTCTGCGGAGCAAATAGTATTGTTCAAAAAGCCACGATCGCACCATTCGTTGATCCAATGGGAGGACGAAGCGCAGCGAGGCTGGCTGGCGTAGATGGAGTCAGGTACCGGGGTCACATAGAGATCCTGCGTAATCGTACAGTCAGCCGAGCCTGGGGACAAGAGAGCGAATGATTATACAGACTGTGAAGTAGAATGAGGCACTCATTCCATAAGCGGGAAAATAATGTCCCCATGAGTACATGCTTGACAGGGCCCCTGTGTTGGTGATTGGCACGATGCTAGACGTCGGGAGCAAGGAGTCAGCAGGTTTTCTACATCATTTACAAGATCTTTCTTACACATTCGCCATTGGTGTCCCAACATCGCTGCAAGA
Source organism: Zasmidium cellare ATCC 36951 (assembly GCF_010093935.1). NCBI lineage: Eukaryota > Fungi > Ascomycota > Dothideomycetes > Mycosphaerellales > Mycosphaerellaceae > Zasmidium > Zasmidium cellare. The sequence continues at coordinate 389,111 of NW_022986963.1, forward strand.
GTTCAAGCCCCACAGGCTGTCGAACGAGATGTAGACAGTAGGGCTGGTCAAAGTTGTCCCGTAAATCTCTGCCGTTGTCATAGCAGCGCCGGGAGAGGTTGCCGTCTCGGACGGCCAGAATAGCAATTTGACATGGGATCCGCTCACCCGACAAGACTGGCATCCAAGGGTGCCGCCTGGTACGGCGGTCGACGAGGCCGGGAAATATCTCGAATACGTCGACGTGATGTACGCTGATCCGCCGGAAGTGCTGGTGACATTGTAAAAGGACGCTTCTCCTCCAACTATGCCCATATCCTCTCCACCATACATACGCTCGGTGAACAACCAGGAAGAAATAGCCGTCGAGCAGAGCGAACCGGTAATCCTGGCTTGTGTACACGAAGGTATATCCATGTAGCCTGTGTAAGGCGTATCCCAACGAGTGATGTAAGCTTCCCACGACGATTGACAGTCCGAAACGTAGGATGGCAGGACGCATGGTGGTGGAGTGGGGACTATTGGAACAGAAGATGTCCAAGTCTCCGTGAAAGTTTCGACCGGCACGTACGATACGGACTGGTATCCCGTCGTAAGGAAAGTCGATGTCCTCGTTCCCGTTGGAAATGCGCCATTGTAGTCGATCCAAGTCCGCGAGGTCTCCCAAGTCGCGGTCACTCCTTGCCATGAGATTTCTCTGGAGGTAGTGGTGCCTGTGGACAGAGTGTATATGTAGGAGCCTGCTCCCTTCGTGCTCCAGTAGCTCGACCATTGAGCCCAACACTGGTCCACATTAGTTGCATTTGCAAAGATTGTGCCATTTCCACCCGTTCCCAATGGAGGTGTAGTGATAAGGCCTTTCGAAGTTGCATTGTAGTTCGCATCGGGTGACAGTGCCCTATTCGAAGACGCAGCAGTCGCTGCCGTAACAAGTCTTAATGCCTGGCTGAATGCCGTCACATTTCCAGCAATGATTGCTGAGGATGGAGGAGGTGCCTGTGCAGATGTCTGAGCAGGTGTTGCTAGGTGGCTTGGTGAAGTCGATGCGTTCGAGGCTAGAACATTCGCATTTGAGGCAGAGTTGACACCGTCATGAGGATGAATGGCGGCCGTAGCATCTGTGGTCGTCTCCGCTCCGTGATCTGAAGCTAAGGCGGAGGCTGTAATCGACTCTGATATCGTCAAGGAAGGTACCGTGGAGGTTGTAACTTCTGAGCTCTGGGATGACTCCTGCGATGTTGGACTGATGACTAGACTCGACGTCGAAGTCTGATGTGACAAGCCCAATCCAGCTGCAATGTAATCCCCAACCACGGCAACGGAACTCGTGGTTGAGGAAACATCGCTCGAAGTGCCATTGACTGTCGAATTCGAAAACCGAGGGAGTATACGTGCCTGGCAGGTTAGAAGCAATGATAGATAGAGCAGAAAAGGATCCATAGCGTACGTCCGCAGGCCGGAGTTTCGTGTCGAGACGACACCTGCATCGTTGTCGAAGAGGCGGGTTAAGAAAGCAGGCCTCCCAGCTCGTCTATACTCTGGCCCCAGGCTCAGCTCGTCTAAATGTCGTCGGGATCGCACTGAGCATTTCCCAATACACGTGGACTCGGCAACCCTAAACCACACTTACAACCTGTTCCCTATTTGGACAATCTATCCCAGCAATTCGCGTGTTGTGGAGCAAATCTCGGGGGCGCCTATAGTACCAAGAAATCCAGGGGTCCCATAACGTCCTTGGCTGTCGACGTTGATTGGCAAGACTGGGATTCTTCCTGGACGACAACAGTAGTGCACTGCTATTAACAGCACTTCTTGGTCCATTTTCAACTCTACTGCGGTTGTTCGCTTAGCCATGAACATGGTCAAAGGGTCGATACAGTACATACAGTACGTTCCTCCAGCTGATACAGCAAGTACCACCATTTCGCCCGTTCGCTATGCATAACACATAAATCTGCCACATGGCACTGGCCCCAGCTCTATCGACCGCGCATTGGCATACCCCGTCCGCGACCTCTGACCGCTCGCTGCGCAGCACCAGGTGGCAGGCCTCTCTGTGGTGCTTGCGCCTGCTGTGACTCCTGGTTCTTGATCGTCTCGTCCACGCTCAAGATTAAGCAGCTCGCTTCAATAGCTGCTTGGATGGCGTTGATCTTGACCAGAGATGGCTCCCAAACGAAGGCTTCCAAATTATCCCGAATGCCCTCGTGGTCGAAGTCAACACCTGCCCACGTATTGCCCTTTCGGTGCTCTACGCGCAGGCGGTTGAGGATGTCGGTGGCATCGAAGCCAGCATTGTCGCATAGTTGTCGTGGAATGACCTCGAGCGCTTTTGCGAACGATTTGATGATGGCTTGTTGCTTGTGAGGCACGTTCTTGTCGGCAAAGCTGTGAAGGTACGCCGAGATCTCCATCTCACATGCACCGCCTCCTGCGACGATGTTGTGGTTCTTGATCGCCCGCTTCACAATCATGATCGCATCGTGCAAGCTCCGCTCGACCTCTGCGATGAACTGCTCAGCGCCGCCGCGAAGAACCAGAGTGCATGTGTTCGCTTCTGGGCAACCTTCGAAGAAGTTGAAGCGTTCACCTCCGATCTGTCGCTCCTCAAACTTCTCACATGTTCCCAAATGGTGAGGCTGGATGTCGGAGCAAGTCGATTGAATGCTTGCGCCAGTTGCCTGGCACACCCGGTCCAAGTCTTCGGATGCCACACGTCCAGCACAGAAGATATCGCGGTCTGCGAAGTACTGCGTTGCCAGATCTCCAATCGGTAGCTTCGAGAGGACCACCTTTGCGCCAGTCTTGTAGAGTGCCTCCATCTTGTCGTAGATGATCCGCCATTCTGCATCCACAATCGCTTGGTATTCTGACACCTGCTCCACACGAATTTCTGCGTTGTCCTTCTCGCTCTTGAGTTCAAGCTCCACATTCAGGCAGACGATCTTTGGGTTCTTGAAGGATTTGGGTTGTTGTTCGAAGCCAGCGTATGAGAAAGTCTTCTTGAAAGCCACACCGTTGATGAAGAGGGAGTCTTCGAGGGCGCCACCGGTGATCTTCTTGATGCCGATTAGCTTCTCGTTGAGATCGTCCTGATCGAGTGAAAGCACGGCGTCCACGACCACTATTATCCATGTCAGCTTGTGTCTCATCTCACATCGCCATTATCAGCTCACTCTTGGTGAAGAAGTCTGAATTCCGGTGGATCAGCTTGCTGCTCATGGCAGTTGCTGCCAATTTGCGCAGACTCTCCCTCTGGTTGCTCTCGCTCGTGTTCACCGCAATCTCCTTGATCTTGTTGACCGCCATTATACCCGCTCTTCGAAGACCCTTGATGATGACCTGGCTGCTCACACCCTGCTCAACGTGATCCTTGACCTCTTTCAGCACCTCGCCAGCCAGGACTACGACTGAGGTTGTGCCATCTCCAACTTCCGCATCTTGTGATCTTGCAATATCTGTGAGAACTCGTGCCGCTGGGTGTACGATATCTAGCAGCTTCATCACAGTCGCACCATCGTTCGTGATTGTCTGCTTCCCATTCTCGTCGACAAGTAAGAGGTCACCGCCGTAAGGTCCCAGCGTAGTCTTCACTGTCGCCTGTACGGCCAAGCATGCGTTGATGTTTGAGATGACCTGTCCCCGTCCTTGCGACTGATCGGTTCCTAAGTGCCATCAGTATCCTTCGAGCTCCTTGCGCATGTTTGTTTCTGCCTACCTTCTTTCAGGACGATGATGGTCGGCGTCTGTCCGCCGAAGGCCATGGTGGAAGCTGCAAGAGTGGGGGTTTGGAAGTTTTCGGTGGTTTAATTTAGCGTTTGTGTATCGGCGGCGGATTTGCGAGGTGATGTGGTGAGCTGGGATTTGTTTCTTGACTCGTTCTTGAGCTTCACGCGAGCCTTCCAAAAATCGCGTCGGCTGTCCCGCGCCCGCAATCCGCTAGTCAATATTGCTTGGCAGCTTCTGCTAGGCAAGGGCTGTCGACGACTGTTTACTCTTCTCTCAATTCATCTTTCATTATGTTGTTGACATAAAGCGATATATACTCTGTGTGGCGATACTATACTGACACGAGCGCATTAAACGATCTCAAGGTAGCGAACCAAAGCCATCATGCAGAACTGTGACGAGGAGGGACGACAAGCTAGCCTGGTTATCCGTCGGTTCAATATCGGTCCCGTCGCATGGGGGATGATATTTTAGTTATGTTTGATCCGAACCAATCACATTAGTGCTAAGCGGTGGCACCAGCCATTGAAACTCTCCTTAGCTCAGTTGGAAGAGCGTGAGACTGTAATGGACGACATGTCATCTCAAGGTCCCTGGTTCGAGTGAGTTTCGTTGATTCTAATCACGATGGTATCGGTTTCTAACTTGTTTCAAGACCCTGGAGGGGAGAGAATCATCTTTTTGTTGTTTCTTCTTTATTTTTTCAATGGCTTCCGCGACCCCACGGCCAGCGGGATCATGTCTCTTTTGTGATTAACGCAAGAATTCTGAGATACGATCTCCTGTCCTTTTTCGCCATTGAACGAAATGGCAACGTATGACCGGGCAGTTGAGATTGACGTGTATGCTACGCACCCCAAGACATCAACCACGGCTCGACCAGGACGACCCTGAACATGGAGTTGCTTACCCCTACTTGAGATCAATGGAAATCACTCATCCCCTTCATGCCATGATGCAACCAACACTGCCAGGCTCCTCCATCTCGCCTCCATCGAAACTCATTCATCAAAGCCATTCGAGTTCCAGGCGGTGCTCCAGTGACTTCGGTCTCCATGTACACTATGGCCGTCCCATTTCGTTTGTCGACCTCCGGCGAGACGCTTTGGACCTCGACATGATAGTCAGGAAATCTCTCGATCGTCTGGTGGAGGATGGCGCTATGTTCGGCCAGCGTTAACGGGTGTGGGAAGTTTTCGAAATGCGCTCTGAAGCTTGAGCTGACAGCCTTGTAGAGTTCTCCGTTGCTGTAATCGTAGTCCCGATCGTTGACGGCGAGTACGCCTCCAACAGACACCCTTTCTAAGTAAGAGGCGGTGTCTTCTTTACTGGGCTGGCAAGGTGGTGGGTGCACAGACGATGGCGAGTCGGATTCGGTCGATTGCGTTGATGGTGTGGTACTATTGGAAGGTGGAATCGATCTCGACATCGAAGAACAAGTGTAGTCTGATGGCAGTCTTGAGGGAGCTACTTATGAACGACCCCAGCGACTGAGACCTAGATATCAGTTGGATGCTCTCCAGGCAGTGGGTACTTTTTCGAGCCCTCAAAATTGGTTCAATCCTTGGGGCAGCATTGCTCGATGTTCACACCGTCAAAGTCGTCTGAATCTCGCCAAAATGACTATTGCGGAGATCTGCCAGGCACTGAGCGGGCTGTACAACCAGCGCATCCAACCCGTATCCTGAGACAAGCATTGGAGAGCTGCACATATATTCCTCAGAAGAGAAATGCCGGTTTTCAAACCAACAAAGCTGCAGACCATACAGGCTAAAAACCTCAGCCAACGCAAAGTTTCGGCTGGGCCTTGTCAGTCATCATGCGGCGGGCAGAACTTTGTCATTAAGCCTCGGTCCTGAACCCTTCGAGGTCTGATATTCAATGCACATGTGAGAGATCGAGACATCGATGTTGGAGAAGGCGAAGGAACATGCACATGGACTTTGAGATAGGAAGGTCGAATGCAGGGGTAAACACGTGCGATCCATCATCTCCCGCAGCACGGACCTGCACTCCTTCCGAGCCTAAATTTGCGCAGTGGACTCCATCTCTTCCTTTCCTCCTTCTGCAACGACATCACCAACATTTCATGATCGACGCAAGCGTTTGCTTCCGGCCTCCGTCTGCTGCCCGTGCTGAGTTCCATGCCACGAGCCTTGCGTTACCTATCGCGACATGTGCCAGCCTTGGCGACATCCTTTAAAAAGAATCGGACCGAGATACGAGATGGCTATCTAGTCGGCCAAGCCTTTCGTCTTGAGAGAGTACGACTGGACAAGAGTCTAACAAGGCCGTACTTTTACCTACACTCGGCTTCTACTACGGCGTTAATCTTCCGAACAATCATTCGCAACCCTCATCAGCAAATGTCGTGAAAGAATATCATATCTTCCTACGGCCGACGAGATTGTGAAATTCTTTCGGCTGCCGAGAAATGCCTCCCACATCGTCGTTTTGATCTGGCACGCATTGTAGCAGTATCGTCCGAGATCTGGAACAATTGCCTTCTTGAAAGCTTCCATGGCGATGCTTCCGATGGAGTGGATCCAGAACCGTCCACGTGGGAAGTATCTAACTTCTTTCGCTTACTGGTCTATAGTAGTGCCGGCACCGATACGACGAACCATTCTTCATGAGCCGACTACATTCGAACTGGGAAAACGTGCACGAACGGGAGTTCGCAGCATGCGATGCACCCAGGTACGCAGTCTGGCTCCCCTGAGTGCGCATAAATAGACCGACCGCATCCTGCGAATGTTTGCATCTCCCAAGCACTCCCCAAGGTCTGCTAAGTCACCATGGCGCCTCATGCTGTATCAGCAGTCTCTTTGATCATCTCCTTGTACGCTACAATCTCATCTGCCCAAGCCATCACTTCATGTCCTTCCGCAGAAACAACCTTCACATCTCCAAGTGGCCTCACGTACAAGACTTGCCAGGGAACAGATTACGAGGGACCAACTGCTCAGATTGTGCCAAACATCGCCAATGCAGCAGCCTGCGTTGAGCTGTGCAGCAACACAGTTCCCTGTGACAAGTCTGTATACGACAACAGCAACAACGATTGCCATCTCAAGGCATCAGACACCTATGGCCTACGTTGGACGCAGAATACGCGCTTCACTGCTTCTCGGAGAGTCGACGTCGGGAATGTTGGCAAGTGGGGACCACTTGTCACACTACCGGTCATTCCTGTAGCAGCGTTTGTTGTACCTACAGATACGAATCGCATGCTGGTGTTCTCTGCCTGGGGCAAGAACGACTTCGGCGGAGCAGGAGGTCTTACACAACTTGCGGACTACAACTGGAAGACAGGTGCCGTGTCTCAGCGTCAGATCTCCAACACCAAGCACGACATGTTCTGTCCAGGAATCAGCTCTCTCCAAGACGGCCGCATTGTGATCACTGGTGGTTCGAATGCAGAAGCTGTCAGCATTTACAACCCGTTGACGAATGCCTTCACCCGCGCACCGGACATGAAGATCCAGCGTGGCTACCAATCGTCCACAGTTCTCAGCAATGGCAAGATCTTCACAGTTGGCGGGTCGTACAGCGGAGGCATTTTCAACAAGCCTGGAGAGGTGTACGATTCTGGTAGCAATGCTTGGACGCTTCTGCCTGGTGCCGATCCTTCTCAGGGCATGCTTACAACCGACCACGAAGGCCAATGGCGAACGGACAACCACGCTTGGCTGTTCGCATGGCGAGACGGTTCAGTCCTTCAAGCTGGTCCCAGCAAGGCTATGCATTGGTTCTCTACCACAGGCAACGGCTCAATTTCTGAAGCAGGCATTCGCGATGGTGACAACGACGCTATGTGCGGTGTCAATGTTATGTACGATGCCGGCAAGATCTTCACTGCAGGTGGAAGTCAAGACTACACGGACTCGCCCGCTTTCAATCGAGCACACCTCATTAGCATTGACTCACCTTACCAGCCTGCTACCGTCGAGCAGGTCTCAGACATGCGCTACCCTCGCGGCTTTGCAAATGCCGTAGTTCTACCAGACGGCAAGATCCTCATCACAGGCGGTCAAAAACGCTCTCTCGTCTTCACGGATACGGACTCCATCCTTCCAGCTGAGCTGTTTGACCCAGCCACGAAGACTTTCCGTACTCTCGCCGAAGAGCAGATCCCCCGAAACTACCACTCCGTTTCAATCCTCCTCGCTGACGGCACGGTCTTCAGCGGTGGCGGTGGACTGTGCTACGTCGGCGGTGGCATCGGTGCCGACGATAGCTATTGCAATCGTGCCGTCGACCACCCGAATGGCCAGATCTTCTCGCCACCGTATCTCTTCAACTCCGATGGTTCCAAAGCAACCCGACCAACGATCTCCTCAGTCTCTGTCACGTACGCGAAGGCTGGGGGTTCAATCAAAGTATACATGGGAGACAGCAGCAAGACTTCCTTCTCATTGATCAGGATGGGCAGCTCCACCCACTCTATCAATACTGATCAGAGGCGAATTGCTTTGACTGATGTCACTCAAAGCGGATCCTCGTATACCGTCCGTTTGCCGAAGGATGCTGGAGTTCTGATTCCAGGATACTACTACCTGTTCGCGGTGAATGGAGCCGGTGTGCCGAGCATAGCGAAGACGCTGCAGATTCGGCTCTAAAAGCACTCGTTTGATCAAGAGAGGCACAACCTCGACGACGAGTCATGTATAAGGCGGCACGTCTGTATTCGGGTCAAGCGGCAGCGCGGAGGAAAGATTCGTTCAGACTCGTGTGTCGTGTTGAGGAGCGCCATGTAACCATGGTCAATTACAAGAGATGACAGAAGGGACACGGGAAATGGGAATCCGCATCTGTGTCTGGGGTCTGGAGACAAGCCTGAGCCCTCGAGTTCATTCTGACCTCACGTCTTGACAATACCACAACAGCCTCGCCTAGATCAGGCAACGGAGTGGCGGCTAAACTCAGCTGGTCAGCTGGATGCTCATTTCGAAGCCCTGAAATGCACGGCTCTATGTCTACGCAGACCGCGAGCAATACTTGCTACGAACAGGCTCGTCGTCATCGGCCTGGAAAAGGCAGCAGCGGCACTTGTCCTAAAGACATACTTGCGAGATCGCAGTCGACACTCACCCCGGGCCACGGCGAGAACGTCATGACCATGGTATCAGGTCGAAATGATGCGCTTAACGTCAATCAAACTGACCTCGGGCTATCTCTTGTCAGTCTATCTCAGAAGGTCGAATCAATCCTAGTATAAAACCACTTCCTCCACCGCCACACGCCCCATGTCCTCGAACACCTCGCCATCCATGATCCCATGAACGTACGCATCGCCAACGTGCACGAATCCGCCTTCTTTCACTTCAGCACTTCCGCCATTCTCGCGCAGAACATGGGGATAGTTGCCGCAGAGGAAAGCCCAGACCTCGTCGCCGACACGCGCACCCGGAGGGCCAATACCAAAGTAGCCATTCTGCGTGATGAAGAATGACTGCGAAGTTACCATGTCCCGGAGAGAATGGAACACGTGCGTGGATCCCCCATTCAACTGCTCATCCACTGCAGCTGCGTCCTCGGCGGACGCTCGATAGTCCGTGTAATCACTGGGTAACACAACATCTCCTATCAGGGTGCGCCGGAATGCGTCAAGCGGGGAGACTGATTCTCCCGCGATGTACGAGATGCCTGGATCCTGTGAATCCAGCCACGTCTCGAAGACGTTTCTGAACGTGCCGCCTATCTCTCGTGCGTGGTCGTCGAATTCTTCGTCCGTGACGACTCGATGGTCTACATAGCGGACCGGGGCCAGGATAGCAATACGGTCGATTCGACAACCCTGGAGGACGAGGCCGTCGTTTCCACGAACAGTCGGCTCGATGTAGCGGCCGCCATCGCAAGCGAAATGTTCCCATCGACGGCAGTTGCCAAAGAAGGTATGGCCGCTGCGCAGTTCTGGATGCTCGGGGTACATCCAGTCGAAGACCCATGACGGCAAACCCGGTGTCGTACGGGGCTCCCCACGGCGGCCAACAAGGGGAAGCAGGCCCCGATTCTCTCTGATGAGGTCCAGCGTGACGAGCTTGTAAAGCTCCACGACCGAAAGGCTGTAATCGCAAGACGGGATGCTCGGAAGCGGCGGCTCCGCAAAAAAACCCATCAACGCGAAGATTTTATCGCGCGGCTCCGTCGTCTCGCGCTCTCGCCAGCGGAACAGAGTACCGAGCGTGCCTGTCGGTTCGTGGATTTGGAGATTCACCAGGGGCGTGCAGAAGTGGTTGATTCGCCAGCCGACGCCGAAGACCTGGCGCCACTGCGTGCAGTACTCCCCGCTGCGTGTCATTTGCACGGCGATGCGTTTCAGGAGGCTGAAGGAGACGGTCAGATGGCCCCATTGGAGGATGGAGCTCGGTGGGAGCTGGGCTTCCTGGACTGTCCAGATGCGCCGCCACCATCGCACCGCTTTCCACGTTGCGTGAGGCGAGCCCATCATGGAGAGGATGACTCGTCCCAGCTTCTCACGGCAGTCACCGCTGGTTTCTCCAAGAGCACTTGGATCATACCTTTCCGGATCGAAAAGGGCCAACTTCTCAAACGCATTCTCCACATCCTCAGCGGTGAACCCGCAGTCGTCGGCGTCTGTCGGCAGCTCGCCGAGCCAGATGATGCCTCTAGCAGCGTTGCGGTAAATCTGCTGCATGACACTGACCTGCGTCGACCTTTCTGCCTCGTTGCTGAGGTCGATGCAGAGCTGATCGATCCAGACGGTCCGCGCCCGGTCTGGTCTCCGGAGCCGACGCAAGGCTTGGAACAGGCTGCTCGTGATGAGCGTCGGCGTACCGTCTTGCGTGATGGCGATGTCGCGGATGGGTTGGCCCCAGCAGTACGATAGTGTTTCGTAAGAAATATCGCTGCTTAGGAGGACGGACTCGCTGCTGCACTCGATCGGTTGGTCTGCCTCTCCTGGATAGAGCTGGAGGAGGACGATCGATGGTGCTATCGAATGTCATCTCTCTACAGGTATTATCAATGGTGTGAAGCGTTAGACACAACGCCATATCCATACCTGAAGTTTCGCGGGCCACCATTGTGTCCTGCGACGAGTCTCAGTGCGAAGCTGTAGAGTATCTAGACCGAACAGGTTGACGACGCGAAAGCAGAAAGCTATAGCACAGCTATAGATCACATGATTGGTCACCGGTGGGTGAATGTTGCTCCGACGATGCATTGCAGCCGATCAACATGCAGGCTAGAGAAATCTACTTTCGTTTTCACTCGTCCAATGCTGCACATACTCACTGCACCTCCAACCTCAAAGCATCATACTGCACATATACCGACTCTGGCAACACCGCGGACGTCCAACCCGTAGCATTGAACGGCAAGCTCAAGATCAACTCATTCTTCCCACCTTGCAACAAACCCGCATCAAAGACGAACTTGTGCGCGAGATGATGGCACGTCACTGCAGAGCGAGTCGCGCAGGAGGCGCTGGCGTTGTATCTGAAGCGAAGAAGGTTAGTACTGATAGGAGGTGGGGAGCTATGTCTTGACTTACGGAATCGTCCAAGGCTCGAGTTCGTGGTTATTGACCACGACAGTGTAGTCGAAATTCCAATACGGCTCTGAGGCGTTGAAAGTGTCGAGATTGCCTGCTGCCGTCTTCGCTCCTGCGAGTTGCACGGTGAATGTCGCCTTCTCCTTATTCAACAACTGCTCCTCCTCGACATTGAACAGGACTGTCCAGTTATTGATATTCCCATCACCATACACCGGCTCCGGACGATTCGAGTTTGCTTTCCCACCAAAGACACTCCAGTGGACGTAATTGAAATCCTCGACTTCACTGCTCTTTCCAACTTCGAAGGTCACGCCGTCGGGGAAGTCGTCGAGGTAGTCGTATGCGGCCCAGTAGATTCTGTATTCTTCCGGGTGGAGGGGATGGACTGGATCGCGCTCGTAGCCGTGTCTCCAGTCGCCGCCGGATTTGTCCGGGTAGCCGATCCGCCAGAGTTCTGTGCCGGCAGACTCGGCTTGCCATGTGATGGAAGTCGTCGTCGTCTCGGCAGCGGAGACTACAATGCCTTCCTCTTCGTGCTGGCCGAAGATCCCGTCGGCGTAGACAGTGAGTCTATGCTCCCCCGGCTTGACATTCTTGATCTCCACACTTCCACTCTGACGATCGATATCAGCCCAGTACTGATGCGCCGTCAGATCCAGCACATTATCCTGATAATCCACCCCGACCTGCGAAAGAATCGCGATCGGCCTCTCCGCCCCCTCCGGCAACCCCACAATCCCCTTCCAAACCCCCCTTTTCGAAGGCGCAACATACCCCGGCACAAACTCCGCGATACTCTCATAAAACTCCACCGCCCACTGATCATCCGCATACTGCGCCGCATCCGCCCTCAGCTCCTCCAAACTCGCCCCCGCGGGGCCTTTGTTGAAATGATAGTACCCAGGCCCGAACGTTCTATCAAACCCCGCCGTCATATTCGGCGTCGGAGCACCGTGGTGGTTCGACACGATGTAGTTGTACACGATGCCGTCGACCGTGAGATCCGAATGCGTGGGCCCGCCGAAATACGTGTCGACCGTGTTCATCACGAACCAGGCGCCGAAGGTCGAGCCGTCGGCGCTGGTGGAGCCGTCGGAGAAGATCCCGTGGGCTTTGTGGTCGCGCCAGACGTCCGCGAAGGTGTACTTGGTGAAGTAGTCGCTGTAGTGCGTGACGTAGGGGTCGCTGCGGTTGGGGAGGTACCAGGTTGCGTCTTGGACGGTGATGGGGGCGCCGGTGCGGTTTAGGACGACGGAGGCGTGGTTGTAGTAGGGGAGAGGGGCGGAGGTTTTGTCGTTGGTGCTGAGGTGCGTCCAGAGGTCGATGTTGGGTCGGAGGAGGGTACGCATCTCGCCTAGGCCTTGAGGCGTTGAGTTAGAGTATGCGGCCCGGCTGAACATGTGCAGGCCTGTTTCCCCATCTCGCAGGAACCAGTATTGTTCGAGGACTTGGCCGGTTGAGGGGTATGTGTCACTCATGATGATACCGCCCCATGCTGTTCCTGTGCTGTCGGTGCCGTTAAGGAGTTGGTATGTAGGACTGTCTGAGCCAGGGGTCCAGAAGCCATCGGGTGTACAAGAGCAGTCGAGGTAAGGTCCAATGCCAGTGCTACCACTTCGTTGGCCAAGGAGGTTCTGGCCGTCGAGCGTAAGATTGACGACTGCTCCAAAGGTCTTGTCCACGACGGCAGTCAAACGATCATTTGCAATAGTCAGGCTGGTGTTTGTTCCAAATGTAGTAAGAGCCGCGCGAACTATTGTCGTAAAAGCCAAGGAGGCTACCAAGGTTCTCCACGCCATTGTGGGCCGATGAGTGACTGACGGGGGCGTTCAGGGGTACTCAGGTACGATCTCAGGCGTGCAATACCCACAAGATATACCCTACCCTCTCACCACCCAACATCAGCATTTCTCCGGCCATAGATACGCCGGTGGGATATTGTGAGGGGTTTAAGATCTGCCTTGCATTCCTCGGGGTAGTTCAAACCGGTCTCATATTGCCAATGCTTGGGGGTTGGAAAAGAGGGATCTTAGAGACTGGCAATTCTGGAATTTTCACTAAGACCATAAGATCCGATCTAGATCACACGCTAACGATCTCCGATCTTCCATCACATGCGTATCACGTTCCTCTCAGTACATATATCGGAAGTTGGCTATGTCTCGGGTTAGCATTCACTCTCAATCCCTCCAAATGAGTAAGAAACTTACGATTCTCCTTATCCGTCAAATCCTCAAAAGCATGCACCATCCGCTCATCCCTCGCCTCCTGCACGCCGGCGGCAGCAGCCTCATCCCGCTTCTTATTCCGCCTGGACAACGTCGTCCTCAACACGACCAAATTCACAATCAACAACGTATAACACCCCAAATGCGTCGCGAACGCAATAAAGTACCGCGGGGAGTCGTAGCTCAGGAACACCTGGGGCCCGACGGCGTTGCCCGCGGCCCAGGCGATGAAGTTCATGGCGACAGCGACGGATTTTTTCGTCTGGCCTGCGACGTTGCGGGACAGGAGCGACATGCCGAGGTTTTGGGCGGCCCAGAAGGAGAGGCAGATGTAGTAGGAGAAGAGGAGGCCGGCTTCGGTGGCTTTGCTGGTGTTGGGGACGGCCATGAGGACGATGGTGCCGGCGAAGGAGCTTGTGGGTTTTGTTAGCTTGGTCGATTTGGTGGAAGGGGGCATGACTCACGGAATGCAAAACGCCGCCATGACGATGATGTTCTGCTTCGTCTTTTTGACCAACCATGCCGAAGAGAAGAGGACAATAATGATGAAAGCTCCGAGCACCATAGCCAGAAGCTGCACCTCAAGCGTCGTGAACCCAAACCCCTTAATGATGATATTGGCAAAAGCCCCCAGACCACCCGTCGGCAGCGTCGTGCAAATCTGAATGAGACAATAACACCAACACTGCGTATCCATCAGCGCCTCCTTCAAATGCTCCGGCCTGAAGCGTTTGTTCTGCAGTCCAGTCTGATTCGTCCGGACCCGCTCCACCATCAAGCGCTTGTCGTCCTCGGAGAAGCACTTCGCGCGCATGGGGGAGTCGGGCAGCCACCAGATGACGAAGATGCCCCAGAGGACGCTGAAGCAGCCGTAGGCGATGAAGATTGCTTGCCAGGAGTGCAGGACGCCGTTGCGCGGGATCAGGCTGAAGGCGTAGGCGAGGAGGCCGCCGACGATTTGTTGGGCGCCGTTCATGCAGTACCAGAAGGAGACGATGAGGACTGCAGGGCACTGCGTTAGATTGGTGTTGATAGATTAAGGGGTTGGTCGTAAAGGCTCACCTTGCTCCTCTCTTTTGTACCACATCGAAGACATGATCAGGAACGTCGGCTGGCACACCGCCTCAAAGATACCTGCAAACCATCAGCAGCGCCCTTCTCACCTTCTAACTCCCACATTCACATACCAAGCAAAGTCCTCAACGCACAAATCCCCGCAAAATTACTCGCCGCCGCATGCAACGCAAGGATACCGCCCCAAATAATAATACACCCGCCCAAAAACTTGGCAATCGGCAGCCTCTGCACCAGCCAATTGATCGGGTACTCGACGATCAAGATGGCGATGTAGATGCACGTCGTGAGCCAGGAGTACTGCTGGCCGACGAGGTGGAGGTCCTGAGGCAGGTTCATGATGGAGGTGAAGGAGAGGGTGCCCTTGTCGAGCGCTTGCAGGAAGTAGGTGAAGACCATGATGGTGAGGACGCGCTTGTCGATGAGTTTTTTGAGGCGGCTGTTTTCGGCGTCGGAGATGGTGATGGCGTGGCCTTCGGTGTATTTGGCGACTTCCGCCTAAGAATCATTCATGTCAGTTTGTTGCTTTGCTCGTGGTGAGGTGGGAGATGTACGTCGATACGGCCATAGTCCTGCTTATCCTTTTTCAAATCATCGTCAGGAGTCATAACACGCTCAATCTCCGCCGCGTCCATCGCCTTGGTCTCCTCCTGCGCCATAGCAGGATTCATCTTCTCGTGGACGTCGACGGTGTTGTGCGTAGGGTCATCACCAGCCATGATTGCCCAACACAACACTGACTTCAATTCCCAAAGAACTTGTTCTCGTCTCTCAGATCCCATCGCATACTCTTATGCCCTACCGCTCGGAACATCATTACCATCCCCGCGAGCCTCAGCCGTACGATCCATTGGTGGAATCCGCACGCCTGCGTCGCCAAGCCGGTCGTCGTTACATTCGCTTCTGCAGAGGTATAGCACCTCGCATCTTTCAATGAACCGAAGACGGCTTGGCGGGAACCCCCAGCCGAACATTTGCCTGCGGAGAAGTCTGGGGAAGCGTGGTGGGTGGAGTATTGGGGTCGGGGGAATGTTGTAGCGAGAAATTGGGGGCGCCAGCTAGGTACTGTAAGTAAGTATCACACGCGAGGTAGAGCTGTTGTGTGAGTGTCGACTGCGAGAAGGAAGTCTAGGTCGTCTAGAGAGCTCTGAAAAAAGGTCTAGGTCGTCTCGTCAAGAAGGCAACAGACCAATCGCAAGAGAAAAAGATGCCCCAACAACCCATCACCGTCCACGGCCTACAAGCCCAACCGCTCAAACAAAAAATAAACCTACTAATCGACAACCTCGTCGCCATCAACGACCAGACAGGAGAATTCCTCTTACGCCTCCCAGATGGCCGAGTAATCGACACAAAGGGCTGGAACGACTGGGAATGGACGCACGGAATCGGGCTGTACGGCCTCTGGCAGTACTACTCTATCGATGGCTCCGAGAAAGCATTGCGGGTGATGCAGGATTGGTATAAAGAACAATTGTCGAATGGAACTACGAAGAATATCAACACCATGGCCGTCTTCACGACCCTCGCGTATCTGTACGAGAAAACCGGCGAGCAGACATACCTCCCCTGGCTGGACTCGTGGGCCGAATGGGCGATGCACGACCTGCCGCGGACCACCTTCGGCGGCTTCCAACATATCACCTACCTGGAAGAGAACCACAACGAGCTTTGGGACGACACGCTCATGATGACGGTCCTTCCCCTCGCGAAGATCGGGAAACTGCTAAACCGGCCGCATTACATCGAGGAAGCGAAACGCCAAGTCCTGCTCCATATTAAATACCTCATGGACCCGTCCACAGGCCTGTGGTTCCACGGGTGGAAATTCGACACTTCAAGTCCAGGGGGCGTGGGCCATAACTTCGCCCGGGCGAGGTGGGCGAGAGGGAATTCGTGGGTGACGATTTTCATCCCGGAGTTCATCGAATTGCTCGACTTACCCCCTGGAGACGCCTTACGAACGCACCTCATCGACACATTGGAGGCCCAATGTCTCGCCCTGGCGAAACTCCAAGACCCCGCTAGCGGCGCCTGGCGAACACTGCTCGACGTCCCCGAGAGCGAGGGAAGTTACATCGAAGCCTCCGCAACCGCAGGGTTCGCGTACGGTATCCTGAAAAGCATTCGGAAAAGGTATATTAGCAAGGAGTACGAGGGCGTGGCGATGAAAGCCGTGGAGGCGGTTCTGAGCAGAATCGATGCGGACGGTGAGCTGAGAGATGTTAGTTTCGGGACGGGCATGGGACATGATTTGCAGCATTACAAGGATATCAAGTTGACGAGTATGCCGTATGGACAGTCGATGGCGATGATGTTGTTGGTGGAGGTGTTGAGGTTGTTTTTGTGATGAGAGTTAAGTTGTTTGGAGATTTTGAGGAAGGATTCGAGGTTTGTGGACTGCTTGAGGGTGAGCAAAGTGTTGATGCTGATGAATTCACCAAGCTAGGGAGGAAATATATTCGAACGATAGATGATAGAAAGAAGTCAACTTGAACAAACACTTGTAGAAGTGTCGCCCTCGTCTCTCCGTCACGTGAATCGTTTACAAACTTTCAGCCTCAGCCCAAAAACTCCCGGCCGCATTTCCCTTCCCTTCACGAACCGACCACGCCCATGCCACGATTGTTCTGCAACCACAACCCCCTCCAGCTCCCCAAAAACCACCTCAATACAATCCGTCCATACACTAACACGTCCCACCAACCCTCTTCCCATTCCCCGTCCCCCAAATGCAACACAACCAACTTCCCATCCCGCTCCCACGACTTCCTTCATCAATGATCCCAGTCCTTAGTCCCCCTAGCGCGCCTCGCACGCGCCCCCCCCCCAACGCGTCCTCCACAAATCCAGAAAATGCACCCCGCCAGCGACCTCGTCGGCAACGCAAACACTTAAGCGCATACACAGTATTGCACTAGCTACATACCGCTGCTACGACGGGCCACACACACTCGCCATCGCCATTTGCTTTCCTTTCCATCTGAAAACAGGGTTGTGAGGGTCGTGTCAGGGGTGTCGCGTGATCCCTGGACCCGTTCGCGCTCTCTCTCGTCTCATTCTCACGCACAAGTCCAAAAAATCCTCCACCAAGGAAATTGAAGTTCTCGCTCTCTTTCGCTCAAAACGCAAAACTCAAACGCAACGCCCGGTAAAATTTCCTACAGCAATTGCTTGTACGCCGTTTCTGTCATGTCAAAAAGGACAGTCGGGGGGTATATGTATTTCGATCCCTTCCATTTCCACCCATCCATCCATCCATCACTCTCCAAGGAAAAAGGAAAAACAGTGATCCAATAGTGTGCCCAGTGTGTCGGCAAATGGAAGCGTGAAAGCTCCTTCTTCTTCGCTCGTATCGTTTCGAGCATTGTAATCGTGAAATCATATCGTGAAAGTAATGCCATAATGCCATAGAATGTGAAGGATCCCATTCAGGAAACGAGCTCGCCGCCGAGTTCCATGCCTAGGCCATCGCTGCGGCTGTTGCGGGTCATGACGGGACTGCTCGAGGTCGGCGGCATGAGATTGTTAAAGTCGAGTCGTCGTCGGGTCGAAGCGCCGGGTGTCCGGCTCGCAACAGGAGTGCGAGTCCATGGACCTTGTGCTGGGCTTGGCGTGACGTTGATAAAGTCGGAGAAACAGAAATTTGTGCCGGGAGTGGTCGGGCCAAAGCCGGGGAAGCCATTGCCAGCAGTTCCAGGGGTCATATGAGAGGATGGAAGTGGTGTGGACTTGCAGGGCGGAGTGGAAGGAGGCTGGATGATCGTCTTGGCATCGGCTTGACCCTTTGCGGGGGACGGCGAGGTGGCTAGATACATCAAGAGATCCGCCCCTTCTTCGCCAGTCTTTGGTGTGCGCGACCAGTAGAGATCATTAATCTTTCTCATACGGCGGTCTGGAGGCGGGGTCGTGGGTGGGGATGAGGTGATACGGGTCGAAGCGTTGAGGTTGAAGCTGGTGACGGGGAGATCAGCGTCGTCTTCTTCGCTGAATTCGGGCGATGGAGGCTCGTCGGCGATGGTCGAGCCTTCTGAGATGAAGGATAAGTGTGAGGGTTGGTTGGAGGGGAAGCGGGCGTGCTTGGTATGCTTGATCGGTGAAGATTCCGGCAGGCTGTGCGTCTTCTTCCAGCTGACATGCCGGGCACCATTCGATCTCGTCCGCCTGCCCGTAGCAGCACCAGATGGTGCAAACGATTGTGTATCCGATGGCCTTGCCCTCTTACTTCTGAAGCTGCCGCCAGATCGTGGGAGGTCGTCGTTGAACATGGGCTCGGTAATCGGGGAGGAAGCGAGGCCGTTGCTGGAATGCAGCCGGCTGGAGGTGGTGGAGGCAGTATCTGAGATGGTGTCGTTGTTGCTCGAAGCCGGTCTCTTTCTCCTCAGCCGCTCTTCGACCTGCGGCTCAATGGCGTCCAGACTCAAGTTCTCCCATCCATTCTGTATCTTTACGTTTGCAAGTGCAAGGCGGTCCTGCAGCGCTCGGGTCATCTGCAGGAGTGCATTAGCAATCGTGGCCGGGTGTGTAAAAGTGTCTTCTGCCTCACCTTGGACACTTGCACCCTCCTCATAACCCGGTTGGCAACATCTTCCGGCCTCTCGACATTCATGGTAGCCGCCATGGTGTGCTGCACAGAGGGGCAGCGTGAGCAACGCAAGCCACCGGTCAAGGCTTCAGCTGAAACTCGGCGAGTGTGAAGACGACGAAACGAGGATTGAGTGTGGTCGGAGACGTTTTAGAACAAGGTCGTCTCGAAATGCAAAGTCGTCGTCGCAGCAGGCATGTATTCTTCAGCACACAGGAGAAGAGAGGTCGGCGTCTAGGAAGCACTGGTTGCACGAGAGCTCCTTCGCCTGCATTCCGTGCCGTTTCGCGGGCCGCTCTTTGGATCTCGATTGCCAAGCTGCGAGGCTGATATGGCCGCGGATGCGCTGTCGAACACTGCGGAGACCTGTCCTGAAGATGTGAGATTTTGACGGCGAGGGTGAAGCAGAGAGAAAAGTCTATGGTTGGCGGAGTTGGATTTCTTCGCAAGCTGTAAGCGTGAACGACTTGTACATAACGCCGTGTCACATTCACGCATTGCGGTTTAGCCTTTCGCTTAGCCCACGCATTTGATGAGCACTACCGGATGGCTTATTCAATATGGCGCGCATTCATTGGCACGCCCAAAGATCTGAGCAGGCCTCAACCACGACGGCGCGCGGTCTTGAATCCGAAATTGAAGCACTTGCAGGGGCAAGGCAGCTCGATCTTTGTTCTTTCTACGTCACGGCATGCAAAAGTCGGTGTCGATGGGAATAGAACGGCGACCATTCTTTCCAGCAGTCGTTGAATATATTGATTGGGTCTGGTCCACGACTCGCATTCCTTGCTTCGATGAGTCGGCCGCTCCCGGTGGTCCCGGCAGCGAAATCACTGGCGAGGAGAGCTGTTGGCCCATTCCGCAGATGAGTTTGATAGCGTGCACGATAGGCGTCCAGTGCCTTTGACATTCAGGAGCGAACTATAGCAGGAGTTGCGATAATATGCACCATGGATGATGGACTTGATAAGCGTCGCAACCTGCTACTGCTGCTCCCCGGACACAGTACCTGACTTCTTACACACAGGTGCAGCGTGTCACCTGCGGGCATCCGACGGGAGTGCAAAGATTTGGCGATACGGGCGAGCTCCTCCGGTGCTGTACAAAAAGATGTCTCCTAATGAAGCCGCACTAGAAAGCATATCTCTCGGATGGCGCAAGCACAGCTGGAGCTAGAGCAGCTACTGCATGTGTTGCGCCAGCGAGATTTGGATGGGAAGTCTGGATGCGGTGTTCCGCCTGGAGAGTTGAGATAGACATGTGATAGCAACTTCAATACCACTTGCCTGCATACATACACACAGGTTGCCGCAGAAGATCGTGAAACGAGTGCTTGGCGGGTGGTTGGTCTTGGGATCCTGCTTGCTTGCGTGGACGCTGCAGGGAATACCGACCCATCTCTCCTCCGCCATTCACCCAACCAAGCTCCTGCCACATTATTCACTGTCGTTGTTGCTGTTGCGCCTGCTCGAGTGAAGCAGAACCTCACCTCACCTCACCTCGCTGTCGCTACCGCACTCGTCTTGGTCTATTGC
This sequence comes from Zasmidium cellare ATCC 36951, assembly GCF_010093935.1. Classification (NCBI taxonomy): domain Eukaryota; kingdom Fungi; phylum Ascomycota; class Dothideomycetes; order Mycosphaerellales; family Mycosphaerellaceae; genus Zasmidium; species Zasmidium cellare. The sequence goes on from NW_022986963.1 coordinate 409,763, forward strand.
TCGGATGAACGTGGGGTGGAATTCCAAACCTACGCTTGGACGCCATTCACACTCGAGATCCGCGGCGGCGTCATTGGGCGAGCTACGATAACTGCGACAGACACCACCGCCCGCTCCTCCACCGCCGACATTCTTCCCACCACCACCATCCACCTCGTCCTGTCCGCCGACCTGCAGTCCACGCCGCTCGTTCAGTCGCCGGCCCGGCGCATCTCTGGGCGACCGCTCTGGCAGCAATGCCTTCGTTTCTCAAGGACCTGAGCATCCGCCGTCGATCCAAAGCTTCCAACGCCAACAGCTCTGGCAACAGCTCGCTCGACAATGGCGAGAACGGGCAGTCCACCTCCACCCTGAGCTCCTGCGTCGACCAGAACAAGCCGTCGACGTCGCCGCCGACCACCCTCTCCTCGCAGCGGTCCAATACTAACCTGTCAGGCATGAACGGTTACAGCAACAAGACGCCGCCGCCAGTGCCCGGTCGAGAGACGCGCCCACGCCTGCCCAGCTCGTCCAGCAACCGCTACAGCATAAATGTTCGCCCACCGTCGCTTACTGGCGTGTATCCGAATCGCTTTGCTGATTATCCACAGGGCATGCCAGGCCAAACCGGAGACCGCTCCATCGCTGCCACCTCGCCGCTTGCCCCTCGCGTGCTTTCCATTTCTGACAATTCTTGGGTATCGCGCTCGTGCACGACACAGTACAGCTCTTTTACTGACAACCAGCAGGTCCACCAGAAAGTCCTCCTCATCTTCGGCCAGTGCGCAGACCCGGCGCAACCGATCGACGGCCATGTCACCATCTGCCACCACCAAGACACATTTCCGCCTACCTCGTGGCCCGTTTGCGATTCGCACTTCAAAGCACTCGTCCACCTCCAACCTGGCCCGAACCGACTACGCTTCGACTTCACCTCGCCAAAGGTTCCAACTCCCAATTCCTCCATCCCCGCGCATTCTTCCTGGATCAACATCAACTTCCTCCCTCTCAACTCGTCACCACCGCTACAGCTGTGCATCCTAGTCGCGAAAGACTCGCCAGAAACTTACGACGCAGTTCCAGAGAGAGTTCAAAAGGAGGGCAACAGCTTGGCCACGGCAATCAAGAAGTTTCGCATGGCTGCGTATCTATGGCAGGCGTTTACAGCAGAGCAAATGAATCGCAACGGCTTTGGGAGAAGAGTTTACAGATACGATGAGGAATGGCAACCCGGAACACTCACCTGGAAAGACATGGAGACTGGCCAGATGCGGAATGAAGCCAAGATCCACATTGTCCGGATGAACAAGACAGTGAAAGAGATACAAGATCTGGATGTGGCTCAGCAGCATGGCCCAGCAACGAAGAAAGGCGATCTGTACGGTATGGCTATGGAGGCGGTGAAAGGCTACTTTGGATCTCGAAACGGACAACCACAATACGTCTCCTGCATGTTCCTCGACTCGCACTGGGATAAGCAGGTGGGCACGGTGAGAGGCCATGCTGCGCTGGGTGGTGGAGATGACTCTATGAAGTTGGCCATCTTCGGCTCGCACTGCCTGCAGTCCTACCCTGCCCATATTGAAGAAGTCGTCCCTGCCTTCTCAGACTGCACTCGAACTGATACCAACTACGTCGCAAATGATTGTAACGAGTCGGGTAGCAACTGGGAGGCTGCGAACATCGGCATTGGAGCGCATCTACACGAGACTGGTCATCTTCTGGGTTGCCCGCATCAGGAATCGGGAGTCATGTTGAGGGATTATGTGACCCTCAACCGGACTTTCACCTCTCGCGAACCCTACTCAACGAGGACCAAGCAGCAAGGACAGCGGTTATGCCTGCCCAAGGACGAATGCGCTTGGCACAGACTAGACACGCTTCGATTCCGGTTCCACCCCACCTTCCAACTGCCGAACGATCCCATGATGAGCCCAGACAAGAGCGTTCAACTTTGGTCCGTTGAAAATGGTACCGTCCTCGTCATGGCTGCGACTGGAGTCGCCTGGATCGAGATATTCCCAGAAGGCGACGACGTCTGCCACCACTGGATCGAGTACTACGACCAGAACCAATCACCCCCAGCGATGCCGAGGCAGATCGCACTGACGGAGCAAATCATCAAAGATCAACTACCCAGCGAGAAGAAGAAGCGCAAGATCAAGATCAAGGTGTTTAGCTGTGGCGGCGGCGACCACGAAGTGGAGGACATGTCCCAGATGTTCTCCAACGGCGGCAAGGTGAAGCTTCCAGACGGACGACCTGGATTCAAGAGCTCCAAGCTCGGCTTCAGTCAGATGGAGGGTTCCCAGCCCCAGGAAGTGATTATTGGCAATTGTTTGAAGAAATCGAAATTGCTGCTCAGCATCAGAGTCTACGCAGGAGACTGTCTGGACGGCATCGAATTTGTGTATGAAGATGGCTCTACAGAGCTGTTTGGCAAGCGAGGTGGAAAGCCTGGCGGCAGTGAGTTTGCGCTTGATACCCGGAGAGGCGAGATGCTGCTTGGTTTTTATGTGCGCGCTGGTTTCTGGATTGATGGCATTCAAATCATGACGAATACTGGACGGCGGAGTGAGGTTTATGGCAAGGTGGATGGTGGATCTGGGTGAGTGGCGGAACGATCTTGTGATGTACTTGCAGACGCTGACTTACTAAACAGACATACCCTCATTCCACCGCGCGGCTATAGCATCGCAGGCGTTTACGGAAGCTGCGGACCATGGCTCGACGGATTCGGGCTCATCATCACGCGGTAGATCATTCTTGCGCAACAACAGACGCAAGACTTCAAGTCTTTTTTGGCATGATTGGGTTTCCCAACCGGGCGCGACACTTGGGCGATATTCAGGGTACAGCGACGTAAACATAATTACTTCGAAGAAGCAACACTACACTACACTACACTGGGACGGTCGGTGTTTTCGAGCGAGCGTTTGCGCATCACACGGTTGCAATAGAGCGCGACGCACTTCACAGCGAAGAGGTCCACACTGGGCTGAGAGACGGGACAGGAACGGTTGTTGTTCCCTCGAGCAGAGCTTGGAGAGCACAGGAGACACGCTTGCACGCATTGGGGGAGGAAGAAGAAGAAGAAGCGTGCATACCGTATGTATGCCTGCAGGAAGGTCGTTCTTCTTCTTCTTTTGTAGAAGAACACGTGATGAAGAATGAATGGCTGGAAGGATTGGATTGAATGACCTATCCTCCAACCCCTTCCCTTCATTCAAAACCTTGGCACCACTCCCCTCCCCTCCCCTCTCCTACGGAATCTCAATCGCAATCTTCCCCACCGCGCCCCTCTCCAAATCCCCAAACGCCCGCAACACCTCCCCCCTCTCAAACCCATACGTCCTCTCCACATGCACCCCCAACCCCCGCGCACACGCAAACCTCACCAGATCCTCCGTCAACTGCTTCGAGCCCACATTGATGCCCCGGACACTACACCCCTTCCCCAACACCGCCCCGGCGACATCCGGCATATCTTCTTGGGAGGCAGAGGATAAGAAGCCGATGATGGCGATCTGGCCCCCGCGGGCCACGCACGACAGGGACTGCGCGATGGTGCCGGAGCCGCCGTTTTCGAAGATGATATCCACGCCCTCGCCGGAGGTATACTCGTTAACGGCGTCAGCCCAGTTGGGCGTGGTGGTGTAATTGACCCCGAAGTCTGCGCCGTATTTCTCCCTCGCGATCGATAATTTCTCATCGGATGAGGAGGTTATAATTGTGCGCGCTCCTGCGGCGTGTGCGAGAAGCAGGCCGGTCATGCTGACGCCGCCGGTGCCGAGGGAGAGGACGGTTTGTCCGGGTTTTAGGGGGTGCCCGGAGCCGTAGAGGGCGTTCCAGGCGGTGGTGCCTGTGCAGACTAGGGAGGCGAGGTGCGGGTATGTTAGGGGGGTTTTTTCCGGGATTTTGATTATGGCGGAGGCGGGCAGGGCGATGTATTGTTGCAGGGCGCCGTCGATGGGGCCGCCGAGGCCGTGGAGCCAGTCTTGTTGGGGTCCGAACTGGAAGGGGAGAGTGGAAGGTCAGTGATGGGTCTGACACACGAAGTAGGGGACCTTCTGCCCTGCTGGATACGTACGGTGTTGGAAATGTCGAAGTTGGCGATGACTTTGTCGCCTTTGGTGAGGGTGGTGACGTTGGGGCCTAGGGCGTGGATTGTGCCGGCTATGTCGCTGAGGGGGACGGCGTTCTCTTTGACGGGGAAGGGGTAGAAGCCTTTGGCTATGGCGAGGTCGCGGTAGTTGAGGGTCTGGTTGTAGGGGAGTGTTAGTTGTGGGGTTGGGGAGGAGAGGGTATAGGGGTGAGGGATGTTACGGTTGCGTGGATTTTGATGACGACCTCGTGTGCTTGGGCTTGGGGGATTGGCTCGGTGTGTTCTTGGATGGCTTCGTAGCCTGCTCCCTTTGAGGGGAGGCGAAAGACTCGTTGGGTCGACATTATATAGTTGGAAGTGTCGTTGAGATCGATTGAGGGTTGGTGCAGGGTGGAGGATCTTCGATATCGACAAAATTTTTGGAATTGAATGCCTTCAATTCGATGCTTGTGGTTAGTTGTTGATCAACGACGACGAGGTGAGGTTAATATATCAATGCGAAGCTCTCCTCGTGACGACAGCTACAGTTACATCATGCTCGAAGGTGGCCCGTCCCGAGGTTGAGCAGTAGGAGCAATGGAGCTTCCAGGGCAGTCAAATCCTCGTAGGCATGTAATCCTTCGCTGCGTTCCATGTTTCGAAAGGGCGAATGCGCCGTGTATGGTGTTGAAGTCCGTGTATTCGCTCCGCAGATGTTGTCACTGTGGTGTTGTTTCTCCAAATGTTGGGGAACTTGGTTTGGTATTTGTCACTACGCTCGGAGATTTGGGGCTGTCTTCGGAGTCGACTGCACTTGACAGCGTATTTGGTTCAAGCTGATGTCCGATGGTAGACCGCATCGAGCCCATATCAGTGTCGTATCTCTTGCTTTGGTCATTTCGCCTACGAAGCGACTCATGACAAAGCCTGCCTGTCGGTTGGTATCTCCGGTGCGTCCTTGAAGTTGTGAAGCATTGGCATCGTCTTGCCAGCTTCGTTAGCACAGTCGCAACCTGTGAAAGTCACAAAGCATTTGGAAGTCCGGGCAAATTCATGGTTCCAGGAGCAGGCTGACCATTTTAGGACGAACGGGAGAGCCAACACATCTCAATGTAGCGATGGAAGTGTTTACCGGGATCCGCAAGGTCACTCATCGCACTCCATTTGTGTCGCCGCTGCTTGGATCCATATCGTTTGTCGATGCTTATTGTTTCGTCAGAGCAGCGAGTGACTGTGCGGATTGTCGACTCGAAGAAGTTGGATTCATTGCACAATGGATGCTTCGAAACCCGCCACTGTTGGCCTTTGGATCACCAAACTCGGTCGGCCCCAGAGCAATGTGGTAGGCTACATGTGCCTTGCTTCAAGGTATCAAATCGGTCCGTCTCAATTCCTGTCCATTAATATAATTCCGGAGAGAATGCGCTGAGAGGCACAGTACGGACATGTACAGCCTGATGTGCAGATGCTAGGTGCGAAGCCCTGGCAGGTGTTGTGCTTGGCGGGGCGTAGTTGACTGCAATCCGTAATGATTGCCTATACGAGGCAGTATGGCCAAAATCAGTCATGGCGGCGTGGATCGGATCGTTATGGCGCCCTGTATCTGGTGGAGGCTCGCATGAAGCCCGAGAGTCAAGCTCAGCCTCATGGCGGCAGCACATCTTCTCTGGAAGACTTTCATCACAATCTCTTCCGACTCCAGAACCCACTGCAAAGTATTATTTGAGCGAAAATGGCCAGCAATTCAGAGCAACAAAATGCCAAACGCATTTTCATCTTCGATTCCCCTCGAACATGCTCCCAGCTATTTTACAAGCTCTTCAGTGCTCACCAGCAGCTCGGCCACATCATGAACCCGACGATTCTGGGGGTGACTTACGGGCCAGAAAGACTCTTTCTCAACTTCCAACACTGCCAAGCAGCAGAAGAGGCGCATTGGCGGAACGCAGAGAAGGCGAACATGCCAGATGAGACGTATGCGGTGATGGCTACAAGACTACAGAGATCGGTCGAGGAGGCTGATGAGAAGGTAAAGTGCAGCTAGTCTCATGGCTGAAGGGAGGACGTAAACTTACAAACATCGTGGAATCAGGGCAAAATCCCACTCATCAAAGAGCACGCGGTGTGCAGTGTTCGTCGCGATGTGATGAAGCTGGCCGCGAAGCACGGGCTGCACAATCCTTTGCCGAAAGACCAGTATGATGAATGGAATAACAACCCAAGCCCATTTACAGACGAACTTTTCCGGAGCTTTACGCCTGTCCTGCTCATCCGGCATCCAGCACTGATGCAGCCATCATTCTACATCAAGCAGAAGAACCTGTTTTTCAACGAAGCCTGGGACGAGGAGTATGCGGTGCTCACAAGCCTGTGTTGGCCGAGGATGATGTTTGATTGCTACACCAAACTGTATGAGCAAGGACTGGTGCAGAGTCGGCCCATCATTGTCGATGCGTGTGATGTTGTCAATCATACCAACACCCTCCTGCCGAAGCTCTGCCATGAATTGGGGATTGACCCAGCTGGAGTCCAGTATCAGTGGGATCCCATACCAAAAGACCAGTGGCCTGCGGATCCGTGTATGCAAGAGTTCTACAAGGAGATCTTGAGCTCCTCGGGGGTAAACAGGACGGGAATCAAGGTAAGCATCCAGAAACGAGTGCCCAGTGTGTTCGACGTGCTGACGTATCCGATCTCAGCCCGAGGAGGAGCGTATCGACCTTGAGAGCAAAGCGGCGGAATGGTCCTCCCTCTTCGGTGAAAAGACTGCAGAAGCGCTTCGTGCTCGCGTTAAAGCCGAGGTTGGGAATTACGAATACCTGAAGCAGTTCAAGCTCGAGTGCTGAGGCGTGATTGACACCAGGAGTCTGGGTTCAGTCTGTGGGAATATCATTGATGGCAGTCTTGCATGTGACATGTTATGAAGTGAATGTAGGGGTGAAGAGAACGTAGAAGTGAAGAGTGGAGCTCCAGATAGACTCTTGTCGCGAGTGCCGCTAGCGCGAACCTTAATTGAGACGCGGACATCACGCGTCGACCTCATCTGCCGACGTGGGACTCATTCCGATATCACCACTTCCTATCCCAACACCCACCACCATGGCGCAAGGTAAACGAGCCCGCGACGACGACGACGTCGACGGCGATACGGAAGTCGAAATCGAGAGCGCCTCGTCCAGCTTTCGCCAGAACCTGAACAACAAGCGCACCAAAATCGCCCTGGCACGCGAACGCGGAGGCTCAGTGCTCTCCGACGACGATGACGACGGAGACGATGGCTACGACGACTTGCTGAATGACGATGAAGATGCTCCGATGCTCGATGCGGAAGTGCAGTACAGCCTGCACATCAGCGAGGACGGCAGTGACGCGGATTCCACGGTCGATGATTTCGCAGCCACCCAGTTGGTCGAGAAGCAACTTCGTGAGCTCAAGGACAATATCGCTTCCGACGAGGGTATCATTGAAGAGATTACTGCTCGCAACTTCATGTGTCATTCGAATCTCAGGATACGTCTTGGCCCACTCATCAACTTCATCATTGGCCACAATGGCAGTGGAAAGAGCGCGGTCCTGACTGCCCTCACCATGTGTCTTGGTGGGAAGGCAAACCAGACGAACCGAGGCGCAAACTTGAAGAGCATGATCAAGACTGGGCAGGAAACAGCGACACTCGGGGTGAAGATCAAGAATCAAGGTGAGAATGGATACAAGAGAGATCTGTACGGGGACAGTATTGCTGTGGAGCGACATTTCTCGCGTTCAGGCACCAGTGGATTCAAGATCAAGAATGACCAGAACAAAGTTGTCACCACCAGAAGGGCGGACTTGGACGACATCCTCGACTACTTCAGCTTGCAGTTGGACAACCCTATCAATGTACTTACGCAAGACATGGCCCGCTCGTTTCTCTCAAATAGCTCTGTCGCCGATAAGTACAAATTCTTCCTCAAGGGAACACAGCTCGAGACGCTCGATGCCGACTACAAGCTTTTCGAGATGCAGCTAGACAACATGAACGAGAAGCTCCGGGTTCGCGAAGGGGACATCGAACTTCTAGCGCAGAAGGAGAAGGAAGCTCTTCAGCGGAAGAAACGTGCCGATCGCGGTCAGGCCCTCAGAGACAAGCTAAGAGAAACCCAGCGCATGCATGCCTGGTTGCAAGTGCAGAACGAAGAAGAAAAGCTCCAAAGCTACGAGAACGAGGTCGAAGCTCAGAATGATGACGTTCGAGCGAAGGCTGAGGAAGCAGAGAGCATCACTGCGGCATACGAGGGCCACGAGCAAGCGGTTCAGGCAGCTCAACGCAGGATCGAAGAACTTCAAACGCACATTGGTCCGGCAAAAGAGAAGCGAGATGCAGCAAAGGAGAAGTTCGACAAGAACAAGGATGAGCTCCTGAGAATGACCTCCGACGAGCGCAAAATCCATGGTAGCTTGAAGGACAACAAGAAAGAGCAGCAGCGTCTTGAGAACGAGATCGGTCTTGAGAAGGATCGTCTAAGTGGAGTGCATGGAGATGCGCACGCGAAGCGACTCGAGGAGCTCGAGGAGCTCAAATCTGCCGCAGTGGCTGCCAAGCAGGCTCTTGACGAGCATGCGGCTAATTTGCCAGATCTGGAAACGACTAGACGTGACCTTTCCAAACAAAGTGAGGCTGCCAAGGTTGCTTCGAAGAAAGCAAACGAAGCAGCTCAGGCAATCGACGGACGATTGAAGCAGCTGCAACGGGAGGATGGTCCGTGGCACGCCCCGTACCATCCAAATATGCAAAGACTCGTTGCGGAAATCAACAAAGAGACACGGTGGAGAGCAAAGCCAGTCGGACCCATGGGCACGAAAGTCCATTTGAACAAGCCAGAGTGGGGTTCAATCGTCGAAAAGACGTTTGGTAACTCCCTGGAAGGTTTCGCCGTGACGTGCAAGGATGACCAGGACTTTCTGTTCCAGATCGCCAAGAGAGTAGGGATGGAAAGAATCCAGATCTTTATAGGCAACCCGAGACCAATCGATACGACTGGAAACGAACCAGAAGAGGGCGTCGACACAATCCTGAGAGTGTTGAAAATTGATGACGACCTTGTCCGCAATACGCTCATCATGAATCAATCCATCGAACAGACCGTGCTCATCAAAGACAGCAGGCAGGCGAGAGATTATATTGGTCAAGACCCTCGACCCACCAACGTGAAAGCGTCGATCGGCTTCGGTACTGAAAGAGGCTCGGGAGTCCGATATGAGCGAACGAGAACAGGAGCACAGAAATCATCACCTGTACATCCATGGCGAGGTAAACCCCGGATGCGCAGTAATCGTGACCAGCAACTTGCCCACGAACGAAAGAATCTTGATGACGCAAACGAGGAGGCTGGAAAAGCTGACCAAAAAGCACGTGCTTTGCTCAACGATCTCACCAAGGCCGAGCAAGCCTTGAAACGACATAAGCGCGATCAGCAGAATCTGAAAACCAAAATGCAGGAAGATGAAGACGCCGTCGAAGCCAAGCAAGCCGAAATTGACAGCAATCGCCCTTCAGATGGCAAACGCCAGGAACTCGAGCGCCTTCTGGAGACGACCAAAGCAGATCTGCAGAACAACAAGGATCAATATCAGGATACGGTGCAGGAGAAAGAGAAATTAGGAGGCCTCGGCGCCGAGTTGAAGAGGACCCTCGATGCGGTCGAAGAAGAGGTCGAGAATGCCAGCAAGCGTGTAGAGAGAGCTGAAGGGCAGCTTAGGGAGGTTGATGAGGCTAGGCATGCGGCCCTCCTGGAGAAGAACGCGGCCCTGGACGATGTCAAGACCGCGGAAGAACATGTGACCAGGCTTGAAGAGAAGCGCGACACACAGAAGGCAAAGGTGGATAACTGGACCCGCCAAGCTGAGCAAGTCGTTGCGCGAGTAGCGATCGAGCCGGGAGCCACCATCAAATCACTGGATGAGCGAGTGGAGAGATTCAAGCAACAGCAGCGTGAGGAAGAGGCACGCGCAGGTGGTACCAGAGAGGAACTCACCGCCCTGCACAAGGCCGCCCATGACGAGTGGAAGAACGCGAAGAAGGAGAGAGATTCTCTCGTCAAGGTTGCGAAGGTGAGCTGTGATTGTAGCATATCAATGTTCGATGGCTAACATCCACACAGATCTTACAGGAAACACTCAAACATCGCAACTTCCGCTGGCACCAATTCAGACGGCTCATATCGGCGCGAGCACGTATCACCTTCCAGTACCTTCTTTCTGAACGCAGGTACCGCGGTCGTCTTCTGCTGAGCCACGACGACAAGACACTCGACATCTCAGTCGAGCCGGACATTACCAGAGTCTCGGAGTCCGGCCGCCAAGCGAAGACTCTCAGCGGTGGTGAGAAGTCCTTCTCGACAATCTGCCTCCTCCTAAGTATCTGGGAAGCCATGGGCTCACCCATCCGCTGCTTGGACGAGTTCGACGTCTTCATGGACAGCGTCAATCGTGCGCAGAGCATGCAGATGATGATTCAGACTGCAAGACGCTCCGTCGGACGACAGTTCATTCTGATCACGCCGCAATCCATGAATAATGTGACTCTCGGAGACGACGTAAAAATCCACAAGTAAGTCTTCAACACCTCAGTGACGAGATTCAAAAGCTGACTTCTATGCAGGATGAGCGATCCCGAGCGAGGCATTGCAGCCCACTTCAATTCTTGAACTTGATGCTTAATGCCTTGATACCCAATAATTAGTATACTCACTGTACAGGTGCCGTAAAGCCCTACGCCACAACCACCAATTTCTCGTTCTATGACATTGACATTGCAGCCACTGTCTTGCCTCGTTGCTGCTCAATGGTGTCCGGGTAAAGATCCAGTCTCCGCCACGGCCGAATGTGTCCCGCCTCATGCAGCCTCCCGAAGCCGTTTGCAGTGTGGAGCCTCACCTTGTGCTGAAACAGGACCGGGTGTCACTTCCGCTTGTCACCACAAACAGAACCGCGTCCTGGGGCTCCCCATTACAGGCAGCGGGCCCATCGTCGTGTGACCGTCGGCGTCAGCCTCTGTCACTTGATGTCTGGATTTTTGCTCCGAGACACTTGCTGGGCACGGAAGGCTGCAGGGCTCGTTTTCCTTGAATATCGCGGGTGGGTTGCTGTGTTTTACTAATGGCATAGATTTTCAGGCAAGCTAAACCCTTGATATGAACGCATCTCCTGCTTGACGTCTTTCTGTATGTCGTTGGTTCCCTCGTTGTTGCAAAGCATGGCGAAGTCCGGAGTCGAAGCCTCCGAAAAACAGAACGACATGGCTGAAAATGTTCTCAACATGACCCAGACGATGATCAATATCAAAGAAGAGACAGACCGCCTACTCCGAGAGACGCACCGAATTCTTCAGGAGAAAGTAACTTCGAACGAGAAGCAGCTGTCCATGCCGGAGACGCAACACTTTGTGCATGACTACCTGCTCTCGCACAAGCCTGAGCTGGAAGCTGTAAGTCAGCCTATCTCACAATCGTAACAACAACTTGACTAAATAAACTCGTCAGATCGACCCCACGGCCAAAGGCAGCAAACTCTGCATCCGCCGCCTCCTCGCCGAAATGCTGCACCAAGCCATCGACGCGGTCTCGGCAGACATCATGCAAAGCGTGCACGTCCAGATGAAGAAGCGACGTAGTGCGTCCAGCACCGAGACATTGCGAGGTATGTCACAGGTTCTGGGCGAGCAGGAAGATGAGGAGGGGGAGATGGTGGGGGAGATGTCTGAAGACGAGGGAGCAGTCGAAGAGTTGGAGGCTGATGGGAAAGGACAAGAGCTGGGCAAGGTTGTTGGGGAGGAGATGATGGAGTTGAGGGATGTTGTGAAGGAGGCCGTTGATGATGTTTTATGGTGAGGACAGACGCTGCAGTTGGAGGGATGTGTAAAGAGCGGGAGCTGGGAGTACATGCGAATAGATCGAGGGTTAAGAAGCTTCACAGCTACGGTAGGATGGACGTGTTCAGAGCACGACTGGAATATTGAAGATGTTTCCAAGATCTCACGTCCATGCCGTTGCTTTCCGCTGGGGGCTAACAAAACCACTGAAAAGTCGAATATTTCTGCTCCGGTTGAAACCGACAACCGAGATGGTGAACATTCATTTCACCTACTCTGGGCCTTAACTTGGGCGACCAGCAGCTTCATGATCCATACTGGGTCTCCGTACATCCACCCTGGCAATGTAACTTAGGTAAGCAAGAACATGGACTTGAAAGCGCAAGTGCCGAGCGCAGGAGTCCAGTCAATGTTGGGAATGAAAATATCGCAACCGGGACACTTGTCTTTTGAAGTTTTGAAGTTGGTCGACCTGCTATTCTGTACTACTGAGAACGCCATTGTTTTTCTTCTCACTTTCCTGAAGGTTTTTTTGGGCCCAGATCGTGGCTGTCACATGCCAAGTCGCACACCTTCCTAATGCGGTAAGGTGCCATCGATGCTTTGCAGAAGTCTGGCTTCAGTCGAGTGCGGCGTGTAACGCAAAGAGAGGGCAACAGCCTAAGGTGCATCAAATTTGCATTTTCTTGAGGAGCATCACATCATGTCACTAGGTACATGCTGAAGCACCGCTGCCCCCAGCATCCGTCGATGTTGCCGGTCGGTCAACAACCCAAGTCAGACTGTCCGACGGGTTCGCGTCCTTTCAATCTAGTAACACTGCATTCTTCAGCATAGAGCCATATCGTACGCCCCAGGATCACTCAAGGCACTCACCACACAATAGTTGAATGCTCCGTCACTGTCACCGTGTCCACATTGAGCTTCACAGGCTTTCTTTATCGAAATGTCAGCGTCTTGGACGATGCGCGCAAACATACCTTCAGAAACCATCGTACCCCGTTAGGACACTCGCAAAGGATCTGGTCGACCCCGTCGTAGCAGACTTGGGCGTCTTGGTCGTTGTGGCATTTTCCCACCTGCTTGACGATGGTGTTGCCGCAGATTTTGTCGGCGAAGACAGTCGAGACCGAGAGGGTCATGAAGAGAGTGGCGAAAGTTAGGTTGGTGAGTTGCATGATGCGTGGTGATATGGCTGGGCTAAGGGGAACAACAGCTTGCGAGGGTGGCGAAGAGAAACCTGATGAAGGCAATGAAACAAGCTGATTTATGTCTTGCCACTTCCGCTTGTTGATGGCTTAACAGATCTTCCGCCGAGGAGATAGATCATGATCATTGTCCATGATTCAGTGTTTCAACATCCCACTCTACGTCAAAACATCCAGCCTGCAAAGTCAGGCTGGGGCCACCGAAGCCTCCTGTGCTCATCTTCCCCTTTTGAGGCAGGTCATATTGAGAACTCACATTTTCCCGTAGCAGAGGGACAAATCCTCTCCACAGAGATCGGACTTGACCTTGCATAAGCGTGTCGCTGCCTTTGCACTGGTACAGTCCTTGTACTATGATCTATGGGGTATAGAGATAGTGCTCTTGCTGTCGATGTCCAGCGATCTTCAATGTGGCGCAGTAAATCAGTGTCCGAGTATGATCGAAAAGACGCTGGGAAGCATACTACACAACACGGTGGGTTGCGTGTCCCCCAGTGCAGTACATATATATCAACAAAGACGTTGAACTGGAGAGCATCAACAGTACAACCGCTTCCTGAGCATCTCCTCGAAACCCTCTTCAACATGCATATCTCCACGACACTCTGCACCCTTCTCCCAGCTTTGGCATCCGCCATGCCCGCCCTAGGCGAAATCAAAGCCGTGACTCCAACCATGGCAGAACTCTCAAGGGTCTACCCAAACATCAACATCGACTACATCACCGGCGATCTGGAATCCAACGAGACTTTCCACGTCGATGCCACCCAAGAGCGAACTCTGGGCTACAAGCTCGTTGCCGCTGGATTGACGGCCGTCGGTTACTACAGCCTCGCGGGCGGCTGCGACCAAGTCGTCAAGACCTGCAACGCCTGCACCGACGACCAAGGCTCCGGGTTCTAGTGTAGTGCTCGGATCGCGGGAACGAGTGCAGCTCATATCCTCGTCGCCGGAGCTGGCTTCGTCGGCGGCCGCGAGTTCATAATGTACTTCTGGCATGGCGGAGCGCTTCAGGCAGCCGGTCTGCCCACGGGGAACAGCAAGCGCGACTGCAACACGGGCCAGACGGGCTTCCAGAGTTCCGCGCATTTCGCTGGACAGTATGGTTTGAAGATGGCCGGCAAGTATATGCACTGCTACGCCCCGGATAGTGGCCAGTTGGGCTATGCCTCAGGTCTGGGATCGATGATCGCGAAGGGCATGCAGCAGTCCAACCAGTGTTCGCTCTCGACGCAGTTCACGATCTATTATACCAGTACCAATAGGGTTTTGGGCAGGTACCATTTGGAGCTCGACACGACAAGGACGGATGTCGGTCCCTTTGAGATCACTGGCGGAGACAGCTGCACCGTGTCCGTCTGAGAGCCTACTGAGTGGGGCGAGTTGGCTGGAGGAAGACGTAAGTGGAATCGAAATGTTCAACACATCAGATGACTGGCCTTCGAGTCGGTTTGGGTTGCAGGGTGGAGGGTTGGAGGGTTGGAGGGGTCACATACCACCCAGCTCTCCAAGTGAGCTAGATAATCCACAATCTATCCAAGATAGATATCTTGTAAAGTCTTTCCGAGTCAATCATCACGCACATTTCCGAGTTATCTGACCCTGACAGTAAACCAAAGGACCGGCCCAATCGACATCATGACAATAAACCACCAAATCATCAATCCACCAAAAACCGCCATCAACCCAACCGCAAACCTGCTCTCTTTCCCATCACTCTCGTAACTCTGAAGCCAATAATAGAAGGCGCCAAACACGGCCAAATTCAAAAGCAGATCAATCTCACGGGCTCTCGTTCTTCTCTGCTCGTACCCTCTCTCCTCTAGCCGTGATTTGATCTTCTCGCCCGTCGCCATGGCCAGAAACAAAACGGACACGGGATATATAACCACGGCGAACGTGAGTTGCGCACGCGTGGAGAGAATCCCGCCTGTGTTCAAGTGGAAGCAAGTGTACATCATCAACGCCCAGGAGATGAAGGGGTTTATAACGTAGACGAAGATGCTCCAGGGTGTGGTGACCAGCTTGATGTTGCGAAAGATAGTGTCTTGGTCCTGGAGATTTGGTGGCATTGTTGGTGGTTTTGTGAAGATGCCAGCCAATCTCAGATGGATGTAGGAATTGACGAATTGCAGTTTGCGGTCATAGGTAGAGGTTCCTGTTGGAGCTCGTTGAGTCTGGCAGCGAGAGCGGAGGAAACGTGAGGTGAAGCTTCCTTGCCAGTTCCAAGGTGCAGAAAACGGAGACACCAAGCGATGGATCTTGAGTCGATTTCGACTACAGGATGCCGCTCCTCCTGCAAGCTGATAGTGTCAGACTTGATCACTATAGGCAAGGTCCATGGAATCAGCGCACGTGTGAGGCCGTGTAATAAGGATCCAGCGGAGTCAAGCTAAGGCGAAGGATGTAGGTAGGGTTGTGAGATGTCGTTGAAAGCGACTCGGCGCACCACTTGTGCCGGATCCTCCTCAGGGGTTCAGCCATCCAACGTCTGTGTATGCTGAGAGGGGTCTTCCATCCAGGATGTCACTGCTCTCCAGTAGCTTGGCGCCGTCGAGACAGTAGTAGTCATCAAACTTGTTCCGGGCTTCAGCTGTGCTGATCAGGTCGTGCCAGTCCCGCGGAGCTTCGCAGCTGATGAAGTAACTCACCCTCTTCTCTTGCCGTAGAAGCTGTAGCAACGTGCTTCGCGGACATTAGCATTTGCTTGGTGTGTGTTGGATTTCGATGAAGTGATGTCAAACTTCTTGGAAGGATCACATGCTATTTGATCCTGGTGACTATGCATAGACATAGCAAACCCTACGCTTCCACAGCCTCAGACCACGTGTGTGGTCCACAGCCAAATGGCAACAGTGTCCATGAAGTAAGCCGTTCCTCTCTCGGGGTATTTGAACTTGACATAGGTGACCTGGAAACATGACGTTTCTGCGCTTGACGCTGACCTGCAGGAGTCAGCACGAAAGGCGTTCTCGTATAGCTGAAGGTAGGCAGTGCCTTGTTGCGAATGACGACTTACGGGATAGCCTTTTCAGTTGACGATTGTGAGAACGTTTCGATTCTTCTCGGTCCCATTGAATCTCAATGTCTTCTGGAGCACTACATGCATCCATTGCTGGAGCGCCTGTGCATCTTTCAAGTCCTTCAACAAGCACTTGAAGATATGTGCCTGACCAGCCGGGCAACTTTCCCCTGATGATCGAACTGCCTGGGAAAAAACACTCTGTGAGCCAGTCCCACGCATTATCTCATAGTATGCCCATGTTCAGCCATCAATACCGACGGCGTGATCTCAAGCCTCGATCGTTCCTCAGCCATAGCACTGGTGAATGGACAAGCAGAGCATGTGGTCGCGCTCGCCAAGAATTCTGATCCGAATGTTCGTTCAGCTGCACCAAAAGTACTCAATTTGTAGTGGATAAGACGTAACGTTGTTGGTATATTGCATTCTGCGCCGCACGCCGTCCGCAGGAAGGATTATGGTATGAAGTCTCAAGTTTAAGCCAGTACGTGGAGCTGAAAAAGCCTGTTGGTGATCAAGCGTTCTTGTGTCGATCTCCGCGGAGGAGTCTGCACACGAAGCTCCTCGTGAATCAGCTACTCTGTAGCTCAAGGGCAAAGTTGATTGGGTCGTGAGGGGATTCCGTCGATAGTGGTAGATCTTCCCCAGGTGTGGAGGGAAGCGTGGAGTAAAACTCCACCGCTGGGCCACGTGGGGACCACAAAGACGAGAATGGAAGGCACCGGCAACATCCTCAGTATTCTCCGGAGTTGTATGGATGTGGAATCAGAAGCCTTGTGATGTACTGTAGGATTGTTCGGTCGAGACTGTTATTACCCATGACGAACAGGAGAATTGGCCTTGCGCTGCAGGAATGATTCTTGGCCGCACATGTTTGAGCTAACAGATGTGTTTTGTTCCGTGACCCTGGTTTATCTTCCAAATGATGACGGACAATGCTCGACATGAGAAACGATCCAACCCCTTGAAGAGCATTCCCCGGCCCATGGAAGTGATCCTTAAATCAGGGTAAGTGTTCATTCGTGCTGAACCTCCATGTCCTCGTCCGAAGCATCCCTGTCTTGTTCTTCGTCTTCTTCGCCGTTGTCATCATCCTCGTCATCTTCCCACTCATCTTCATTGTCGTCTTCCCATTCATCTTCATCCTCATCTTCCTCACTCTCCTCGCCACCGTGAACATTCTCCCCATCCAACCACTCCATATCCAGAGAGTCCAGATGCTCATGATCTTCGGACTGCAGAAACCCCAGACTAACATCCTGCTTAGCCGCCTTGCTGACCAATTCCTGAGGTATTCCAGCCAGCCCCTCAGCGTAGAACACCAACAAGTGCCTGAACGAAGGCACATTACCTTCAGCTTTGAAGTTAACCAAGCCTTCTAGCAGGTCCGTGTCTTCCTGGCTTAGTGAGAGTCCAAGTCCGAGACGTCGACCGGGGTGGTCGATAGGAATTATGCCCTCCAGGCCTAGTAGCTTGAGGCGCGGTGGGAGTGTGCGGGCAAGAAGATCATGCATCGGTGGAATCTCTTTGTTCTCTTTGTTCGGGAACAGGAGATACGGCGAGACGTGAAGATATCTCAAAGCTTCGAATTTCGTAAAGTCCCAGCCTGGCCAGTCTTTCGATTTGGGGTGCGTGTCTCTCCAGACGAATTTAAGGATCTTTAGAGTCTTGCTAGCGACTGATTGTATCATTGGGATGAGAGCGAGTTCCTCTTCGGCCGTGAAAGGGGCTGGACTGTCGAAGTGGAGATAGAGTTTTGTGAGGTTTGCTGATGGCTGTATAAAGCGGCCTAGTACTGGCAGAGAATACTTGCATTGTTCGAGGTTAAGCTCACTGAGCTGCGTGTGAGTGAAGTAGTCAGGTTCCAGGTTTTCGAAACAAGTGATATCCAGGTAGGACAGACGAATGCGTGTGGTAGCTGGATGCCGCATCAGAGGAGCATCGGATAGGGCAAGAGTCTGAAGAAGGGACGTGGCCGAAGTATCTCGTTGTATGCTGAGCACGACTGCACAGGTAATAGGTTAGATGTGAGCGTCGCCGAAAAGGTATGACACTCACAATTCGTTAACTTGCCCTGACTTTCCACCAACGCATCTGGATCATCTAGAGAACTCGAAAGCACTGGTGTGACATCCCCTTCGTGCTGGCATATGATAGACTCCAGGCTTTCCAGTCGTAGGCGCAGCAACCTCCTGAACTGCAAGGGATCGTACTCATCTATGACCAGGTAATGAACCAACTTCTGCAAGTTCGGGCGTCTCTCTAGGAGATCGACCAGCTGTGCTGTACCAAACGCCTCACTACAACTCTTTTGCTTCTCCGGGTCGGTCTTCCAAGGAGTGTCTCTAGACCTGCCGTGGGTTCTAACATTGGTGTAGATCTTGTGGTACAAATACGGCTCGGTGATCCCCTGTGCCAGACGACATGTGCGCTCCAGTGCGGCCCAAGCTTCGTATTCAGGTGGTATGTCCATTGAGACTGGAGGAAAGCCCAAATATTCGAAGATATGTGCGTGCAGTTCTGGCGGGAGAGATAAGAACTTATTGGAGGCATTTGGGGTTCCTGGTAGGAAATCCATGGCGAAGCTTGATCCAAATTTTTGTGAGGTATGACTTGTTGGCTGCACAGTCAATGTCAAGTCTCGAGAGGCACGTTTAATAGGTTAGTAGAGCTGAGTGCCCGTGTGCTGCGGCTGAAGTGCGTTCATAGCTTCAGGCAGTGCCCCATTATCCAATCCGTTTGGCGAGTCTTGTTAATAGCCGAGAGTGAGATTTGACTACAATTAGAAGCAATAGGAATCATAAATCTCTAGAAGAGCGTATGGTGGGAAATTTTGCCGATACTTAGCTGGAGGAGACGCCAACGAGATCAAGCACTTGGAGCATCTTCTGCGGCACGTCATCTGATTGACTTCGATCAGAAGTTGCCCCGGATGCGTTCTAGAATGTGGTGGCCACAAGACAGGACCAGCTGTTGTCGTCCTAAACGTCCGGTTTAAAAGGCTGGAGATGCCTCGGTTTGTGAAGTACCTGAAGTACCCTAAGAAACCGTTGCGGATTGACTTTCATGTGGCGTTGCGGACCAGCCAGCCACACGGTCTCATTCTTTGTACATTGTCCTGTGTATCGTGGAGGCGAGGGTAGATGGGAAGGAGAGATTGTGAGCCTGGTCTGTATCTGACACAAGCTGGAGGGATCTCTCACAAGATGAACCGGAACATGTTGCCTCGCTGGGTTTTGCAGGTGGGCAAGACGCCTTAAACCGGCCACAGCTCGCTTGTGAACGGCACAAGGCTGAAAGAGGACATTTTTGGGAGAGCTGGTGCATTGGTGGCGGCGCACGGTGTTGATCCTAACAGAACAGCTGTTTGTTAGATGCCCGCTATTTCCCATTGAGATCAATCAAATATTGATGGATACCCGAGGACTTTGGCCGGGCGGTGGTGGTAAGCTTTCTGCACCCTGCGTCTGCTCACCACTCCGGCCAAGAGCCAAGACGGGATCGCATTGAGAGAGGGATGTGTGGTAGGCGTGTGACTGCTGCCAGTTGGCTTCGTGCTCTGCTTCACCTTCCTTTTGATTGCTCCTAGATCAGTCATTATTGCCTCTGTCGCTCGCTTCTGGACCCGTTGCACCTTGGACTTCTGCGTCGGCTGGCACGGCGCCGAATAGCAGGCGACAGTCTGGCAGTCATGCCGGGGAGAACGCGGCGGGTACGGCTGCTGGCCGTGGCCGTCTGCATCTTTACAGTCTTCTTCCTGTACCAGCGCAACGAGGCGCGCGTGGAGGAGTATGCGGACTACTTCACCAAGAGCGCGGTGGGCGGAGGCTCCGTACTGCGCAAGGAGCAGCAGCAACAGGAACCCATACCGCGACCTCAGGCAGATCCAGCATTGGATTTGAAGCCTGCCTCAAGGCCGGAGGCAGACGTGGAACCTGCGCCGACGACCTCGAGCTCTGTAGCACTCGAAGCGACCGAATCGCCCACCCCAACCCCAGAACCCACGTCGACTCGAAACGCGGTGTGGAAAGAGCAAAGCAGTACACTGGCAGTCTCACCTTCATTTGACGACGACGAGTTGCCGGTAGAGGTTGGTTTGGGTCGGATCGAAGACGATTACGAGTATGGCAACCCTTTTCTTCCCACGACTTCCCACGAACCGATTCACTGGAGCAAACTGCCGGAACATTTCCCAATCTCTACCACTATTCAGCTGCCCAGTGGCAAGCCGAGCCCAATACCGCTCATTCAAAAGCAAGGACAGGCCAAGGGGAGCGTTGACAAGGACCGACGCGCTGCGGTCAGAGATGCATGCAAATGGGCGTGGGCTGGATTCAGGAAGAAGGGCTGGGGTTTCGACGAGGTGGAACCAGTATCAGGCATTGGCAAGAACTCGTTCAATGGCTGGGGAGCTACACTCGTTGATTCCTTGGACACTCTGTGGATCATGGGCATGAAGGAGGAGTTTGAAGATGCTGTGAACAAGACCGCTGAGATTGACTTTACGATCTCGTCCAGGTCGGACATCCCACTGTTCGAGGTGACGATCAGATATCTCGGAGGCCTGATTGCGGCATACGATGTTTCGGACAAGAAGTACAGAGTCCTGCTCGATAAGGCAGTAGAGCTTGCCGAAATCCTCTATTCTGCCTTCGACACACCGAATCGCATGCCAGAAACGTATTACTACTGGAAACCAACTCTGGCTTCGAATGCTCGCCGTGCTGGCACGAGAGTTGTCATGGCAGAATTGGGAACGCTCAGCTTGGAATTCACGAGACTCGCTCAACTCACAGGCGAGCCGAAGTATTACGATGCCATCGCACGGATCACAGACGAGTTCGAGAAGTGGCAAAACAATACTCGATTGCCAGGAATGTGGCCGACGATGCTTGACGCGAGTGGCTGTAAGAAGCCCGAATATGTCCCTCCAAGTCGAACGTACAACCAGATGCCTGCACCACAGGGCGACAGCTACATGATTAGCAGCGAACCTGTCAAAGTCGATGAGAAGGTCGTAGCTGCGGCAGAAGATACCCTGAACAAGCAGAACACGCCTGCAAAGGGTTTCAAAGGCCCCAACAAGGCGCATGCAGAGGACAAGCTCGGGAGTGTTGCGAATCCTGCCGTGGGCAACGTTATGGCAGGTGTGTCGGACTCTGATGCTTCTCTGCGCCATCCCATGGCAGAGCATCCATCCGGAAGTGACCCGAATTGGGGCTCGAGCGGCGAGGACACGACAAATGCAGCAAAAGCGAAAGACCCCCTCAAACCAGGCGCTGGAGCAGCGAACGATCAGAAGACATCTATGGATGGTTTCCGAGCGGTGGACCCATTACCACCAAATGCTGGGATTGCAAATCCTCACATCAAGCGCCAGCTTGAACAGTTCAGCGATCTGTCAGAGGCAGTCAGCAACAAGACCACCTCAAACTCGGCAATGCATCATCAAGACCTGAGGCAACTGGACTATGAGAACAACGAGCCAGCATGTCTGCCTCAAGGACTTGCCTCGAGTGGTAAGAACGTGCAAGAAACATATACCTTGGGCGGTCAGAGCGACAGTACCTATGAATACCTGCCCAAACAGTACTTGCTCCTTGGCGGGCGACTCGACCAATACAAGGACATGTACTTGGCGAGTATGAAGCCAGTCGTTGATGAGCTTCTATTCAAGCCGATGACCCCAGAGAACCGGGACATTCTCGTCTCTGGAGAAGTACACATGTCCTTCAACTACACTACGGGCGAACCTATCTTGAGTCACATCCCCAAGGGTGAGCATCTCACATGCTTCGTTGGTGGCATGTTCGGTCTGGGAGGCAAGATTTTCGACGTTCCAGAGCACATCGACCTTGCGCGAAAACTCACCGACGGGTGCATTTGGTCATACAATGTCACCAAAAGTGGTATCATGCCGGAGAGCTTCTCGTTGGCCTCGTGTGCAGACAGCAAAGACTTGAAGGTGTGTCAGTGGAACGAAACGGAATACGACCGACAACTCGACCCATACATGGAGTTCCGGGAGGACCAGCGGACGACCTTCATGGAGCAATACGAGATCGAGAACCTCGAGGTCTACGAGAAGGAGCTCGCCGTAGCTAGCAGTAGTCTGGCTGCAGCTGTTGCTAGAGCCTCAAAGACGGCAGTGCCATACCTTGGTGAAGACGATGAAGAAGCACGAACCGCATCGCTCGCTGATGAGATGAGAGCTCTTAACAAACGCCAATTGAACGATTTCGATGAATTCGCGGATGAAGACGAAGATTTCCCTGCAGCACCTAAACCAGCTTCCTCGCCGCGTCCTACTACTTCTCCCTCTCCAGAATTCGAATCCGATCCAGACGACATCTGGGGAGGATACGGCGGCCCTGCAGCTGAAGACTACGAGTACACAATGCCAGCCCGGCCAATCTACACACCACCACCGCCTCCCACTCACCAGCAATACGTGATGCAGAAGGTCGAAGACGAGCGCCTCCCGCCGGGCTTCATTCACCTCGACAGCCGCAAATACATTCTCCGACCAGAAGCCATCGAATCAGTCTTCTACATGTACCGCATCACCGGTGAAAAGCACTGGCAAGACATGGGTTGGAATATGTTCCAAGCCGCAGAGGGTCTCAGTCGTACCACATACGGACACAGCGCGCTGGACGACGTGACCAAATCACGGCCGTCACTCCTTGACGGCATGGAGAGTTTCTGGATTGCGGAGACGCTCAAGTATTATTACTTGCTGTTCGACGACCCTGATCAATGGAGTCTGGACGATTGGGTGCTCAACACCGAAGCGCACTTTTTTCAGCGGCCGGAGAACCCGATCAAGTCGTGAGATGGATGTCAAGATAGTGCGATTTTTGGGGGTTGCCAGTGCAGAAAGGACGATACCAAGGTGATTCAGGTCAAGATACCCAACTGGAGGCGTTACTGGAGTGGGATCTATTGCATAGCGCGGCGTTGAACTTGCCAGGGAGATGGCAGTTGGAAAGGATGCAATTTTGGGACTGTGAGTGAACGCGGATCGCTTATCGCTCTATGTAGGCCTCCGAGAAACCATTTGTCTCATGAACTCACACTCTCTACGACTGAAGAGAATGGGCGGTTTAGCTTGTGATTCCCTCCCCCAAGCGGAGACCCGGCCTGCCACATGCCGTCCTCCTTCGCTCCCGGAGCAACATTCACCCACCTTCGTGCCAAGAAAACCGAAGGTCTCCGCTGCCATTCACGTTTTGATGGCTTTGTCGACTGGTATAAAAGACCGCGAAGACAGTCTTTCGAGAGCTGGTTCGCGCGCATCCTCACCTGGAAAAGCAATTGCCAACATGCCGCCACTGAGCGAGATAGCGTCGATGGTCGCTGGACAGATATTCACGACAGTGCCTGTTCCTGCTGCAGACTTCTCCGGCAAGACGATCATCGTCACAGGAGCTAACAGTGGGTTGGGTTTGGAGGCTTGCAAGCACCTGTGAGTCGTCACCGTGGAAGATTCCTTTCGAAGAATTGATTGAATGACCAAACCTACAGCGTCCGCCTCAACGTCTTCCACCTCATCCTCGCCTGCCGCGACTTAGACAAAGCCGCCGTTGCTAAAGAACAAATCCTCGCCTCCCTCCCACCAGACCACCCCAACACCACGACCATCTCCATCCACCACCTCGACCTCTCCTCCTTCTCCTCCGTCACAGCCTTCGCCACGGACTGCATCACCACCCTCCCCCGCCTCGACGCCCTCATCGCCAACGCCGGCATCGAAGTAAAACACTTCAGCCTCGCAGAAGGCTACGAACAAACCCTAACCGTCAACGTCCTGTCCACGTTCCTCCTCGGCCTCCTCCTCCTCCTGCCGAAACTCCAACAGACTGGCGAAGAGCACAACACGGAGACGTACTTCAGCGTCGTCGGGTCCGCGATCCAGATCTTCGCACCCTACAACCAACTCTCACAGCCCAATCTCTTCGCCGCACTGAGCGACGAGAGCAAAGCAGACATGCTCAACCGCTACTACCTCTCCAAACTCCTCTGCACCCTCTGCGTGCAAGCCGTTGCCCGCCGAACCCAACACCTCAACCACGTCATCATCAACTGCGTCAGCCCGGGCTTCTGCGACACGGGTCTCTACTCTCATTTCTCGCCGCCGCTGTATACGAGGGTTCTGTTGAGGGTTATTGGGAGTTCGGCGGAGGAGGGGAGTCGGTGTTTGGTTTGGGGCGTTTTGGGCGGGAGGGGGAGTCATGGGGGGTTTATGAGTGAGGGGGTTGTGAAGGAGGGAGGGAAGTGGATGGGGAGTGAAGAGGGGGTGAAGGTTAGGGAGAGGGTTTGGAGGGAG
Organism: Zasmidium cellare ATCC 36951; assembly: GCF_010093935.1. Lineage (NCBI taxonomy): Eukaryota > Fungi > Ascomycota > Dothideomycetes > Mycosphaerellales > Mycosphaerellaceae > Zasmidium > Zasmidium cellare. The sequence goes on from NW_022986963.1 coordinate 434,234, forward strand.
GTTGTGGGTGTTTTGGAGGGGGTTAGGCCGGGTGTTGGGGAGGGTTTGGGGAAGTAGGGTTGGGAGTTTGAGAAATGTTTGGTCGGGTTTGATCTGGGTTTGTTTTATTCGGCTATAGGCATTTGAGGCTTAGCCATCCTAGATGTTAGCCAGCTTTTATGAGCTTGTGGAATATGGTTTCCCTTCAGTCACCTTTAAGTGTGATTAAGTTACCTATGTATTATAGATGTTGAATCTTGAATCCATTTCATTTAATTCAAATCAATTCAGCCTGAATCTGAATGTGATGTATCTGAATTGAATATTCAATTCAAGTAATTTATTTGCTATGCCCTTATGGTCGTTGTCGGCAGCAATAGCATCGCCGATAGCAGTGAATTATTAAATCTGTTGCATTCAATTCAATATACAATTTAGTGATTGGATTGAATCTAAATGATACCCGAAAGTTGAATTCATTTAAGATTCGACCTCTGTGCTATACATCCAAAAATTCTTCTCCGTATATTTCGCTACTGGCACCTTACAAACAGGCCATTATGTGCGCTGTGCCCTTCTATAGGCCTGTGATGTGACTTAAGTAATCGCCGGTTGGGGTTTTAGTTTCAGGAACCTGGAGTGAGAATGCACGTGACTGTGGAGGTAAGTGAATAGATTGGGGAACCGGCAGTCGTGAGACCCGCTACGCGAACAACCCATCACGCCCGCGACTGTGCCACCCGGACGGCACCTACATCTTCTGCGCACTACATAATACTTTGGTCCTATGCTCTATGAGACACCGTGGGATCTTGCGCACATACGACGTCTGCGTATACAAGAACAATGAGCTCCTCAAGGGCTGAAGTTCAAGCGGAAGGACATGGGGTCTACATGGTACAGGAAGTCATCCAGCTATTAGAGGCAGCCGGTCATGTCTGCTGTGTGACTGGCGTCAAAGCACTGAGGTACTACGGGGCCAGCCGTGTCTCGAATGTAAGCCATTCGCTGTCATGACACTTGGCACATTGCTGACATGTTTTAGGAATGGCGAATATGCGTACCTGACAGCGGATTCCCAGCGGCAACGCAACTCATTGACAGCAAGCCTGAGAAGTTCGAACGAGTGGAGCCGCCAATGCCCCAGCTCAGATCACTAATACACACTTATCCACGGTATCGATGTACGCAGGAGGACCGCAAAACACTGGGCTTTTACATCATGCCGTCATCCGAAGACTTTCTCCGAGATTTGGGTGACGACGCAATTGAATGGAGCGCGAACAATATCCCATATCCTAAGCTGGAAGTCTTCGCTCAGAATCTGGTCTCTATCCAAAAATGGGACCATTTGACAGCACTTGTCGACGGCATGGATCTGAGTTTGGAATGGGGTCAACAGCATCTCCGCTTGGGCACGCTCTCGGAAGAGGAGGTAGAGTATACCAGGGCGAAGATGGAGAAGTACGCAGAGTCGATGGTACGTCTTGGACGATTGGACACCCGCTCAACAGGTGGCCTTACGATCGACGGGCTAGACAAGGGTCAGATGTGGGCGATCATCGTGAGTCGAAAGCAGCAAAGAGCCGGCTGTCACTATAATGTGGCCAAATGGAAGACAAAATTCAGGAGAAAGGACTCTGGTGACCCACGACTTCAGCAAGACAGACCAGTTTGATGAATTCCCTAGCGAGTGTGCAAGTAACGCCTTGTGCAAGTAACGCCTAAGCATCATACGGCTACATCACACATTATCATCTCCCTCTACCTTGGTACCACCACCCGCTCCCTCCTCATCTTCGTAGCGATCCTACCCTGAAGCTGGTACATTTGGCCTGTCATTCAGTTCATTTGGATGGAACTTGGCTTGGATCGAGTTGCAGTCCTGGACAGATTACGTCGAAATCTGCAGGACGGCGTGCCTTGGCGTCGGATGCGAATGACAAACGGCTCTGGTAATCAATCTGGCTGGCAATGGCGGTGACGTCGTTGAGTCTTTCCGTACAAAACCAAGCTACATCGATGATATCCTGGTCTTCGGCCCTCCGTACCTTGGACTTGATGAGCGAGAGAATGCTTACGATCGGCCAGCCATCGATTGTAACAGTGTTGTCAAGGCTTGGGGCCAGTTCCGAATCTGCAAGCACGTCAGCGGTGGAAGGCTCAATTGCATTTTCTGAAGGCCTCTTGTACTTACTTGGGGGAAAAACGTCGTTCTGAACCTGTTGACCGTTGATATTGACAAATACTGTCACAACTTAGTGTCGGTGCCCCGAGGAAGCATTTCGAGGCCCGCAAGTCAAAAACTGAGAATCAGATAATTACTTACGAGTTACAGTTCCAGAGGCAGCCATAAGCGCCGGGGGGTACTGAATGCTGGGAGAAAGTCAGTGAACAACTTCGCACGTCAAGTTTTGAGCTCGGCGTACTTGGCATCCGCCGCAGCGGCATTGGTGATGGCTAGTGGTAAGATCGATACACCCAAGTCCGAGTCTTGGGTGGTACGTTCTGTCATACCATACTTCTGCATTGCGATGCCGCCCGTCAATGCCCAGGTCGCTCCATTTGCGCTCCAGAAGTTGGCGAGGTAGTTGACACTAGCCGTGATCTCGTCCTGAGTGGCTCTCGTGGCTTCTTCTTCGAGATCTTCGAAAGTGTCGATGTTGTACTGTGCTCTTGGACTCAAGTGATGGGCACCCTGTTCTGGGAGGGCCGGCGTCTTGGCCACAACTGGCACAGCAGCTGAGAGCGCAGAGCATGCCAAAGCGGCCGCCAGGGAGAACGTGGAGAGTCTCATGGTCGTAAGAGTGATGGAAGAATGGCTAAAGGGGCAATGGATGATGCGGTAAGTATGAAGTGGTCAACTTTGGAGTCTTGCGGTTGTCTGACAGCAGCAACAGGTCCCCCGGGTGCACTTATATGTTCGTCCCTTTTAGCGCTCAGCTAAGAACAGATCATGGCAACATGTTGCAGTACCATGCCGCTTCTGCTGAAAACTTGCAACACCACTGACCTTATGTTGGTGTTTCGAAGCCAGACTGCAATGGAGACGACGAGGGCCAATCGTCCGGCATAATTGTTAACGCTGGCTGTGCCGCAAAGCATCATACTGTGTATACCCCAGTACGGTGCGATAGATACCAACACAGAGGCATCAGCCACTGAAGAATCTGGACGTCAGCGGCCACAATGTATACATCCATTCGGCGCGGACGAGACCACAACATTATTACCACTATGGGATAATCGGATCCAGGTACCAATCCCAAGAAATTCACTACGCTTGTTTGCTTTGATAAGATATTGTAGCGGGTGATGAACCACCACTGTCCTCAGACGGTGGTGAAAGGCAATTGTGGGAGGCCACATTTCTGACATCATAGCACGTCCGGCTGCATTTTCATGGCCCATGATCAGTAGCATGCGTCGGGAGAATCTCATGTTCGTCCCGACAGTCCCAAAGCGCGGTGTGACGGGAAAGGTCTCGAAGTTCAACACATAGTCCTTGTGGGGCCATGCGGTGTGAGAGACGTCAAATAGTGGAAACAGGGTAACAAGATCCGTCTGTCCGAGATTTTACGCTCCTTCAAAGGTGTCTGTGATCCACGGTGAGGCTTCCGGAAAGTCTGCAGTGGAGGCGATAGTTGATTTGGTGAAGTCGTCAAAGGAGCCATGAACAGACGGCATGAAGAAGCGCGTATTCCGCCGCCAAAGACCGTCATCGGGCTGTTGTTCTGCCCAGGTCGACAACGATGGAAACAGAGAGTTGTAACGACCCGTAAAGCGGACATCCATCTCCCAGTTCCAATAGTAGTCAAATTCTTGATGTCTATCTGCAAACATCTGCAGCGCCATGAACGCATGATAATAGAATCTGGGAGTTGTCTATCATCAACAGGGTTCTGCTCGACTGACTCTAGGCAGCGGTGACTTACTGGTGTTCGCCCACTGCAGGATACGCGTTCTGGCTGTCCAATGTTGTCCATGCCTCCGTGATATTTGCAAACTCGCCAGGAATAAGTCTCAATTTAGCCGTTTCCAACTCTTGCCCGGGAGCCACATCGTCTTTGATCTGGAGCAGAATGTAGACGCTGTAATCCTCGCCAAGAAGAGACACTTCGGAGATGAGGGACCGTACATTGCGGACATCGTCGTCAGTCCAGGAGAATTGATCCCAAGCGCGAAGGACTATTGCTGTTCTTGATGCTTCGCGCTTTCGCGCTTTGCCATCGATCTCATCGACGACGCGTCTGAACGGGACAGGTTGATCGTAACGTCCGTAGTACGTTTCAGCGGAGTCTGCGGAGGCGTTCAGGGTGAGGTAGGAACCAAACGGAGGCTCTGGAAATCCTACGAAGGTCAGTCGTGATGCAGCATAGCTTTCAGCGGCACTCTCGATATACCTTTGCATTGACTTGAGTCAATTCGGTTCCGGTGGCTTGAAACGGGCTCTGCAAGCGTGCAAGCGAGAAAGGTCGAATCAGCAGAATCGTACTCCGGCACGCCCAGCAAAGACGCCAAACTGCTACGAACTGTCGTGAATGCTGTATACACATTGTGAGGTCCGACGGTGCTCAAGACCACGATACCAGTGACGACAACGATCAAAATAAGATCTCCAGTGTAATAGCGACCGCGCACCGCACGAAGGCATGAGCAACCATCTCTACGCCTCATCGTGAACGGACTATCAAGCTGTTGAGTATTGTTGGTGAATCCGCGCTGAAGGCCGAGCTATATTCGTAAAGGCGATGATACAAAAAAGACATGGCAACGAGAATTACTGCTGCCTTCACCGTTACATATACTTTCATCATGAGGCACAGTTACTTACGCGCCCGCAAGACGTCGTGGAGTTGTGAGTGTGTTTTTACTCGCTGTCGAGTGGTGGCCGCAGCGCTGCACTAGAACAAGAATGGTGCAACGCGGGAGATCGGGCGGCACGGTTACAACCGCAATATACCGAGGCTGGTTAGCGCGAAACCGACCAATCGCGGTTTTCACTTAAGATCACTGTATCCCGTCCACTCTGGCTGAGCGCCTGATGAGTACTGCGGTGTGCGACCACGTTGAAATACCGGATGCTGAGTGTTTTGTCCTTTCTTGGCCTTTCTGCCTAATGTACGGTAAGTGAATGTTCAGGGGCCTAGCGTTGCGCTAGCGCTGGCTTGTGATGGTGGGGAAAAGCAGGGCTGGAAGGCCCAGACACAAGGACATCAGGTGCATCACGACATCGAATTTGATGGCTATCTATCTTCATGATGAGTAAAGCCGTACCAAAGTGCAGTGAAACTAGAGGATGGAGGCATGTGAGTCTATTTTTGGCATCTTCTGGTAAGAGCAAGGTCTAGATTTCGTGACACTCGTCCTCTCATACCTGCTCGTAAAAAAGCAATACTAGCTGGTCTTTGAACAAGATCCTGTACAGCGGCCGCGCTCACACGATCAAGAACTCGCGAATAGGAGCAAGACGGACGTACTCACGTGCCGCCTCAAAAGTCTTAGACTTGAGCGCTGCAAAGCCAATACGCTGATGCGTGTTCGAAGCACCTCCATTCTCACTAACAATTACCATGGCGCACTGATACCACCCTCTCTTATCACGAGGTACCTCGGCCATCATGATCCCCGTTACTTGACCGCTGAAGGTCTTTCCTGACTCCTGGCCCCTTTTCGCTCGAGCGATGAACTTGCTGACACCGCGTTCACTGTGTGTGCTGAGTTCAGAGAGCAAACAATCTGGATCGAATTCGGTGTCCTCCATTCCTCCCTCCGACCACGCGGGCTTCAGAGTATAGTCATCCGAAGACCCGTCCCTGATGCAGCGACCTTGCAGATGGAACTGAAAGGATTTACGAACCCGCATCCAGCCTCCAGAGCGTGCACCGAAACGATTCTTCTGCTCTCCTGCAAGCTCCACCTGGCAATCTAGTATTTTCAGGCGCACATCGCCAAGTCCGTCTTCCGGTACGTTGTATACGATGGACCCGTCGACTGAAGCCCACGAGAACGAGGGGCCGGTTGAATAGTCTGGACAGAACAATAAGGGACCAGGGCCAGGGAGACTGCTTCTCCATTGATCTGCTCGCCAGAGTAGACTTCTATGCAAGTCAGCACGCCACATCCCTGCCACGTACTGGTCTTGACACAATCGATGTGCCAGAGCTGCGATACCGGAGAGGGCTGGCAGCTTGTCAGACGCAAACGTCAACTGTCTCGAGGTGTAGTTGGGAACGATCATCCGCCTCCATTCCATGTACAGCGTACCCACATTTGTGATCTGAGACAGTGGTCTTCTCCAGAGATGCTTCTCCGAGTTGCCGCCATCGAGGTCTTCAGCAGCCACGTACATCCACTGCTGTTGGATTGTCTCTTTACTTTCACTGTCAATTCCGGCCGCATCCGTACGATTGCTGCTGTTGCATTCACACGCCACATGGTCGTGGCATTCAAAAGCAACCTCGTAGGACGTGAAGCCGATAGAACGGCGAGCGAGTAATGTCTCTTGAAAGCACCAGCCACGTGTTTCCAGCGGTCCAATGTTGATGGCGGCGACTGGCGCCGGTGAGCCGACTGCGCCAGCTGGTCCAGTCGCATGGGGAATCTGCTGTTGGATCACCATGTCGTAGCAGCCGCTTGCCGGCGCCGACTCGAGCGGTATCCCACGGTATTGTTCAGGTACTTCGTTGAGAAAACCCACGTTATCGGCGATCGCTGATGATGCGACCAGCACGAAGTAGGCATTGGAGTAGACGTCACACATCCGTGCAGACTTGCTTTCCCAGTCGCTGGCGCTGTCCTGGATAATGCAAAGCGAGTCAATCCAAAGATGTGGAACTCCGAGTTTCCTCGCACAGCGTATGGCATCGCGAAACGTCTTTGACAGCTCAGAATCATCGATTGTCTGGAGTCTTCCAGTCAGGTTGCTTTGCAAGGTCTGACCCTCATTGCACCCGCCCCAGCAATGACTGAGCGCAATGTACTTTCCGGTCCGGCCACTGGTTTGTTCGAGGCGCAGAAACGGCTCATCGAGACTTCCAACTGCTATCACCTTGCTTGGTAAGACGGTCTTCGCTGCTTCACGGCAATGCTCGTTGTCATGGAGCGTCTCGCAATCATGAAGCCATTTCTGTATCTTGCTGACAACCCCAGGGCTGTCCAGGTGCGTGCCCAAGGACTCAGCTGTGTTGAGACCGGCCCACGCCTCTGCGTATCCCATCCTGGTGCTGACTTTGAGGTCCTTGAGCTCTGTCTCGCCGGGTAGGGGCTTTCTCATACCAACGGAGAAGTACGTCGCCGAAATGCCTAATGTGACCCTTGTGCCATCAGAAAGCACCCGAGGGCACGCTCGCATTAGGCTACGAAACAGCAACGAACAGACCTTGCACCCTGAAAGGCTACTATTTTCCAAATCTGAAAGGCTTACATCTCGTATCGAATGCCACTCCGAAGCGGCTGATCTTCTGGCTAACACAGATGGCGTGTGCCCAAAGCAAGTCCGACAACCACAATTAGAGTCGGATAGGCGTTTTGCTCTTTCGTACCAGTCGGCATTGATGACCGACTGCGGTGTGGCGTTTTTGGTTCGTCCTGATTCTCGTAGCTCACTGAGAGGAGCAAGTCTCAACGAATGACCTGGATTTGATGAGGTCTTGGAAGCAGCGCAGCGATCGCGAAGGGTGAAGAAGCACGATTGGCAACAGTACCATTGCTGAGCGATGAAATCGTGACAGCAATCACACCTTCCACAATTACCGGCTTTCCAGGGTTTCTCCTCGTAGGGAGCGTAAAAGTATTGGAGCGAGATCAGTGGACTCGTCATATCTTTGATTTTCCATCGAAGTCGATGTTTGCAGTTTTCGTTTCAATCTGAAAACATGCTGTGTTGTGTTCCGAGTCGATGGTAGTTACGATGTACAAGAATTGAAGGTCCAGCTCAGGAGGTCGATGACCACGGAGCTGTGGCTGCAAGCCAAGATGAGAGCTGCAAGATCCTCTGCATTAGTCTGAAAGGAGTCATTTGATTCGATGCCTTGAATACTTACACAGACAACACTGTCTTCGTATAGTATCACCCGCATGTTCATGCTTATTTTGTATCCAAAGCCCCGTTGTCAACATTTGATTGACCACGAAGACTTCAGTACAATCTTGTCATGTTGAGATGCTTGCCTAGATAACACGACTGTCCCTTACGACACGGGTCTACGTAGGACCGAAGAGGTAAACGCAAAGGCAATGATTCTTGTGCTAGTCGGTTTGGAACCGTCGAAAACAATGAGCACTACGGTATAGCATGAAAGGGTTTTGCGGGCTGCTAATGGCTTAATCCGTGCGTCAACAGGCAATTTTCGCCTTATTGGATGAGTCCAACTTGATGCCCAGTGAAGGGAGCTGTGCTTTTTTATCCTCTGACCTCCTTACTATTGGCATCAGAGTAGGACACCTGACTTATTAAGATGCCAATATTTTCAATCGCAACTCGGACCTCGTCTCCATCCCCTAGGACGACTTTTGGTTGTCGCATACATCCAATACCAGGCGGAGTGCCAGTGGGGACGAGCGTCCCTTTTTCCAGGGTGGTGCCTTGAGAAAGGTATGAGATGATGTAAGGAACGGAGAAGATGAGTTCACTGTCAGTCATTAGTAGCGATCAACAATAGCCAGCATATTGAGCCTCTCACTGTGTCCTTACCGGGTGCTGGAGTCCTGTACAGTATAATCCTTATTGTAAATTGTCCGTATGCGAAGATTGTGAGGATCTGACAGGGCGCCTGGGCTGACCAAAGTCGGTCCTGTGGGCGTAGACGTGTCAAAGCCTTTTGAGAAGGACCATTGACTACTCTTGAATTGCAAGTTGCGAGCGGAGATGTCGTTACAGCAAGTGAAGCCAAGCACATAGTCCCAAGCATCTCGCTCAGCTATGTCTCTTCCTGTTCTAGATAGGAAAAATCCCAGTTCTCCCTCGTAGTCGCTTGATCCGTCCTGGGCTATTCCTGGGATTGACACTTTCTGCGGAGATGGTCCCGTCAGCGATCGGTGTGGCTTCAGAAACAGCACAGGCTCGTCAGGGATTGGCATATTCGATTCCTTCGCATAGTCGCGGTAGTTCAGGCCAAGGCATAGAATCACAGGGACTTGATCAATGGACAGCGGGGATAAGAGCTGTACGTTTCCCGTCAGCAAGGTTCTGTCTGTCCAGATTCATTGCAACTTCCCTCCTGCACCGCATCTGTCACCTTGCCTTCAAAGACAGTGCCTGATACAACTCTCGCAGAGACCTTTCGTCCCGTGAAGACAGCAACACCGACATCAGGCACCACCTGACTATCGACTTGACCAAGGTAAATCAAGCCGTCTTCTTGTGCCTTGAAACGGATCAGATGGCTCCATGGGACAGGCATTTGGAATGTTAAGCTCTACGATCCCGGGTAAGAGGTTCGTAGAGTCATATTTAGGTACCTTGGTTTGCTCAACGAATGTATGACATATCAAGTCCGTTGCCGTCAAATGCCAATAGACTGTCCGAGGAGGGACTTTTGTCGCGTGTCACGGCCGAGATCCTCCGAGGTCGTGAAGCAGGACGATCAACCGAACTTCAATATACTAGTGGTGTCTGTTGGCCCACTGGCGTTTGAGCCACTTTGTCACACTCACTATGGTAACCGGTCTGGAAGCGCGAAGGGAGACAGGCGAGCCACTACGGCCAGCTCTTCTTCCAGTGGATCATCCGCTCTGTTACACTACGCTTCTCGGCGATTTACGTCCTGGTGAAACCGATGGCAATCACGCACAATCACTGGAAGACAAGGTCACTCATTTATGGGAACGACAAAGCATGGTGGACGTGCTGAACGAATATGCGTACTACCTAGACAGCTGTATGGTGGATGCAACGGCTCCGAAGGCCTGGGCGAGTCTTTTCACGGATGACTGCGAAGTCACGTATCCGTTTGGAAGCTGTCGAGGACGGGAAAAGCTGGCAAGATTTGGCATGGACGCTGAAATGCGCTTTTACAGGATGACAGTAAGTGCTTCTGCCACACGCTTCGGACTACGCCTGACATTGCCACAGCATCTCTCATCAAACTTCACTATCAAACTCACATCTCCAACATTCGCTTATGCTCGTTCGGTCCTGAGTGCTTCGCATGCTACCCACGCACGAGATCAGGGGGAGAATTTCTTCGAGGGCGGGTATTATTATTGGTGTCTACGGAAAGAGGGCGATAGGTGGAAGATTCACCAGCTGACGCTTGATGCGGTCTGGTGGTTCGGTGATTCTAACGGGTTGAATGAGTCTTGTGAGTGTCCGTGAAGGATAGTTCTACTTGATGTGATGACACTTGATGTTGTATTGAGAGACTGTGAAGGAGCTACTTCTAGTACAAGAACAGATGAATGCCAAGACTGTGTGAAAGTCCAGAGTATCAACTGCATTGCTGTTAAGTGGTTGCGTAAAGCAGCCATGACCAGTGCTGCATGCTACTTCAATACGGTGTTATCGGAATCTGTATTGGCTATATCACCATGTCGCTTTAGGCCAACCCGGATTGGATGAAAATTTGTCCCTATTCTCAAGCACCCAATCTGCGACCTCGTAACACGGTGCACACCATATTCGCGGATCGTGTGCAACGCGATTCACAACCTCCTCAAAAACAGCAAGCTTTTCAGACGAATCTTGGAGGATCGGGTGGAAGAGTACAGAGACATAAGCGTTCGACTCCACGGCTCTCTCGACTAGGTCAAGCATACCCCTTAGACACGCGTCTGGACCAAGGGAATCTCTCTGGACATTGTACTGTTGACGTAGGTTCGAGAATTGATCCATGTAGTAGAAAGCATCCACCGCCTCCCACTGAAAAGGGAGGATTGCAAGTCCATTCTCGACAGATGCTCGCTCAGCGGCTGGGCTGATATAACGCACGCCGTACTTGTGAAGTAGGCTACCTGTTTGCTCGTTGATCAAACCACCGGGAGGCCTGAAACCCTTGTACATACAGCCAAGATCTTGGGCCTGTGAGAAGCTCCGAGAAAAGACGTCGCGCTCCTCATGGGCAGATAATTGAGTCCAGTTTTCGTGCTGCCAGCCGTGCCATGCGATCTCGTGGCCGCGCTCCACGACATCTTTGGTGACGGCGCCATAAATGCCAATGCTCCAAGTCTCAAAAAAGAAAGTGGCCTTGACTCCGTGCCTCTCAAGAGTTTGTAGCACGTTCGGAAGGACTTTGAGCACCGACCAGTGCGTTCCTGGTGCCACGTTGGTTGGCCAGACCCCAGAATTGATCTCTTGCGCTTCTCCAAGATTGTCACAAGTGAAGCTAATGGCAACTTGCGCGCCTTTGGGCCAAGTCGAAGCAGCCATTCTCCTGTCGATGGTGAGGATGAGTGTGGTTTCAGGGGGACGCACCTTCTCTGACATCTCGGCTGTGTAATATACGAAAGCTGACGATTCTCGGAGTATCTCACCGGCCTTGCAAGAGATGGTCCGACTGTCCCAGGCTCAACGTTCGCTCTTTCGTCCGATGATAAAGACACTGCTGTATTTAATCCCTCCGCCGCGTCGTGATGCTCGACCGAGACCTTCACTGCCTTACCCTTCTTTGCAAACATGCCAGCACTGGAAACCTGTTCAAAGAACCTCCGACCCATAGAGTCTACTCTCCAGCCACGTGGACTAAATCACCATGCCTACGCAACCCTCGACATGGATAAAACACATCAGTTCTGGACGCATGTCATGGGTTGCAACTTCTTAGGAGCTTACAGCTTCTTAGATGAAGCCGGCCACGACAAGCCCATTCCCGACAAATACATCCATGCTCTCTATGGCATGGCCGATGGGTCCGCCCTGGCTTTCTTTGAACTCCAGAATGGTTACATCAAGAGCGATGATGGCATACCCAAATACACAAAGCATCTCGCTCTCTCGTGCGACAGTCTTGAGCAGGTCACGGCTTGGAAAGCGCATTGGGAAGCTTGCGGAATGGAAGTTCTGGGAGAAATAGATCATGAGGGTATTTGGCAGTCTGTGTATACCACGGATCCGTCCGGGGTGATCATTGAAATGACTTTCCAATCTCATCGCTTTGATGAGAACGACCACGTGGAAGGCTTGGAGGTTTTGAAGGCATGGCGGAGGCAGAAGGACCAGTACCTTGAATCGAAGGATGTCGTATAGACCGTGATAGGCAATTCCATAGGATTTTAATAGACGCTGGGAATGTTGTAACGATGTTCTGGGAGCGCGTAGCCCCTATTTCTTATACCGTAAAATTGCTTCTGAGACCATATCAGGGCTTTGCAACAGCGTATTATAGGGGCAAGAATGCATTATGCATTATACATTATGCAGTCCATGAACTATTATGGCAGGTTTTATCAGACGCCGGAACTAATGGACTCATTGCCACTTTCAACGATATGTAGCTGGTCCTAGTAGTTCCAATTCTTGTCTATCGATTCTATCTTCCACCAGGATATAGAACTTCAAAGACCCCATTACTACACATGAGCGAGCCGTTGATTAGACGTTTAGAACAGAAAAGTGCACAGCAAGTTCTTTCAAAGGCCTTGTTTTTGAAGCGAACGATTCAATCAACCCTTTCTCGCATCGTCAGACAACCCTTGAGCAATCCACTCTCTATTCCCACTCAGAAACTTCTCAAAGTCGGCCGAATTTTTAATCACTTGGTTAAGGTCCGCACCCGCTGGAATCTTGCGGCCCTTCTGCACAGCTGGACGAGCTGAAATTCGCTTGTGCCATCTTTGCAAGGTCGGAAACTCGGACACATCAATGTTGGTGAAGCCTAATGGATGGAAGGTGAGTGTTCGCAGTCTTCAGCTAGTCCTCGAGGCTAGGGACTTACTCGCGGAATCGACCCAGCACCACAGTGCAATGTCAGCAATGGTCATTTTGCCGCCAACAAGAAAATCAGTTGCAGTAGTCTCCAGATGCTTATCAACCGTGCGGTACAGTCGTCTAGTTTCGTTCTGATATCTGTCTATGGCATAGGGTAAAGGCTCTTCCGCCAGGGAGTATCGTAGGAAGTGATTAGCCTGGCCTTGCATGGGTCCTACACCAGCATTCTGAAAGAACAGCTAAGACGGCACCAATTCAGCGTAAGCCAGTCAAGTAGTTTGGGCTTTCATACGTACCCAGTTGCTGGTTTCGTAGTATTCCCTCGTACCTCTTGGATACGACAGCTTGTGGTGAGAGTCGTAACGATCGACCAAGTATTGTTGGATGCTACCCGATTCAAAAAGGGAAAAAGTTGCGTCGCCAAAGCTTTTATCTTTCATGGCTGGTATACGTCCGTTGGGGTTGATGGAGAGGAAAGCAGGGTCTTTGTGCGCCATATTTTTGAGGTCGACAACGGTCATGTCGTATGGTAGACCAAGCTCTTCCAAAGTGATAGAAATCTTGTAACCGTTCGGCGACTGTGCAGTAAAGAGCCGCAGATCGCATTGAGGTGTAGACATGGTAGAGGTAAGGGCGTAATACGTTTGAAACCGGCGACTCTGGAGCCTTACTATATAACCGCTTTCTCCTTTGCTTTCTCCTTTGGATCTTACTCTCACATTGCTCTCTTTCCCTCTCACTCTCTTAGTCGATCATGACAAACCATGAACATTCGATCGGATGAATCTTTCCATGAAGTGGATCTAGATCTCTCCGACGCATTAGTCCCTCCGAAGCCTTATTTAGTCTATCCGAAGCTGTAGTCTGTCCGAAGTTTTCGTCTCTCCGAAAGAGGAGTTTTGCCGTACTACTTCAAGCAAGTGGTTGTGTCGATTGAAATACAATCGTGAATTATAGGATCAACGTTTGTGACACGACCATCGATCATGGTTCAACTCTCACGATACAACATAGCCGTCTCACTCGCAGTGTGCCTTGGAGGAATCACCTATGGCTTCGCATTCGCTGTCTTTCCGGCCGTACTGGGGCAACCTGGATTTTACAGCTATTTCAATCTCGATCCTAGTGAGTTATCTTGAACAGCCCAAGACTTGATTTCCTTCACCTAACCGGATTGAAGATTCCGAACACACCGCAAGGTACCTGTGCGCTTCTACGTTGCGAGAAGTGCAATATTGACGGAGACTCATAGCATCCAAGGCGCAGTGAATGCTCTGTTCTCTACCGGGGCCTCGTTTGGCGCCTTGGTCCAAGCCCCTCTGGCAGACTGGCTCGGAAGAAGACATGCTATGCTCACTGGAGCCATATTCGCTGCAGTGGGCGGCGCGTTGGCGTCAGGAAGTATTCACTTGGCCATGCTGATTATCGCTCGCTTCCTTCAAGGATTCGGTGTAGGTTTGTTGATATGTCTCGTATCTCTGTACCTGGCCGAAACTGCGCCAGCTAGGCATCGAGGGTTGCTTGCGTCCATGACTGTCACAAGCCTGGGGCTAGGTTATTTGATGTATGTCTTTGTCTTCAAATATGGATGTCCGCTGACAGTGTGGCCATAGTTCTTTGGCAATCGCCGTTGGAACCTACAAATCAACGAACCCCAGCGTCCAGTGGCGTCTACCATTAGCATTGGCCTGCGTTAGCCCTTTATGCCTAGGTGTCTCTCTTCTCTTCGTTCCTTGTATGCCTTGCGCCGTTTCTTGCCCAATGCATGATGATGCGACTGATTTTTCTTTGCAGAAAGTCCACGATACCTGATCTGGGCCGGAAAGACTGAAGATGCTTGGGACGTGCTTCGAAGGCTACATCGCGATCCAGCGGACGACACGGACAAGGAAGCGCAAGAAGAATATTTCCAGATAATCGCTCAGGTCGCGCTCGAAAAGCAACAGGACACATCATATGCGAATCTGCCCCGGCAACCATCGTTGCGAAAACGCTGCATCATCGTCATCCTCTTGGGGTAAGTTCACGTTGCATGTATAGGTTTGCCGCTGCTATTACTTACTGCTAACTCTTGTTGCGTCCCAGTTTTGCCACCCAATCCACCGGAGCAAGTTCAGTGTTCCCAACAGTCTTAGACCTCGTCGCCTAATCAACTGACAGGTTCTCGGGATTACGAACTTTCTAGTCCCTATATTCAACAGTCTAGGCGTCATCGGTGTGCAGCCCCTCGTGTATCTTGTGATATACAGTGTTTGCGGCAACACGTCAGCATGGGTCAACGCCTTCGTTGTGGACCGTGTTGGCCGGAGACGTATGCTTCGTAAGTAAGAAGGGTGCCACCTATATGGATGTGTTGCTTACTTTCCGTCTTCAGTCCTTGGATTCCCTGCGGTCGCTGTCGTGCTCTTGATCGAGGGCGTTTTGCAATCACAATACCTGGGAAGCTCTAATCATCCTGGCCAGGTGGCGTGCTTGGTCTTCATTTTTCTCTTCATCGTGTGCTACCAAATCAGCGAAGCTCCCATCTTCATCTGGGCCGCGGAAGTGTTCCCCATCGCCTACCGATCCACGGGCATTGGCCTCAACTTCTTCGGCTACTCTGTGGGTGCGATTGTTTGGACGGCTCCCGCCGGGCTTGCTTTCAAAGAAATGTAAGCTTTACGAAATGCCCTTCACTCTTACCAAAGCAACTGACGTGCCGGCCACAGGCGATGGGGTTTGTACATCTTATGGATGGGCCTCTGCGTGATTTGTACTGTTGTGATATATTTCCATCTTCCGGAGACAACTGGAGTGGCACTAGAAGACGTGTCCGCGCTTTTTGGCGACCATGTGGTAAATGACGCCTTGAGCGAGGGAAAGGTGGACGTTGTGAGCAAGGATAAAGTTGCCGGGACGCACGTGGAAGTGAAGGATCATCTCCTTCCAGTGGCCTAAATGAATGTTTACGCCTCGGTAAAATGTACTTTCAGGCCACCGCTTCTCGGGCTGATAAGAAAAGACAAATTCGGAGGATCTCTAGTTTTGGTTACAACACATATTCTGCGCCTAACATCCATCTCCACCGTTAAACCAATACAGAATTGCTCCAATTGCGGGGCCGTAAGCGCCGGTGCTTACAATGCAGCACAGTGCACCCCTGCAGTCTTTGTCCAGCAACCTCCACGACTTCTTCGATATCATTCGCCTCGAGTCAGAATTCTACCATGGACAGAACGTCGCGCCCTGATGTCGCTTGTGATGTTTGCAGAAGGTGCTGTGCCCAGTTCCCGATGAGCCCGTCCCAGCTGACCTCTGAGTGGTAAAACGCAGGCGGAAAGTAAAATGGTTGGTGTTCTCGCAATCCGGAATCCAGGACTCGAGCTTGCCATCGTTCTAACACGTCTTTAATCAGTAGTCGAGACCGTCCATCCTGTGCCTCATGTGCTGCGTCCAGCCAGACGTGCTCGTATGCCTCCTTCGTGGGAAAGCCTGGGCCGAAATCTAGCACTACAAGCCAGGTGAAGCGCACCTCCCGCCAACGTAACCAGCCCGCTGACGCTCTTAGACAGTCATTCTAGTGCCAGCCCTGGACAAGACTCTGTACCTCAAGATGTTACTCCTCCGCAGAGCTGGGAGGCGAGTGGCTTCGAATCCACAATTGACGACAGTATGCCAACGCAGAACGACACCACGGCCACCACCGCAGAGCTCTACGTAGATATAGGAGAGTCCGCATTACTATCGGACGCAATGCTGCCGACGCACAATATTTTCGGGCAGATACGTGGATTTGTTGAGACGGCCGACCCTCAGCGAAGATATGCATGGGAGCATCTCGGGGTCTCCTTCGAAATATACAAGTGTCTGTAAGTACGTCCTCAAGATGCTAGATGTGGCGTACAGCTCACACATTCGAGCATTGAGTTGTACTTCGAGAACATGTCGACCTTCTCGCTATTTCATAAGCCAACGTTCATGACCATGATCCATGACCACGAGCCGCAAGTCGAGACGGCAGCTTTGACTGCCGCCATGTTCATCTTCGCCAGGCGATTCTGGGACGAAGGTTCCAGAACACACAGCCCTGCGTTACTTGACAGTGGCATTGCAACGGTGCCCACCACCGCGGCATTCCATGGGATGGCCCGACGGCTGGCTACAGACTGTCTAGCTAAACACGAGTCGGAACCCCCGCCTCTGTGTATTCTGCAAGCACTCATTCTCATTGCATTCCATGAACTCGCTCGAGATGTCCGTGGCGTGGCCTGGAGATCGCTTGGAGAATGTGTGCGACTCACATACGAGATGGAACTGCATCTCCTCGATGCCTACAAGGCCAATCACGAAGCTGCTACGAGAGAAGACCTTTCCCTCCAAATGATCCTCGATGAGGAGCGAAGAAGAGCTTTTTGGGCTGTTTGGGAACTCGATGTCTTCGGAAGTACGGTCCGGCGGATGCCCAATGGCTTGGATGCGACTCACGTACAGACACTGCTACCAATCTCGGATGGCGCATGGTTCTCCAGCAGAGCCGAGGAGAGTTGTCACCTGAGCCTCGAACCTTGCGAATGCATCAGGTTGCTGGAGCAATCGGGCAATTCTTCTGGAAGGCCTGGTACATCGTATTGAACTCCATTATGCGCAAAGCCCATCTGCTGTCTTATCGGGAAGGCATTTCTGGTACTTTGAATGCAGATCAGCATTTTAGACATGTTGATGCCCAAAATATTGCCCATCAAGAGAGTACACGGTCCTCTCGTTGTTCTCCTCGAAAGACGCGCCTAGACTTACAGGAGACGACGGTCGCTCTCGCACGCTTCTCCAAAAGACTGCCCAGGCAGCTCACGTACGAACAAGAGTATCTCGGATTCCATACTTCCAAGCATGGCCAATCTACAATAGCAATAGATTGTGCTAAACATACCATCTTCGTCATGACACAACTCGCAGGAATGATGCTTCATCACTACGAAGTGTTCTGGGTCCAGTCGGACGCAGAAGAGACTGCTTTACACGCGAACAAGCGAAAGAAGCCCAAAAACAACCGAATTGTCAACACGACAGCCTTGGGGCACTATCTGGAATGTTCGAATAACATCTTGCGCGTCGTTCGTAACAGCAGTCCATACCACGTCAGGTACGTGAACCCGCTTTTCGCCAGTACCATTTGGCTGGCTGCCGCAGCTCAAGTCGTGAACAAGACTTTTGAGCCTGACAAGGCACTGCTGGCGCAGTCAAGATTCGAAATTCTGATATACAATTTCGACAACTATGCATCGTTCTGGAACACGTCGGGCGGCCTTCGCGAGAAGCTCAATGCACTGGAGCACAGAATGAGTAGAGTTCACAATCGTGTCGAACTCTCATCAGAGGCCGTCGCTGCTGACGAGAGTCATACCCCTTCAGTCCCTCTCGATCTGACTGAGCCACACACTTTCAATGATGCGGACATGGATTGGTTAACTTCTTGTTCTGCCGACTTCCTAAGTGAATTCTATCATACCGGCCCATTTGGATTACCTACAGACATCTCAAATTTGGACCGGTCAATGGTAGCGTCAAACGAATTAGACGCTCTGTCGGCTGAAAGTGCTTTTACTAGTTGAATCCAATCGCTGAGACTCGAGCCATGTTCAGCTCTATTAAGGGGGCTCTCCTCCCTCTCTGTTACACCCTTCGCCACACACTGTACTACTACGCTCCCCCGGCTCGACGCACTCATCGCCACTACTACAAAGTGTGCCACGTGGACGGCACCTACATCTTATGCGCACTGCATTGCTGTACGTAGTACTGTGATACTATAATCTATAGAGTCGCTAACCTAAGTGCACCTAGAAGTTTTTAGAGGCAACAATGACTATCAACTTCTGCGCCGACTCTTTCCTCAAGCTTGGTACAAATTTGCGCTCAAGCCGGCTTGTGTATAATCAGCCAGCACAGTCTCAACAGTCCTATTGTCTTTTCGAGTAAGTGCCCAGGCAAAGAAAGAACCCTCATCATTAGACCTCTGCACGTTCTCAAAATCAACGACACCAACGTTGGTAACTTTCTTCCTGCTATTATCGTACAGAATTTGTTGTGTGGCTTGGAAGAACTGCGCCGTCGTCGTTGGCTCCTGGTCGCAAGGCTTGAACAGCATCAATGAGCCGTTGGTGTTGAGATTTGGATTCGTCAAGCAGTCGCCATTCTCAGGCCTGCGGATCTGAACGTAATTCGAGTACGTTGTGTAGCAACCGCCGTGAGAGCAAGATGATTGCGTTTGGTTGGTCGTGAGCCCCAGAGAGGTGACATTGCAGGCAAATGCGCTGAAGGCCACCGCAGTCTTATTACTTAGATAGAAGTAGTTATCATGGACTGTTGTATTTGCAGGGAGCGTAGGTGCGTGGAATCCTCGTCCGTTGTAAGGAACATCGGTCGGGTTCTAACAAAGCAGTCAGAATCGCAGGCTTAGCACTTCGATTCGAGGCAACTGACATTGTCGTAGAAGCTGACATGAAGCTTGTTGCTTTTGAAGCCGTAAGGGACAAATTCCTTGCAAGAAACGTCGGCTTCTCGTTGATAGATTTTTGCTTCTATCGAGGCGGCTGCACCAAGTGTTAAGAGGGCAGAGACAGAGAGGAGTAGCTTTGACATATTGCCAACAGTCAACCTCAAGCAACTCTTTGACACTGAATTGCTTTTGCAAAGGTATAAGACGTCCTCAGAGTCAAGTACCTCTACGCGGACATCGCAACTTGAAGTACTGATTCATGATCGGTGCAGTCTGTATTAGTTCTATAGCGCTGCGTTGAGAGTAGCGGAGGTTTCAATGTTGTTGAGATGCTTAGGCTCAGGCTTAGGCTATGCTAAAACATTGGCTTTGACCCGGTCCCAGAATCCCTTCCTTTATGGCATAAGACCAAACTATCTTGCCCAAGCGACGTTAAAATATTCCAAACTTCAAGTCGAGGATTGGTTTGGCTCACGTTTTCACCGATCAATCAATGTCAGAGCGTTTCAGTAGTGCAATATCGTTGCCGGTCCAGTACTGCTCCACAAGCACCTCTCAAAGCATGCCACGCTGCTTTATCTCCTCGATAGTATCAACCATCAAATCGTCACCTTCATCCGCCCTACGTTTGATCTCTACGTAATGGCTTTTCAAGAATTCAGCTTCTTTACCAGCGATTGGCACTGGCAACCCCGCTTCAGTTCCAACGACATCGGACGCAAGAATAAAGACAGAGTGCAGCTTTCGTCGTCTCGTCTCAGCTTTGCCTTCCGACGCGTGCGGTTCCACGACAGTTCGATCCCAGGCGGCTATGATGTCGGTGGCCAGCTTCTGGAGCTGCTCTTTCGTCCTGTTGCCCAGTCGTACATGGGCAATAAGATGGTTGCCCTGGCGCTTTTTGCCAGCAATGAATTGCACTTGGGATGTGATGTTCGTGAATGCCACGTTCACGAAAAGGCTGGGCACTCCGAATGATTCGGTGTGGATTGTTGTGACAGCGCGTTGGAAATCGTCATATTGATCGTCGGTCAAGGGCACAACGTGGAGGATGTCGTATCTTGGCATGATATGTATAGGGTGAAGTTTGGGAGTACGATGAATCTCGAAGTTAAGGATTTGCGGATCTGGATGCGAGGGCTGAATCTACTGTTGGAACGGATATTGAGTCTATGGAGCTGTCTCGGGTTTGCACGGCTCTGCTGATGCCTTTCTATGCCTGGCCTAACTATATGAAGCAGGTAACCTGCCCCATTCGGAACCCCTGAAGCTGACATAGACTACGTCTCAAAGATCACCGCAAGTCTCTGACTTCGTGCCAACATTTACCCTGCTCATTCGCCCTTGAGTTGTGACCTGCACACGCTGATTCAGTCGATGTGTTTACCACCCAACAGTCTTCTGTCCGGGAGTTGAGCAAGCCCGCTTGCATTCTGCTCGGGCCTGTAACAACTGGAACAGCCTCTCCCCACCGCCTCCATACTTACTCAGCTGCTAATGCATCTTCCGATGGGCACTCTGCACTGCATCTTCGTGGAGAATGTGACCCTTGGCAAATTTTGATGATGAAGTCAAGGCCAACGTTCTGAGGTACCAAACCTCTGCCTGACATAGTACTTCCTCACGAAGTAAGCACCAAGAACTGAGAGGGCAGCCTCGAACGAGAATCTTACCAAGCCCTGAGTCTAGTAACGATCAAGTTTTTTCGCGTCTGATAACCTGCAGACTTCTACAAGGAACGCAGGATGGCCTTTGTGCTCGATCAAGATGAACCACCGCACCTGAACTTCAGAACTTTCGTCAATGCTCTCAGGGCTGATGGCGACCTCGCAGACATACACCAAGAGTGTGATCCCTATCTTGAGGTGGCAGCAATCACACGCCATGCATCTGAGACGAGATCTGAAGCGCCACTCTTCCACAATGTTAAAGGAGCCAAGGACGGCCTTTTTCGTATCTTGGGTGCACCTGGATGTCTTCGTCGCCCGGGAGAAGACGAGTTCGGGCGTATAGCTCGACACCTTGCTTTGCCGCCCACATCAAGCATGAAGGAGATCATCGATTATCTGGTTGCTGGCACAGAAGTGGAACCAGTTGACCCTGTCAGCGTTCCTACCGGCCCGTGCAAAGAAGTCAAGCTGTTCGACATAGACCTTACTGCTTTGCCGTCACCCACATGCCACTTGAGCGACGGTGGGAAGTACATTCAGACTTACGGAATCCACATCGTCAAATCACCGGACGGCAAATGGGAGAATTGGGCCATCTCTAGGGCAATGATACATGACAAGACTCGTTTTGTGACCGCGATGATCTGGCCCCAGCACTTGTGGCGGATTCATGAGATGTGGAAAGCTATCGGCAAAGACTGTCCACGGGCGCTGGCGATAGGCGTGCCACCTGCCGCACTATGGCTGGCGCAGCTCCTCTCCCAGACGGTGTATCCGAGCCGGGGTACATTGGTGCAATGACCGGACATCCAATGAAGGTGGTGAAATGCGAGACAAACGATCTTCAAGTCCCAGCCAACTCAGAGATGGTCTTCGAGGGCACTATCGACGCCAATGCTTTGGGAGACGAGGGGCCTTTGGGGGAGATGCATGGCTATTGCTTCCTCGGCCATTCGCAGAAAATGCCGCTGCTCAACGTCAAAGCAATCACGCACCGTAAAGATGCAATCCTGCCAATGTGTGTCTCTGGCAGGTCCGGGGACGAAACCCACACCATTCCCTCGCCCACTCTCGCTGCGAATATGATCGTCGCACTTCGACGCGCAGAAATCCCAGTACTGGATGTCGCGGTGCCAATCGAGACAATGATGATCTGGACAGTCGTCCAGGTTCCCCTGGATGCTTTCGGCTTGCAAGGCTGGACCAGCGACAAGATTTGCCGGGAAATTGGTAGGGTACTGTTCGCATCGAAACCCGGGACCTACGTCCACAAGATCTTGGTGGTTGGAGACGACATCGACATCTACAATTGGGACGATGTCATCTGGGCATATTCGACGCGTTGCCTTCCTACTCGTGACGAGATCCCTTTCGAGGATGTGGTTACCTGGGTGTTACTGCCATCAGTCGCTCAGTCGGAGGGTCGAGCAAGTACGCACGGCGGAAAGGTCGTGTGCAATTGCATACTTCCTTCTGAGGAGCGAGGACAGCCGGGGCGGATTTCAAGGGAGCTTTTCCTGCTGAGGTGCAAGAGAAGGTACTTCGAGAATGGGGTTCTCTTGGCTTTCGTGATCGTACGAAGATTGCGTGTTGATATAGCACGCTAAGATAACTAGATTTGTTGAAACGGCAGGTCTTCAAAGTCTCTAAAAGTGTATGACACACCTCTTCTGTGGCTTTAGAATCGTGGTCAACGTCTTCAGATGCCTTCGCATATACTACTCGAAGCGTATTATTATCGCCGCTATGTTGAGATACAGTGCACCTGTTACGTGGATTGATATTGACTATGGAATTTGCTTCAATCACCAGAAGTCCATTCTTTTGCTCAAAGGCTCCCAACCCAATGAACGTACGGCCTAGAGCCAGCTACTACGCTATGCTCAATCCTTTTCCCAACCCTTCCACCTCTGAAATGCTTGAGTATCCAAGTCGACCAGATCCAGCGTCCGACCAATCCACTGATCAATCAGATCATCAATCGTATCTGGACGGGTGTAAAATGCCGGCACCGGGGACGTTATGACCCCACCAGCCTCCGTAACCGTAGCCATATTGCGTAGATGAATCAGACTGTAAGGCGACTCTCGCACGGCCAATATAAGTCTCCGCCGCTCTTTCAACATCACATCAGCCGTTCGCGCAATGAGATCCTCGCCGTAGCCTGCGGCGATAGCGCCCAAACTTTTGGCGCTGCACGGCACGATGATCATGCCATCGCACTTGAAAGATCCTGATGACACTGGCGCTGCCATGTCGTGCACTGAGTGTGTGTGATCTGCCAGAGCGCGGACGTTTGCCGGGCTGTAGTCTGTCTCGTACTTCAATGTCGTCTCCGCCCAGTGCGACATTATGAGATGCGTCTCAACGTTCAATCCACGTAGGGATTGCAATGTTTTTATCCCCAAGATCTGTCCAGTGGCTCCGGTCATGGCCACGACAATCTGCTTGCGCGCCTGATCATGCCCTTGGTTATGCGTCATGGCGCGCTTGAAGTTGCAGCGGTCAAAGTGTGGCAGGTTCCAATGGTATTTGTTATGATGGGATGGTGACTGGTAGATGTTGTTGAAGAAGCTGCAAAAGTGTGCTTTGCAGTGCTAGAGTGGAAGTTATCGTCTGAAAGCTACTGTCTACCTCTTTGTACTGACGATCGAGATGTCCACCGTCACTACGAAGATCCATCGGCCTGGCCATTGGCATTGGCATCGGAGTGCAGTCGCAGCCCATGGGCAGCTGCTCAGACGCGGCATCCATTTGCTGTAGTAAGTCCGTGCTAAAGTCTCCACAGTTTAGAAGCCTGCAATATACAGCCGAGTGGGCATTCCAGCTGACAAAGGAATATTTCTTCGTCAGATCTTCTTTGCGGAGGCTCGGCTGTTGCACGAAGGCTGCAGAACTTCCGAATCTGGCAGTTCGCCTGCCTGATATGGTAACAGTACGTGCTAAGTGAGAGCGTAGCACAGAATGACATATGAAAAGTATCGTTTAGCAAGGCTGATGGAGTATTTCGATCGTCTCATGGGTTGCTTCCTCAGCTTTCATGCATCTGCTATTCGTGCCCACGTAGCATGAATCTCCAAAGTGGAAAGCCGCTCCAGTTTCTCCTCATCGACCACGCCATGAGCCCGCACTGCTCTAAACCTTTCTGATGCTTCGATCCTATCAAGATGAATCGTATGATCTCTATCCATCGCTGTACCTTCTAAATTGTCGATCGCCTCTTGGGCCTCCACATCAGTGGCGAACCTGACAACAGCAATTCTGTAATACGCATGAGCTGTGCAGCAAACGACCTACGCTGCTTTCCTTACCCGAGAGTCATGTTATGCCGATCAACGGGCCAATACATCTTCGAGTCGACACTCGGGCTCTCCTCTCCGAGTTTTCGGAGCAGAAACCGGCGCAAGACAGGAATGGTGTCTGATGTGACAAGTGGTAGGCCGTCGAAGAATGCTAGTGTTCCACTTGACATTTCGTTCGTCAACCAGACTATATATTTGAAGATGTTGGGAGAATTTGTGGCGCAGCATTCTCTTGTTCATGTGAACTCTTGTCCATGGACAACCCTGCGCACTGACATCATGTACACGATCACATGTATGACTAACCCGATTGGGTAGTTCCAAGGGTTAGCGACTTTTGTGCCCACCAAGGCGAGCCGGGCGAAATTGCCATTCCTTCCCATTCGCTTTCGCATATGCAAGCGCGTGATAGCCTGGGTAAGTGAATGTTAAGTATCAGCGCCGGAGACCAAAGTCTCAAAGGGAACGAGTCGTTTTGAAGTAGTTTCCGGCAACTTCGTCTTACCGGCTCCACATACTAGGGAAAAGCATGTGTAGTTACTGCAATCGAGCCACACGCATTGAGGGACCGAGGGAGCGTGGGTCATTGCGAGTCTGGTCACATCAAAATGATGTGACATCGCGGCGCGTCGCTCCGAGACTGCGTACCTACTAGGTCACAAGTAGGGCAAAAGAGGGCGCGAAACAACGACATGACAAGGAAAAAACGAACAACTAAGCTCAACAGTAGCATCCCTAGGATCTGGACGCACCGTGCTCGCTTAGGAAATGTCGATCTAAAATCCTGGTATGGACAAACGCTACTGCGAAAAGTTTGAAGGGGCAAATCTCCTAGCCTTTTCGAACGTACACATTGTGAGATGTATGCTTACAGTCCGAGCTATTCACAAGACCTACCGACCGTTCGTCACATGGCGTAATGCCAACAAGTAAAGGCAATTAGCGTGAACCACTCAGCACCCGCGGAGATATCATTACGGCACACGTGGCTAAGATCGATCATTCCATTACCCTCGTCGCGCCTGCATGCCTATGCTTGGCAGGTTAGTACCTACAGTCGAGAGGAACATTGAACTACGGTGCAAGGTGGCCCGAGCTTCAGGAACACCAAATCATCTACAGAAGTATGTAGGGTGCATTAGAGGAAATACCGAGATCGGATGCTTTCAGCGCACTGGTCCTTGCATTAGCCTCCTTACCTACGTCTGCGAAGATCGCAGCGAAGACTGCAGCTAAGCTCGCAGAAGATGGTGGACTCAAAACTTCTTGGCAGGATTGGTTGGATCAATCCCACGCGGAAACACGAGCCAGCGACATTGAAGGCTGCGCTCGAATGGAATTAGTTCTACAACGCTGATCGAAATTAGCCGCGCTGCCAATTCGTTAGATTTGCGATCTAGTCCTGCCCGAACGCGTCACAATCCTTGCGCAACTTTAAATTCGCTGCATGTCTACTAGGATGGATACGCTTCATTCGCGGATGTGACTTCATTGAGCACGCTTGAATTGTGCTCGATGCCTCGCCATGGTCTCATGTGCTGAGCAAATCTAAGTTCTTGACTGTCGTCTTTGTACGCTAGAGATCTCGAATTTGCACCCATCGGAACATTTGTACGACAGCGTTGTTGAACACTATCTTTAGTATCGTCTATGGAAAGACCTGTCTTTAACGACATTGTACTAGTCGCCCCTTGTCGTGTTGAACTTTCGGGTAGCGTACCTCTTCTCTCCCCACATGAGAGACTTCGAAAACCACCCTCCACATCATATCGAGGATTTTTCTCTATTCGGAAAGTGCCAACCGCTAGCCTCCCGGGTAAACAATCGATATGCTCAGGCCATGGCAAGCCACTCCATTTTGGGTTGCCAACACACCCTATTTACTCGCAGTTGACGAAAGGGTCACTGATGGGACCGGGACCTGTGTAAGTGCACTAACTCGTTGTGTCAGTAAAAGGTGCACGCCAACAGCGCGCGCGTACAACAATACCGATGTGAGGCAAGACCCCTAGGATTTCGTGTCAGTCAAAGAATTGGTGCTGTACTCGGCTTGTATCAAAGAGAACTTACAGCAGTACACTCCATGGTT
Organism: Zasmidium cellare ATCC 36951; assembly: GCF_010093935.1. Lineage (NCBI taxonomy): Eukaryota > Fungi > Ascomycota > Dothideomycetes > Mycosphaerellales > Mycosphaerellaceae > Zasmidium > Zasmidium cellare. Next base: position 460,611 of record NW_022986963.1, read on the forward strand.
CCTCCGTCGACGTTGCAGATCTGTGGATCGGAGGGGTTGCACGTGCCAGTATCCTGTGCCATAGCATACGGCAAAAGTGCAGACATGCAGGCCAAAATCGCGATCGAGATAAACTGCATTTTCGGTCGAAGAAGAAGTGTATGCTGAGCTTAAAGGCGACTGATTGTAGAAGATTCTTGATCTGCTTTCCCTTCAATGTGGGAACAAGCTACGGGCGAAAAGCTCTTACTTATACGTGTATGTATCGATGCTCGCGAGGACGAACGCTTGTTGTCGACGTTGCTAGAACTCATTGTGTCCGGTACTGCAACGCAGAACACTCACGCAACTTAGCTTTTGCAGAGACAAAAGCTTTAGAACAATCCCATTAGCACCTTCGATGATTGCCAAGTGGTAACTGCGAATGTCGCTTGCCAGTAGCAGTGACGATCGCAGATGAATTTCCATCTACAAGCGACAGTGCAAGCTAATCACATGGGTCATCCGTATTGCATATTTCAAACACTATTCTCCGGATTGAAGGTTTGCAACACGTCTCGTCTAGTGTATACGTCGTTGGACTGCGAATGTAGCTGCGGAAACGGCAATAATGTCGATGACCGAAAAATTTTACGACGCTGAGAGCAATTCCCGCGGCGACGTAATGTCATTTCGGAGACAGTCCCACAAGGCCAAACTCACAAAGCCCTCAGGAGTCACCTTCGCCTTCACCCGCACCAACAAACTCCATAACCAATCCTCCCTTCGTATTATACTTCGCCGTCTCCGCCTCCCGCTCAGGAATCAACTCCCATCCCCATTCGCCCTCAACGCCTCCCCAAGCGTACACCTCCCCACATCCACAAACCCAATCCCCTCATACAGCCCCCTTACCTCCTGATGATCCCGCTTGATCATGATCCTTACCCTCGCCGGTCCTTCCCTCTGCGCAAAAGCAATAGCTGCCGTGATGAGGACCTTCGCGACGCCCCGCCCTCGTGCGCTCGGATGGACGTAGAGAGCGTTCATCTGCCAGCGAGACTCTGTGCCCGAGCCGAGACCTTGGACATCGCTGATTTCGAACTCCTCCTTCTCGACAGGTCCAAGGAGGGTCACTTTTCCAATCCAACCTGCTTCTTCCCAAGATGTCCCGTCGTCTGTGAGGTCCACAGCTACGAATGTGTTTATTTCCGGACGAGCGAGACGGCTCTGCCAGTCGTGCGGCGAGAATTTTGATTCGATCTCGTAGGTCGAGCTGAGTGCATTTGGAGACTCCTCGAGGGCAAAGAGTCGTAAAGCTGCGAATTTGGAGGCCTGCAAGGGAAATGTTGCGCTTGATGGCGAGAGGCGGTGGACCTTGGTTCGTGAGTTGGGATCCATTTGAGTCCGCGGGTTGCAACTGATCGCGTTTACGTGTGCTGTTGAACAGGCGGGTCCGTTTGATTCGAAGAGGTCAAGTCTCGTGCTGCGAATGTCAACGACTTCGAGGTTATAAGTGCGATTGCTGATTATTGATCTTCATTCACCGCAACATTGGACTTGTATATGGTGTGATCTCCGAGCCATACTTCATCAATTGATGAACAAAGGACTCGTAAGGGGCGCACTGGGGCGACAATTCCAGTTTGAAGGGCGATTGTCCCAGGGGGTGGATTCATTGCACTCAACACCATCGATAAATGTTATGTGGAGTCGATCTACTACAGAATGGAAGGCTCTATAAATATCTTGTTTGGGTACCATCACAATCTCCTAGATCCTTAAAGAAGAGATATAATCGAGCTTCGCATTGATCGCTTCGATCCACGTTCAAGGATACTTGATTTTGGGCAGATTGTTGGCGGCATATTCCAGCTTGTCCAAATTGTCCTTGACGGTCGGCCAGCTCTGCGGTTTCTTGATGGAATTCCGATATGCTACTTGAGCAGATGCAATGCCGTCTTTGATCCACTTGCTGGCGAATTCTTCCATGGTCCGGAATTGTTTTCTGTGAACAACTTTAGCACGTAGCGCAATCACGATGAATCAAGTGACCAACTCTATGAATTTGTCCCACGCGTTAGCAAGGCCTTTCGGCGACGACGACGGCGCCGTCGCAAGTCTTGTTTCGATGTAAACAAGCTGCGTTCTTACGTCCGCGATCTCATTGCGCAGCCTCTGCGAGACCTCGGGCGAGGTCAGGTACTCGAATACAGACGCTATAGCTTTCAGGTACTTCAGAAACGCGGCAGAGGGTCCACAATTCTGGATCCATTCGTTGATGGCCTTCTCGAACTTGACCTGGCTGGCCGGGGCAACGCCATCCCAGATCCTCGCTTTCACGCTGTTGATCTCGTCTCGACAAGCAACGAAGTTCTCACGGTTGTAAGACGATCCGAGGGCCTCGAAGACTCTGTCATTTGGAACCTTTGAATCGTACGGCGCCTTAGGTAGAGGCCCCCGTGGGACTACAGGTGGAAGGAATGGTGGAAGATTCGGTTTGAGCCATTGGTCGATGAAGAATTTGGACGGGATCCTCATTGCATTGTCAAGAAACTTGTCCCAAGTACGGAATCTTCCCGATTGTGCGGCCTCCAAGAAGGCCCCAATGGTCTGAAGTTCGATGATGTGCTCCGTAACGTAGGGCTCTGCAGCTTTGGCCGGGAAATGTTTCACCTTGGTGTTGCCGCAATCTAAATCGTCAGAGTAGTCGAAACTGTCTGCGTAGACATTTGTGCCGAGTTTGCCTGAATACAGCTTTCCAATGGAGGGATAAGATCGTGACTGGATTACAAGACTGGTGCCGTCCTCGAATTCGACTCGGAAAGGTTCGCGCTTTGCGCGGCTGCTCTCGAGGTCGATTCCCTCGTCGTCAGGGTCGTTGATCTGGCCTGCGTAGTCCAGGTCATCGCAGCTTCCGGCGTCGAGACAGATGGCGTGCATGCATTCGTCTTCATCCTCGCACTCGCGTTTCCGCTTCAGACAGGCCACGACGCCTTTGCCACCATTTAGAACCGCTTCCTCGGGTACAATCTTGAGCTTCGGGCCTTCGTTTGAGATCTGCTTGCCTGCCAGCTCCCTGATGAGGTCAACTGGCGATAACCGATCTTGAACTTCGTTCACTTTCTCGTCCCAGTCCCAGGGACGAAAGAAATTTGCGCTTCGGTTGTAAGAAAGACCAGTTGCGATGTTTCAGTCCACAGCCTTGCCTGGAACGCCCCCAAGTCGACATTTCTCGTCGATTCGTTGCCGATCCTAGAGTTGGTGTTTGAGGAATCAGAGAAATGGAAACCTGCCGTAACATTAGCCCCGGATGCTACATTGTCAGCAATCATTCTTGGGGTTTCACTACTCACCGTTATAAGTCGAGAACGATCCATCAATGAAAGCATTCAGTAGCTTCCCATCTGTTCCAAACTTATTGATCGTGATGTTGAGTCCAACCACGGGCCTGAGACCAACCGTGAGATTGCCAGAGCGGCCAACAGATGCCACCAACCCACTAAATTTCTCACTCTGAGCTTCCTGCTGCAGCTTCGCAGAGCCATCTTCAACAGCTTTCGGCCAAGCCCCGACCATCCGTTCACTGCTGCTGGCATGGACGCCTGTCGTGAAGTTTCCAGTGACTTCAGTGTCGGCTTCCAGGAGTACATCCACCTGGAAAGTTGGTTCAATGGTAATGACGCCGGGATGCCGAAATATGTCGCTCGTCAATGGCGGAAACAGCGGCCCTTCAATGTGCTCCAAGTTAAGATCCCCCCGAAGAGCAAAGTCAAAGTAGGCGTCTGCTTCGAAAGAGGTGCTCATGTATGCATTGACTTCTTCGATGTCCAGAACTGGAGATATGGTACCGACGATTGTGATTGCGAACTGGGGCGTTGCATCGATTCGACCTCTAGAACGTACTTCAGCATATGCATCTTCATCGTCGCACGGAGCAACGCCGGCGAAAATAGTCTGATCTAGGTCTTGAGTGAACGAGGTGCCGGCTGTCCCACAGGTCTTGATCCAGTCAGTAAATGTCTGATCCCAATGCTTTGGATCTGTGCTGTAGAACCGAGCGACAGCCGCTCCCCAGTAGGCATCGCAGTTCGCATAGTCGACTCTGAAGTAGATGTCGCCGCTGTCACGCTTCGCCAGGCTGAAATCATAGTGGAATGATAGTTGACTGACAGTTTTGTTGCTGAGCGTGGAGAGTCGGCCAGGCAAAGTTTGGTTCGTAGCACGCTCGAGGTTGTGCAACACAACATAGGGAGCAGGGCCGCAGTCGTCGGGTAGTTCCAAGATGGTTCCTTCCACGCCACCTTTCATGAAGTTGTTGCAGTCCGAAGTCGCAATGTCATCCGCCGCACACACATATCGTAGCGTCTGCATCCCCTCGGAACGCAAATGGTCGCAATCAATGAAGATCAGGTCGGAAGGTGAACCATCTCGCTTCGATTTCCCACTCGCCACAGCCGACTGTGGACCATCAATGACCACCAGACCAAACCCACGAGCTTCCGATATGTCTGACGCAGCGGTCTGATCGAGAGTAACGACGCTCATCTTGACGTCGTTGTCCACCGGCGGTAGAGTCGGGAATATGTCTTCCAGTTCAAAGGGCAGGAACGCTTGTTCATCTGGCATGTTGCAACAGCAAGTCTTTTGCCTTCCATAGCTGCAACCATGTTTTCCATCTCCATAATGGTCTCTTGCGAAGACAATATCGTTGTTATCGCAAGAGTTGTCAGCGCAATCACTCTGCCCGACACAGTGGCAGCCCTTAAATTTGGCGGGTTTTGGGCAACACACATTCACTTCTTGGCTGCAGCTGCCTCCAACGTTGCATTGACACGTGGTTCGATCGTGCTTTGTAACAATAGACTCGTAGCCCTCGTCACACTCCTTTCCACACCCAAAATCGAAGCATTTGCCAATCAAGGCATCCCAATGGTTAGCGACGCAACAGAACACTTTCTCGCCGTGGACGCAATCTGTAGTTCCTTCCTGCTTTGGAAGACCCCCCTTTTTAGACGTGGCCAGCGTAATTTCGCCTGTACACAATTAGAACTTCCCATGGAAAGAACGAGGACGAACATATCCATACCTGCATGACACTGCCCATTGCACTCTGTCCCATCCCCACGCCAGGTACATTCGGAAGAGGGATAAGCCGCCGCAGGGCAGCAGATATTCTGGGCCCTTCCCTTTCCACAATCGCCGCCCTTGTCTGATCCAATCCAATGGTACCCCGATGGACAGGACTTGGCGTCATCGTCAACGCAGCTTGGGAACACACGGCATTGATGACCATTCGCCAACCAATGCTGTTCCACCGGCTTCCCATTGTTGGGATCGTCTACACCTCCCGTAATCGTCTCGTTGCGGAGTCCGGGAAATCAACTCGTAAGTTCGGGTGTCGTCGTCGAGCGGCCAGATCATGGACCCCAAGAGGCCATTGTCTTGGCCAAATTTGATTTTGCACCGTAGAGAGCGAGGATCGTCATACGAGACGTATTGGTTGCCGTAGCGGAAATAGTTGAAGCAGCCATCCGGGTCGTAAAGAGGTTTCTGGATCTGGCGTTTGGAGTGGGTGCCAGCTTCAGAGCCACTTGAGTCGTTGAGGATATCGTTGATTTCGGAGTAGCTCAGAGTACCACTTGAGTTTGTACAAGGTCCAGGCTTTGCAGGGCCTCCGAATGGACAGCCTGACTCGGCGCAGTCGGAGTCGGCAAGCTCATATGTCCTTCCATAAAAGCCAACCCCCAAGACAACCTTGTCCGGTGGGATATCAACTCGCCATAAGAGCTCCATGGCCAACTTGATCTCGGTGATGTTGGTATGTGGCAGCACCACATTGCCGATGATATTCTCTCGATCCCAGTAGCCATGGAGATCATATGACATTACATTGATCCAATCGACATGCGGCAACATCCCTGGCAGAGCAAACCAGCGCAAGTACCAGTATGACGTTGGAATGGTGAAGGTAAGTCCGAGAGGACGAGATTGTTTGTAAAAAGTCTATTCCTCAATGTGTCAGTACAGTTATCTCACTCTAGTGGCGTGTTCGTAGAACCGTGTGATTCTCTTGAGAGACGTTACATACCTCGCGCAAGATCCTGACAAGCTGCACAAAATTCTTCGTATCATCCGGTTGGCCACCACGATCAGAAGCCCCTGGGTATTCCCAGTCGATGTCAAGCCCATCGAAGCCATATTGATCCATGAACTTGACGACATTGTGCGCGAATTTCTGGCACTTGTCGGTATCACGGGCGATTTCTCCGAAGAGAGGCTGATTCTTGGTATTGTTGTCGGAAAACTTCCAGCCTCCGACGCTGATGAAAACGTTCAGAGCCTCGTCTCTGGTCCTGAGATTCTTCACGTCGGTGGTTTCGCTGAAAAGCTCTGCCGGGGTGGCATCGTCCATGGTAGCCAATTCGTATGATTCTAGTAGCGCATTAGAAGAACGAGAAGCAATGAGGTTTTTTCGAATCCCAAGCCACACATAATTTGACGCTTACCCGGCTCAATATACGCGAAGGCGAAGTTCAAGTGGGTGAGGCCATCAACGGGTAGGTCCGTAGGTTTCCACGCCTGACATGATCTTCTGGCGGCCCAAGCCTCGTAGTACCCGACCACTCGTTTGTAGACATTATCGGTGTTCTTGGACCCCGACGGCGCTGGATGTGGCACACAAGGGACGCTACCTTGGCATTTCCCGTTGCAAAATTCTTCAGATGTTCCACAGTAGCTGTGCCGATGTGAGCGCGGTAAACATGAATGGGACAAGCACCTCACCCGTGTTCTGAGCAGCAGGCTATGGGCGAGCAAGTCTTGCCTGGAGGGTCAGCGAATTGACCACACTCGGCGTGAGCATCGCAGTTCGACTGAGCTCTCGGGGTGCTCGCCATGCCCATGTCCAGGCGTCTTAAGGTGTTTGTAGAATGTTGCATACTTTGTGCGCTGTCGTTTGGAAGTCACAAGCACAAGTGTAGTTTGAGCAGTTAGTGGTGCGCATCGCATTGTCGGAGGAAGACTGTTCGGCCAAGCTCCTCAAATCAACGCACGACGTTCAAATGAGTTGTGATGTCTTTGTGACCAAGTGCGGATTCACGAGATGCGAGACAAGTGACAGTCACACAGATTGTGCTTTTGTGGTCGTGTGGCTTCCCTACTGACACACCGGTGAGTGTGGATAAGTAGCCTGCGCCGTCTTTCCTCTTTGAACAAGACCCTCTGGCTCTTTGTACTCTTTGTACCTGTTATTGCTCTTAGTGTATTCCCTTTGCCGTCGCTGGGGCTCCCCAGGCCATGCAATATCTTCATCGTAGCATTCATCGCAATCGCAGCGTCACCAGTCATGCGAGATATTCCTGTCGAGAGTTACGGTGCGAAGTTGAGGAGAGTCGTGAGTTGCCGAAATATGCAGTGAGGATTGGATCGGGTCGGTTCTTGCAACAGAGGTAGATCGAAAGGAGAGAATGTATTGGGAGGTGAGGTGGGCGCGGGATTGATCGGCCCGGCTTGGCACATTTCACAAGCCGAAGACCCGTTCTCTTGCCGGGCGAGAGCCGATATGGTACTTTTGCCCGATACAGACGCAGCTGAAACTGGTAACATCGCATCGTGGAACATGCAAGCAAGGGGTTATGTAACTATTGGATCTTGGTTCTGTAATTTGACCGGACTGGATGTTCACATAGTTAAGTCGAGCCTGACATATTACTTTTTCAACTCTGTGATTGCTCAACGTGAAACGGACGCGGTAACGAAGCAGTACTGAATGGACTTTCAATTGTTCGAAACGAGCGACTCCCGGGCTTTCATAATTGAAATCTGTTACCATCTCGTGAGGGGTCGATCATCAGATCACACCCCGATCAACTTGCCACCTTCTCCGTAAAGTAGGAGGTGTTCTCAAATCCTTTCAGTTCCCATTGGCAGCAGCCAATCCACCCTTATGACCAGCCTCCTTGGCAGCCTCGCTACCAGCCTTGAAGGTACCGTCATCGTTGCGGCCAGACTGCACATTGTCAGTACAATCCCCAGTAGTTGCGAAGGAAATGAACATACCTCATTCTCATCCAGCTTGCCAGCAGCATGCAGTCCTCCCAAATGGCCAGCTTCCTTGGCAGCCGTCGAGCCAGGGACGAAAGTGCCGTCGGAGTTGCGGCCAGGAGCAGCGTCAGTAGCGCCTTCGATCTGTTAAATGTCAGCAGGGAAGACGCCTGATGCAGACAGTGGTGGTGCAGGACCTTCTCGTCGACCTTGCCACTGGCGTGAAGACCACCGAGATGGCCTGCCTCCTTGGCTGAATCCGAGCCCTTGGTGAAGGTCCCATCGGCGTTGCGACCTGCTGGAGCGGTGTTCTCCTAATGCGGATGTCAGTCTTGGTATGCAGGTGAGGATGTGTTCTTGTTTGGCTTGCCTCCGTCTTGCTGTCGTTGGCGTGAGCGGCCTTGCCACCCATGGAAGCGATGGTCTTGACCTCCTCCGTTGGGCGGTTGGCGAAATTGCCGGGGTTGGTGCTGGCGGTGTTGTTGGAAGACATTGTCGTGGGAGGGAGTTGAGCGTGATGTGTTTTCGACAGGTTTTGAGAAAGTCCGTGAGGATGGAGAGTTTGAGGAGAGTATTTGAAGACTTCTGATTTCGTTGGAGAAGACGCAGGTTCTGGAATGAACCAAAGCTTTTATCTCACGTCCTGTGTAATTGTTAAACTTGAAAGGAAGGAGCAAACGCGATAGCACGTGACTGCTGCCTGAGCTGTGGCGAAAAGGGGGACTGCGGCTGTCAGCGATCTGCAATAGCCCTTGCAAAAGAACAACACATGTCGCAGGCAAACTCCAGTGAAATTGAATGAAACAAAGCGGGCATACTTGTACCTATCCACTGATTGTGCTCTGCGGCCTAGGAAATGCGGCCAGGCGCTGCAGCTATCCTAGACGCAGCTTGTTCTCACTCACCGGTCCTGCAGTCCGCATCCTCAACACGCCAACACGCTGCTTGTCGACTGGGAACCCTGAGTCTGTCGTTGGTCGGAAACAATACTCACGCTTCAACTCAACCAAATCTCCTTCCTCAAGCTGTCTCAAGTATCGGTCTTCACCCGCCAAAAGGGCCCGTATTTCCTTCGTCGGTGTCGAGTACTCCATACCAAGTAGTTTCTTGCAGCATCTTTGTCGGATGCCCAACAATCGCACAGGATGGAAAGCTTAGCGCCCCTCTAGGGGCAGCTCCCGCTTCAGCACTTCGCTTGACTTGTAGCTCATTGGCAGAAATCCGCTAACATGCCAACTGGCAGTCTTGTCGCGGTTGCTCACAATCTCCCAACTCATCATGTCGCCTTGGTTGTCTGCCAGATCCAGCATGTCCTGCCATTCGTGGTTCTTGCCGCAGACGGAGTCCCAGCAGATCAGCCGACGGTACTTGTAGCCAGCAGACAGGAGTCTCTCGCGAAGCGTCTCGTACGGCTCCCGCGCAATGTCAGGCCAATCTCGCTCGGCGAGTGCTGCCGGAGCTTGCTTGGTTCTTGGAACAAACATCCGGTTGCAAGCGAACGGCAACGCAAGATCGAGACTCTTGATCTTTTGACCAAGTTCGCGCACAACGTTACAGAGATGCCACTCGGGATGTTCTGCAGTGTCCTTGTAGTATGCTGCGAGTAAATGCTCCGCGCCCCGAGGATTGCGTTGGAGATGGAACCGGAAGTGTTGGAGGAGCGGAAGTCCACGCTGAAGCAGTATCGAAAGGTCTTCGTAGTCTCTCACTTGATGCAGCATGGGACAGTTGACGATCTCCAGATGGGTGAGCTTTGCTGGTATGATGCTAGAGCAGAAGAGGTTTCCCAGAGTCGACGTAGTGAGCAAGTCGTTGTGTTTGATGGAAAGCTTGGTGATCTTTCTGAGCCCGTAGAAAGGAATGGAGACAGCGCCGTCTTCTTGATATCGGCTGATGTGGCTGGCGCGATTCGCTGAAGCCGCCGCTTTGAGAGTTTCTGGCCGCTCGGCAGGAGATCCATGGAGAGTGTCGATTTCAATCTCCTTCAGATCCGGAAATGTGGAGCCTGAGAAGCAGGTGTCCCAAACGTCCCAGTTGGGCGCACGTACGGATAGAACTGGCGCTCGGCCTTCGCCGCCAAGGCAAAGAACGAGCCGTTTGACATCTGGAAGCGAAGAAGTCGAAGAGCTGAGTTGCATCAGGAGCATGGTCCATTTTCCGTGAAGCGAGAGTTCGATGTTGACATTGTTGCTGGCCCGGGAAATTGTACCTATGTAGCGGGCAAAATCGACACCGACTAATGGTGACTTTGTATTAGTTGCAGCGTCGACGAGAATAGTGACCTTCTTGATGTCGCGTGCACAAAGCTGTGCATCGGTGAGCTTCTGCCAGTGCTGGCGTTGCCTGCGACGGTTTAGCTTCGAATCAAGACTGGGAGCGAAAATAACGGCTTACTTAGCGCTGAGGTGGGAGACGATCAGTGACCAACGTCCCAGTGTCCAAACGAGAGACCGTAATTCGTCAATTGCAGTGATGTCGATGTGCTCGTAGAGAGGTTGCTGAACTGCAAGGTAGCAGTCTTTGCTGAAATGAGCTAGTCGGGTGAGGTCTTTTGGGGTGAGATAGGCGCAGATCATGAGGAAGACCTCTCGAGGAAGGTCCATGAAGGTTTTCTTGGTGGTCGCCATGGTTAATTCTGCATCTGTCGACATGTTGTCTGTGTCGGCAGCGCGAGTTCAGTTCAGTGGTAGGGCACGAATCTGTCGAGTCTGTGAGCTATGAGGCACATATAAAAGTGGTTGCCAGGCTGGAGAAATTGGTCGAGGTCGAGCTCGGAGCAGGCAGCCAAGGTGTCGGGTCCGCAAAAAGTTTGATTACCTGCGAGTGTGGTGAATGGCTAGTTGAACGGGTCGAAGGCTACAGTCTGAAGAATGCGAACACCGGAAGTGGTTGCTGGCTGGCAGGTCCTCGAGGATGTTCTTACGGCTTGTGCCACGCTCTCTGAATGGTGATGCCAGCAATAATAATGAGCACAACCAACTCGAGCGGCTGCGACAGCTGTCACGTGCTGTACCGTCAATCTGCGGGCTGAAGCATGTTGTTGTGGTGAAGCGGAAGTGAAGTGAAGGGCGGCGGCGGCGAAGGATCCCGGTCGGAGTTCAGTCGCGTGGCGCGGGCGTGGCGTCGAGAGCAAGGTTCCTGTGCTTGCAGACTGACGTGCATCCAAGACATGGTGATGTACGTCTTGCCTGCGGCCTGGCGATGACAAAACATCCCATTCCACACCGACCTCAACGACGCCCCTGCCATCGCATACCTCACCCACCCTTCGAAGCGCTCTCACTGGCATTCCCACAATACGAGGAGGCATGCCCTCCATCGGCGGTCCTGGCAAGACTGCTCCCAAACTGCTTCACGACTTCCTCCAGTTCGATCCTCTTCGCTCGCCACCCAACGCCAACTACCTGGCCGATGTCACGCCACCGGTAGGAGAAGGCCAGCCACTACAGCCTGCGCAAAACAGCTGCAAACATGAGTACACGCCGAAGTGGAGTCAGAGTGTAGCGCCGCCTATAGACTCCAGGCCGCAAGATGGAGCTGAGTACAAGATCGCGGTGGTGTGCAAGAAATGCAGGGTTCACGCAGACATACACATCTACTATCCTCCTGCGGTCAACCCTTGTCCGAACGAAGACTATCCGCTCCACCACTTCCGGCGACATGAGCTTGGGGATGAAGTGGGCCACACGCGTATAGTGTACGCATGGCAGTGTACCGCTTTCCAGTGCGCCGCTCAGCTACGCATAAGCTTTCGCAGGCCGAGGCTGGAACCAGCGGACATCGCCTTGCTCACAGATACCGACAGACTGAGACGGAGGTATGAAGCTGTCGTGGAAGATGAGCCAGAGAGGGAGGGGTTACGGCAAGCTACGCCAATAGAAGCTCTGAGCAGGTTGAGAAGATACATCAAGGATGCTTTGAATACGGAGCACACAAGGCGGTCGTTCCCTGCTAACAACAAGAGGTTCATCGAAGCTTATGGTGTTCGTGGACAAGAGTGCGCAGACCTTCTGAACAAGCTGGGGTTCAATTATGAGGTATGATAAGACATGTTGTGAGGATGATGAGCGTCCTTGATGCTCATGATGTTGCAGCACCCTGACTGGAAACTACCTCAGCCTCCAGTGCCGGATGATCGGTTGCGCGCCTCTGGCGACAGCCTGCGTGAATACCTGGAGGACTTTCAGATGGAACTTTTGGCCTTGGTCTCGAGGTTGGCAGCTGACGCAAACTCCGTCAACCCTTTCGCTGCAGAGGGATGGTCATCCGCGGAACGCGACATTGAAAGGCTGCTTGCAGCTCAGGGGTGTAAGCATGCATGGTTGTGTTGTGCGCAAGCAAACATTTGAGGCTGATTTTATCATCTTTCTTTGTAGACGTACGTCACGTCTCGCTCAGAGGCCGGGGTGTGTCAAACGACGAACTTCAGTAAGTGTGCCGCGCCTGCCTTTGCGCGTCCATCACCAGCGCCCACTGACAAACGCAGCTACTTCGCGTCACTTGGCGCGCTGCCCGACTTTGCAGACTCTCTCGTCGAATTCGCTTACGACCGGCAAAGCCTTTGCCACCCAGAGCAGAGACCGTACTACTTCGAGTCCTTGCAGGTCATCGCCGAAAACCGAAACACCGAGCAACTTCAAGTCAAGGTAGCAACGCTGGCCTCAGAGGACATCGTCAGTCGCCGGGACCTCAGCGCCGCCTATCGGAATTTGCAGGTCACTGCATCGGACGATGACGAGCGGGTATTGAATCTGTACCACGTTCTGATCTCAGACGCTGGGCCATCCCAACAGGACGACGCGCGACAAGCGCTCTACAAGATTGGACTTGCTAGAGGAAGTCAGCGACTCATCAAAGCCGCGCAGCAGACGATGGACACGTACGAAGATGCATTGGCATGGCTCGGCAACGGAGCAAACAAAGACACTGCTGATGACATGCTCTTGTCGCTCGTTGCGGTCAAGGTTTGTTTTCCTCATCTATGAGCCTCCCCTTCGGTTGCTAACCCCGTGCACCAGACCGGCGACAGCAAAAGCAACGATGAGTTGGCGCAGAAGGCGATTTCAATCATCGCCCGAGAACGCAAAAGCGAGGCCCTCAACTCATGGCTGGTGTCAGGCACAACCGGCGGGTACGAGATGACTCCAGAAGAAGCTTTACGCCATTTTGGGTTTGAGGGGAAAATCAGCGACATAGATCGTAGCGTCTTGACCACCACGATCGAGTTCGCAAGACAGGACCGACCAAGCGAACAAACGGACAAAGCCATCGCTGCGCTCCAAAAGGCCATGGCCATCGGTGCTGCCGCAAAACTATATCCGGCCGAAACGTGGCCTGCGGGTCTGGAAAGCCACGGCAACACCTGCTATCTCAACAGTTTACTACAGTACTACTTCAGCGTAGCCCCATTGAGGAACATCGTGCTCAACTACGACGACTACAAACTTGACACCACCAAGTATCATGAGAAGCACGAACGCGTCGGTTATCTCAACATATCAATGGTGGAGATCAAAGGTGGACAGCGATTCGCAGAGGACATGAAGCATCTGTTTGAACGCATGATCAAGAGCCCCAGCGACAAAGTCAGACCGGAGGAAGATCTCGTATGCCGTGCATTCTTGAACCCGAAAGATTATGCGCTGCTGGCAAGCTCCGTGAAAGAAGAGAATGCCGCCCAAGGACCCCAAACCAATGGTCTTGAAAGCGCTGTCGACAGCGACGTGACGGACGAGTCCAAAGGTTCTGCCACCATCGAGGACAGACACCAATCGGATGCCAGTAGCGTCACGCTTCAGGCAGGATCGGAGAATGGTGAAGGAGCAGATGTGGCAATGAAGGATACCGACTTACCTCCCACGCCGCCCGATTCCGGCGCCGAAGACAAGGACAATGACAATAAACCTGCATTGCCACCACGCAAGTTTTCCACCGTCAGAGAGCGAGCACTTTCCGCCGCAAAAGAGAAAGCAACCCAGCAACAAGATGTGTCGGACGTCCACGAGAAGATCATGTGGCGACTACAAGCGGGCATGACGCCCAAAGGACAAGATGAGTTCGGCGAGCAGAGAGACGCAATTCGTGAGCTGTTTGAGGTTGTTTACACCGACACACCCGTCGAGAATGGTGTGGAAGGGACACCAAAACTCGAGATCAGAACGAGCATTCAACTTGGCGTGCCTATCGAGGATACGAACTTGTACGCCATGCTGGATGCCGTCACGGACCAACAACCTCCGATTGCAGATGCAGCCGCAAAGAAAGGTGTGGAGGTCTACAAGACCTTCCGCTCGCTGCCACCTGTGCTACAGATCAACATACCGCGTATTATGCAAGATCCAATCACTGGTGCGCCTACCAAGTCGAAAGCTTGCGTCAAGTTTGAAGATGAGCTATACATGGACCGGTACTGCGAGCAAAGCGGCAGCGAAGTCCTGCAGAAGCGCAAAGCATGCTGGGGATGGCGCAAGCGACTCCACGCCTTGAAGAAAGAGCAGAAGGTGCTGTCGTCTTGTGTGGCCGACCTGGACGGCGCAGCTGCTTTGGAAGAGGCCGCAAAGTATCTGAATACCTTTCCCGGAATCAACGACGACCTCGAATCCATGGGCATAGACGGCTTTGATGTCGACCGAGACCTCCAAGCCACGCTCGCTGCTGATGCTGAAGCGCAGAAGAGCCGTCTGTCCGTCATCGAGAATGAGATCCAGGCACTTGAAAGCCAGCTCAAAGACGAATATAACGAGAAGGACCTAAAGTATCGCCTGGCGGCTGTCATGGTCCACCGTGGCGGCTCTGGCAGCGGACATTACTTCACGTACATTCGCGACTTCGGAAACGACCTGTGGCGCACATACAATGACGAAAAGGTGACCCAAGTCACCAACCTCAACGAGATCTACGAGGCCAGAACGTGGCTGGATGGCACACCCGCCTTCGCCGTCTATGTTCGAGACGACAAGAAGTCAGAGCTCATCCAGCCGGTCTGCCGCGCGCCCGAGAAGCTCCCAACTCCAGAGCCCAGCGAGCCGATTGCTTCAGGCTGGGACGATATCACCATGGAGAACGGCGAATCGCAAGCAGGCCAGCCAACTGTTGGCATCGACCCAAAACTGACGATGAAGGAAGGAGGTGAAGAAGATTGGGATGAGCAGCGACAGGTTCCCAAAGTCAACTGGTAGAGTGGCATGACAGTCCTCAGAGGTTTTCACTGACCTCTGATTCATCGACTCTAGTCTCCCAATCTTCCGCGATGACGGTTTGGTCAAATTCAGTCTACAACGAAAAGATCGCAATGTCCAATCGTCACACGAGGGTGGGCGCGACGCTTCCGTTTCACCGAAACGACGACATGACAGCTGCGCAGTGGATGGCCACGGTGGGCAACATCTCAAACACCCCCGATTGAAGCATGCCACCGACGGCCAAGCGGTTGAGAGATTGGTGGAGAGCATTGACGATACCCAGTTAGACGGCGAGCAGAAGCGATGATTTTCCATTCGAGCGCGAGCAGACACACTACAGCACTTTGCTTGATGGGCAGAGGTTTTTGTTTGCTCATGATGTAGATATTATTGCTGGCTGGTGTATAGATAGCATTGCATTGCATGTTGCATGGCTCGACCTGTCTCGCCACTGTTGCGACTTTCGGTATCAGTCAGTTGCTCATTCCACTTTCAAACGTCGAGTTCCTCTTCACTTCTTTCCAACTCGCTTGCGATCAGATATATACCGCCCTCCAGCCTCCGCCCGTCACTCTCGCCCACATATTCACCCGTTCGGATATCTCGGCTCCACCCTCACTTGCCGTCTGTCAGCCGAACTCCGGCCCTTGACTTGCAACCTTCACAACGCTCCCGCAACCTTCGCATCTCTCCCCGCTGGCGACGACATCTCTCCGGTCGCGCCTCTCGGCGGCAGCGTGTGAGGATGGACTCGGACGAAGAGGACGATTTCGAGTGGAGTGTCGAGAACGAGGAAGAGTTCTGGGAGGGTAAGGTCGACGTCAAGGCCACGTGCTGTCCAGAATCACATGCTGATTGTGAACGCTATTCATAGAACTCGACGACATTGTCACGGCACCGAGCGAGACCCACGAGGAGATTGACGACGTATTGAGGAGGTTCTTGGGGTTCACGACGAGGTTCAAAGAGGCGTATCTGCAGTCCGAGTACGATGTCGCGAGGTGCTGCTATCACTTGCTCGATGCGCCGCTGTCGAAGCACAATCGGGATTATGTGAGGAGGCAGATTCTGTATTGCTTGTTGCAGGAGGATGAGGTGGATACACTGCATCTGGCCGCGGCGCTGCTGCTGTTCGATGGGCGGTCGAATGAGACGGCTTTTGAGATGATGCAGACTGAGGGCGCATTTCCACGGCTTGTGGAGCTGATAAGAGCGAAGAGGGATGATGATATTGGATTACACCGGCTGCTACTGGAGTTGTTGTTTGAGATGTCGAGGATACAGAAGCTCTCGAGGGAAGACTTGACGATTGTGGACGACGCCTTCATCCTTTATCTGCTGCAGCTCATTGAGGAGCTTTCTGACGATGCGGACGATCCATATCACTACCCTATCATCAGGGTACTGTTGGTCTTGAACGAACAGTACATGTGCCTTGCGAATGCAACGATATCACCTTCAGAGGAGAACGGGCCGGTCACCAATCGAATCCTCAAGCTCTTGTCCATGCACGGACCGTCATATCGGACATTTGGAGAGAACCTCATTCTTCTGCTGAATCGTGAGTCGCAGCTGGGACCTCAACTCCTGATTCTGAAACTGCTCTACCTACTATTCACGACACCTTCGACTTACGAGTATTTCTACACGAACGATTTGCACGTCCTGGTCGACGTCATCATTCGAAACCTTTTGGACTTGGATCCCGGAAACCCAGATTCTGGCCTTGCGCCGGATCAGGATGGGCAGCGTGCGCTGAGACATACGTACTTGCGCGTGCTGTGTCCGCTTCTGAAGAACACGCAATTAGCACGCGAGGGCAACAACTACAAACGAGAGGAAGTGCGGAAGCTCCTGTTCCTTCTGGTCAACAGATCTTCGGCTCATTTCGCTCCTGTTGACGAGACCATCATTCGACTCGTGATCCGCTGCAAGCAGATCGAGTGGCTCAGGGAAGAAGACGATGAACAGGATGAACTAATCGAGAAGAAGCTGGCTGAAGTCGTTCCAAGCGAGTCGGTGGTGGCCAAGAAATTGCTAGGTATGTCAATCGGAGAGGCAGCTGAAAGCAGCCTAAGCGTGACGGAGGTTTCGGCCAAAGTCACCAAAGAGAAGCCCAGCGTTCCAGCCCCCAGGCGGAGGCGGAAAGGCTCGAAACCTGTTGGCAATGGCGACAAGGCACACGTCAATGGCACAAGCGGGAGTGATACTCTGAAAGTGCCACCGCTACAGCCCATGGCACTAGGGGAGGACATTTCGCGCGATGAAACGAGGAGTCCATTTTCAGATGACAATGCGGAGACATGAGGATCACGATATCTCGACCGAGCACGTCAGGCAACACAGACGACTGTCACTGCTGGTATTGGCTGGGGCTGACAGTCTCGTCGTACTTGTGGAGGAAAGGTGTCAATCTTGCACCACTTTGAAAGAAAGCCCACCACTTCTGGCTGGAGGTTCGAGACCTCAAACTCGATATCTGAGACGAGCACAGCCTAATCTTTTCGGCCTCCCTTGCTTGGCGACCTGCTGGCTTGATCCAAAAAGGGTTCAATCACTCCTTGACAAAAGTGACCGATCTTCCAGCGCTGTTTGTCAGATTTTCAGCTTGCATTGGATCACATTGATGGCAGCTGTAGACAAATCCAGTTTTGGTTGCGCAGTGCTGCAGACTCCCGGAATGTACATCGGCTAGTCACACCCAATGGCTCAGTGTCCATTTTGGAAAGCTTGGAGAAGCTTGGAAATGATCAATTCTGTCGTGCGCGTCGATGGACGGACTGCAGTCGGTGGTTTAAGTTGTGTTCCTCAGCAACTGCAGCTGTGCTAATTGGGACTGCCCTGCGCCTTACGCTGACTTCACGCTCTCTGTTGCTGTCAGCAGCTTGACAGGTACAAGTGAGGGTGGCAGCCATACGATAAGGCGCTCGCGTGCACTCAACTGGTGGCGGTCTCGGATCGAAGCCACCGATCCCAACACGTGCGAGACACATTCCTCGACGATAACGACTTCTTCAAACGCTGCTACAGCGGCGAGGTATGTCAGTTCGCGATCCGTCATTTGACTGTTCAACGACGCGACGGCATTGAGCATCGTCTAACTGCAGCTTCCTTGCCGCTACCGATCGTCTCCTGCAGGTTTTGAGGCGACTGCAAACGGCCCAGCTGCTGCAGCCGCAAGAGTCGTGCCTGTTACACGGCATACGGCGAACTCCTCTAGGCTGAGATGCGGTGCCACGTCGAAAACTTTGCCGTGTAAAAGTACTCTCAGCATCCTTCGGAATTCTTCACGACCATCAACACACCCGTCGGACCCCTGCAAGCCGTCAGCAACAGATTTGTCGAGTGGCCAAGCACGTATAAGCACGGATGAATGGCAAAGACGCAGGTACAAACAAATTGATCTTTGAGCCCCACTCGCACTCCGTTGGTATCAAAGTTACACAACTTACACCTGACCGGACAGCAACAGCACGGAACGAAGTCCTTCGGAAGAGCTAGACCATAGAGCCATACCCAATGTCCGCCATCCGGTTTCACTGGCTTCCACCCACTTCAAGCGAGTCCAACAACGTCCATCATCATATGTTGGCCCGCCTTGTCCCACAGAGGTGTCATCCGTTCCCGACGTCGACCTGGCCCTCGGGTCGCCGGTCCTGGAGTATTACATATGCGGCTCTCCATCGCGTATGTATCATGCAAGACGCCATGGCTTACAACTCGCACACCCTTCTTTCCAGCGCCATCCATCCCTTGTTGAAGCGCGGCGGTTTGCTCGCCGTGCCTTACCTGACTGACTGCGTTTGACTAATGGCGACATCTAGCTACGATCTGCAATGGGGCTCGCGGTCCGGTCAGGAACCGTGCATTGATTGTGTTGCCCTGTTGTTCCTGGTGGAGATGCAGTCACCTTGATTTCTTGCTGCGGCTGCAAGTTGGGTGTAGGCAGATTTGATATTTGCAACGCAAAGCGAGATATAAGAGCTTGTCCGTTTGTCCTCTGCTGCTGGGGCTTTCTTCTCTCACGCTCCCGTTCGTTGAGCAGTCCTTCCCTTCGTTCACTTTGCTTTTCTCGTTCTTTGCCCTTCTCGTCTTTGTCTATCCACCAGCACGAGAAATATCAAGATGAAGCTCTTTGTCATTGCGTCGACCAGCTTGGTGCTTGGTGCAGCTGCAGCAGACCCTCTTCCAGGTATGCATCGATCTGTCTGGCTGTTGGTCATGGACTCTTACTTACCCTTTCGCAGTTCATGCTGTGAAGATCGCCCTGCGTCAGGGCAAGGCCCCTCCAGGCTATGGTCCACCTGCCTACTCTCCTCCGCCATATGGACCACCACCATCGTACGGCTCTACAAGCACCAGCTATGGCACTGGCAGAACGACTTCTTCCTCTACATCAAGCTCCAGCACCGAGGGCTCTCCCATCTTCCCATCGAACACAACCACGCCTCCCGTCTACAGCACCGGCTTCCCAGTCCCAAGCTACACCAACAGCTCCGAGACCCCTTCATCCACCGAAGGCTCGCCCATCGGCCTCACGAACAGCAGCTCCGTTCCTTTCCCCACGTTCACGACGGGCGTCACAACGACTCTGACTTCCCAACTCACCATTACCCTGTCCGTGACGGCGCCTGCTTCTTCTGGTTTTCCTCCTTCGTACTCTTCGTACAATTGGACGTACCCGATCCCGTTCCCGACCGCTGGCAGCAGCTCCACGCTCGGCAGTGCTGTTACGCCATCTGGCTCTTCGAGCTCGTCGTTCTCCAGCGCTTCGCCTGTGTACACCAATTCGACTACTGGCGTCACGTCGACCGTTTACTCCACCCTTACGGTCTCTGGAACTGGATCTTCCTCTGTCCCAGCCAATTCGACAGAAGGCTCACCAATCACTCCCACTGAGAGCAGCAGCACATCGTCGACTTGGACTCTCGTGCCCACCGGCCCCTCCTCTTCGCCAGCCATTTACACTCCACCAACATACAGCACCAATTCTGTCAACAGCACTGAAGGCTCTCCGGTCACATTCTCCAGCCAGTCTCGGTTCCCCGGCACTGAGCCTTCTTCTGGCTTCTTGACCGTTCCTACTACTACTGGATACTCGCACACGCCACCTGCTTACCCGACGAAGTCGTATGCTGGACCGAGCGGGTACCCGGCTTATGGTAGCGGCTATGGGAAGGGAGGTCATGCTGGTGGGTGGTGGGGAGGCTGGTGGTAAAGGAATGATGATGACGGAGGAAGGGATGAGACTACGATTGAGGCAGAAGTGTGAGGCCTAGATGGCGCTTTAGAGATTCTGTTCCGGAGATGTGCACACAAAGGCGAGTTGCCGCCAACAATTGTCGAGTAGAAGAGAAGAGATGCGATCAGTCGCTTTTCGTACGGAACCTTTCTCACATGGCTATATGCATGTTCTCATCTGTGTTATATCTACACTGTCGATGCATCATCTTTGTCCGCCTTCCACAAACACCACGCCACAATGACAACCAACTTCAGTCCAGCAGCCGTCCACATAGCCCCCATCAACCCAACACTCGTATGCGCCCAAATGCCCCCAATCACCGCCCCAAGCAGTACTAGAACCGGCGCCGCCAACCTCCGATTCCTCTCTGCATGCTCTCTAAGCCCCGCAAACAACTCCTGATCCGAGAACAAATCGCAATAGATCGACGTCAACACCACGCTCGTCAATGCGCCATACTTCAACACCCTCGAAATCACCGCCTGTCCGCCCGATTGAAACGCCACAAGTCCCAGCGGCACCGCGACCCAGACATCCACCTCTCCCTTCGGATCCGCCGGCGGTCCAAGGGTGATCATCAACGCCGCGCCCACCACCATGAGCAACTGCAGCGTGTACGATGAGACGATCACCCACCTCCGCCGCCCACCAAAGAGGCGATGATACCTCGCGAACGCAAAACTCCCCAAACAAAAGAATCCAATCGCGATGAGTGCCCGTAGCCAGCGGGTTCCTTCAGAGGGCGCGACGAGTCCTGTGCCTAGGTAGATTGTGTTGCCGGTTTGCATGGAGACGAAGCTGCCCCAGGCGATGGTGGCGCTGCTGTCGAGGACGCCGGTGATGATGTAGCAGAAGAGGAGGGCCAGGTCGCCCCATTGGGTGCTTACGTTTGTTGTGAAGTGGGCGTGGAGGCGAGAGGGGAGAGAGGGTGTGGCGGTGGTGGGTTTGTTGGAGTTGGTGGTGGTCCGTTCTAGCAAGGGAGAGGTTTCGTTGACGCCGCCATTGGCGTTGTCGTCGTTCGCCATGGTAGGCTTGTCGTTCAGGGTATTGCTTGCGCTGCTGTGTTCGAATGGGCTGCCGGGGTCGGTTTTGAAGAATGGGTATATCGGCTAGGACGGGTATATCGGAATCCCGAAATCCTGGGTGTATCTCGCAAGAAAGGCCTCGTTTTTCTTCAACGTCTTACCCCAATGCTTCAGAACCGCCAAAACAGTCTTGTCTCCTTGCGACGCGCAATATATCACATCCAAACGATGGAAAGGAAGTTTGCAGCGATCAGCACGATCCATCAAATGCCCATTCCTCGGCCAATGTGCTGCTGTTTTCTCCACGAGGAGGTGAGGTCCAGAAAGAGCTCGTCACTAGCGCTCGCCGTTTGGCATTCCAACCAGATCTCATCTCATCCCCCTCAAAGCCGCTGAACCGGGTAGTAGGGCTTCATCGAACACGTAAGGATGAGGCGCCATCGCGCCAGAAATGCCCGCTCTCGCCCATGACGTCGAGAGGTGGCCGGGGAAGGGTGGTTTTGGCGGATAGGTCGGGTTAGCCGCGAAGCTTGTCGACGATGAGGAGTGCATTTTGCGGAGTGCATGAATTTGTATATCCTTAGCAGCTCTTCGTTCGCTTTTGGTAAGATTGGTTGCTTGATTGTGAGCAAAATGCATCCGTTGGGCTGGTTTTCGACGTTGTTGCTCCCGGCTTCGTGCTGGGCGGCACCTGTGCAGCAACATCCGCTTGTTCATGCGAAGAGTCCCTATAGGAAGGACTTTCGTGATCCGTATGATCACAAGATTAATGCTGTTGGGAGGGGATTGCAGCCTGAGCCTATGGTGAGTTAGCGTATGCACTTTCGGTGTTGGAGACAAGTCCGATGGTCTTTACTGATCGATGTGTACAGGGCAATGGCAAGGGAACGACCGTTTTGGGTCCTCGCAATCGGGATAGGGAGAGGCAGAATCCGGATATGATCCGGCCGCCGTCGACTGATCATGGAGACTTCAAGAACATGAGATGGTTCGTACCCCAGCTTCGACTGGGAGATCTGGCTAATCCCTTTGTAGGAGCTTTGCAGACTCTCATGTGCGTATCGAAGAAGGTGGCTGGACGAGACAGACCACCATCAAGGAGCTGCCGACATCCATCGAACTGGCCGGAGTGAACATGCGACTGGACGAAGGTGTCATCCGCGAGCTGCATTGGCACAAGGAAGCCGAGTGGGCCTACGTTCTCGAGGGCGAAGTGAGAGTCACCGCGCTCGACACTGAAGGCGGCAGCTTCATCGACGACGTTGGGAAGGGAGATCTTTGGTACTTCCCTGCCGGTCACCCACACTCATTGCAAGGTCTCGGCCCCAATGGTACAGAGTTCCTTCTGATCTTCGACGATGGCCGCTTCTCTGAGGAATCGACATTCCTGCTAACGGATTGGTTGGCACATGTAAGGATGGAGATGACTTTGCTCTCGAGCTCAATGCTGATTTTCCCTTCCCAGACCCCACAAGCCGTCGCAGGCGAAAACTTCAGACTCGCCCCCGAAGTCTTCAACACTCTCCCCGAAAACGAGAAATACATCTTCCAAGGCTCCCTCCCAGACTCCATCGACAAAGAGAAACCCAAGTCATTCAAAAAGTCCAAGCTGAACTTCACCCACAAGATGCTCGCCCAAGAACCGGTCAATGCTACAGGAGGCCAAGTCCGTATCACCGACAGCAAAAATTTTCCGATTTCGAAGACCGTGGCGGCCGCCCATCTCGACATCGAGCCTGGCGCCATGCGAGAAATGCACTGGCATCCCAACGCAGACGAGTGGTCTTTCTTCATCAAAGGCCGCGCTCGCGTGACGATCTTTGGCGCCCAGGGCACCGCTCGAACATTCGACTACACCGCCGGCGACGTAGGGATCGTGCCGAAGAACATGGGTCATTTCATTGAAGCTATCGGTGACGAGCCGGTTGAAGTTCTGGAGATTTTCCGAGCGTCGGAGTTCTTGGACTTCTCGCTTTTCCAGTGGTTGGGCCAGACGCCACAGAGGAATGTGAAGGATCATCTGTTCAAGGATGATCCGAAGGGGGCGGCGAAGTTCGAGAAGGCGATTGAGGGGGCGGAGAAGGATGTTATTAAGTCGGAATTTGAAGGCCATGACTATAGTAGTACGCTGCAGTCGGTGTTGGGGAAGTAGGGAGGTTGGACCCTTACGACTGACCTTTGTGAGGGAGGAGATGGGCACTGTGCGAGAAAGACAGGTCAGCATAAGCCTCTTAGAGGCAGACGAAGAAGAACGACTAAAAGCAGAATTAACGAACACGATGAGATCATTGAAGCCTATAGCATCAGTATTACGCAAGACTAATGTTCACACTCTTAGTCTGAGTAAAAGACAACAGCTCGTCCAAAGACTCCTCACGGCCTCCACCAGATTCCTTGTACCCTCCAAACGGCACGCCCAGGAAATGCCGCCCAACCTGATTGACCCAAACATACCCCGACTCCACCCTCTTGACAGCCTTCTGCGCAGTCGTAATATCCTTGGTGAAGATCGAAGCCGTCAGTCCATACTCGGTAGCATTAACCTGGCGGTAGAGCTCTTCCTCGTCTTTCCATTTGAACACCGACATCACCGGTCCGAAGATTTCTTCTCTCGCGATCTTCATGTCTGCGTTGACGTTGGCGAAGATGGTGGGCTCGATGAAGTAGCCGCCTTCGATGTCTTTGATCCCCGTTGGAGCTTTGCCGCCAATGAGCAGTTTGGCGCCTTCTTGCTTGCCGGATTCGATGTACTTCAGAATCCGTTCCTGTGCGGCTTGGGTGATGACAGGTCCCATTGTGGTGGACATTTTGGTGGGGATGCCTGGTGTGAACTCTTTCTTCACGTATTCCACGACTTTGTCGAGGACTTGGTCGTGAATGGACTCGTGTAGGAACACTCGTGATGTGGATCCACACGATTGACCTGCCCATGTGAAGTTCATGCCTCGCCCGATGCCTACTGTGAGTTTTTCGAGGTCCGCATCGGGATACGCAATAAGTGCGTTCTTGCCTCCAAGTTCAAAGAGTGTCTGCTTCAAGGTATCGGCAGCAGCTCGAGCGATCGCTTTGCCGGTGGGTATACTGCCAATCAGAGTAATCTTGCGGACGAGTCTGTGTGATGACAGCGCTTTACCGCACTCGACTCCACCTGGCAATACATTCACAACACCTGGTGGGAAGATATCGCCAATAAGCTCTGCAAGTCGCAGACACGAAAGTGGCGCCTGGTCCGGTGGCTTGATGATAACAGTATTGCCAGCAGCCAGAGGAGCAGCCATCTTCCCGCCAGCAAACATTACAGGATGGTTGTAAGCTACGATCCTGCCAACGACTCCAAGAGGTTCTCGTAAAGTGTAGTGAAAGGTGTCGTCCGCCTGTGGAATCGTCTCGCCTTTGAGCATCGGAATCAGGCCGGCGAAGTAGTCCATAAAAGCCGCTGCAACATTAGCATCAGAGAGCATCTCAGCAATGGGGTTGCCAGTGTCCAAAGCATCGAGAAGGGCCAGCTCGGCCGCGTGCTCTCGCATTACATTGGCAGCTTTCCTGAGAAGGCCGGCCCTCTGTGCTCCTGGCATCAATTTGTACGCTTGGAAAGCTTTATCGGCTGCCAGGACCGCAGCGTTGACATCTTCTTCGCCGGCTTGGGCGATCTCGGTGATGACTTTGCCATTGCCTGGGTTATATGTCTCCTGGTAGTGGGCGGAGATAGGCGGTTGCCATTTGCCGTCGTAGAAGAGCTCATTGTAGGTTGGTAGTGACGATTCAATGGATGGAAGTTTGGTCGACATTGTGATGGGGTGTACACATGAGATCGAGGTCTTTCACGAGTTCATGGAGAGTTGGGAGGTGCAATATATATGATCGTGAGCAGCTGCGTGTCGAGGAGGTCGGTGAGGTGGCTGCTCCACCCTGCGGGGTGAGATCTTACAGCATTCACCTTTCTTGATCGGCATTGAGCATGCGTTACGTCCGACGAAACCCTTTAAAATTCTGCGATACAGATCGTTCAGTGATTCATCGGCTATGGAAGACGAGGTGAGGTTGAAACAGGCCCGGCCGTTGCTGAGATGCAATCTCCGATGATTTTCCGACTCACAATGCTTCCCCTTCGATCTTGACCCCGACACTTCCCTCCTCGTGCTTCACATCAACTATCTCAACGTCGTTCTCCCTGTTTCCATATTTCTTAACAAAGAAGAGGTCCAGCTCCTCCAAACTCAGCTTCGCCGTCTCCGGATACAGCAGCCATACGATGATCGCCATGCAGACATTGAAGGCGGCCAAGATGACATAGAACTTGTAATAAATGTTCTTGACAGCGATTGGCGTAATCTCCACCATCATGAACTGGAACAGCCAGTAAAACATGTTACCGATGGCAAGGCCCTGCTCGCGAATCTGGAGCGGCAACACCTCAGCCGGACTGCTGCCAGTCAGCAAGACATTCGACAAGCTCATCAGCACCGAGAGACAACATACTAAGCCCAAGACTGCCCTAACCAGCACAGCGAATTGATCCAATAGTACACGAACAGCATGACGACTGCTGCAACACCAAAGGATTTGTTCCCTGGCGGTGCAGTCCCCAGCAGCGAAGCGATGATGACAAACATGATTGCTTGTGCGACAGCCCCCCAGAGCATGTATGGCACTCTCCCGAATCGATCGACTGTGAAGATGGCGACGAGCGTTGCGGAGGCTGAGTCGACTGAGCTAAGGCCGGAGATCCAAAGGGCTTCTTTACGTGAGGCTCCGATGAAGGTGATCAGCAGTCGTGGTAAGTAGTAGGTGACGGTGTTTGGGCCTGCCAGCTGGTCTGTAGCAAGTATTTGGGTCAGCAAGTATTTCATCGACGTCAAGGAGAAAGAGACTGAACTCACGCATTATCATAACGCCAACGGCAAGGCACAGCCGCCTAAAGTTCTGCGTCGGACCATTGGTGAACAGAGCTTGATATCGGCTCTTGTTGACATTCTTTTCCAAAGCATCGACTTCGACAATCTGCTGCAGCCTCTCTTGGGCATCGTCTTGGCCAGTCAGACGAGTCAGCACTTCCATTGCCTCGTTGTTGCGACCTTTCTTTACAAGCCACCGCGGAGACTCCGGGAGACCTAGGACCAGCAATGTCGATATCAAGAGAAAGACAACCTGAAATGCCACCGGGAAGGCAAAGGCAACTCTCGTCCTTACGTTGTAGAACCCGTAGTTGATCCACTGCGCGAGGAACAAGCCCAAAGTAGCGCCATACAGCAACTGTCCAACTAGGTAGGCGCCTCTGGCTCGAGCTGGGACGGTCTCTGCCTGCCAAAGGCCAACAGTCGATGACATGATCCCTACTCCAACACCGCATACCGTTCTCCCTGCGGTGAGCTGCGCCAAGTTGGTAGCCGCAGCGAATGGAACAGCACCGATGGTAGTGATCGCAATGCCAGTAAGAATGGTTCTTCTCCGTCCGAGTACATTTCCAATGAAGAACGCGATCACGGCACCTGCAAATCCGCCCAAGTTATAGGTAGCTGAGATTGTCCCCAAGAGGCTGGCATTGGGGTCATCGAAAGTGCGAAGAAACCATGGCGAAATGATCAGACCGGAGAAGAGCGCATTGTCGTAGCCGAAGAGGACGAAGCCGCAGGTCGATGCTATGGTGATCAAGATATTGAGAAGTTTGCCAGTGACCTTGGCTAGAGGATTGAAGCCCATGGTTGAGTCCGCTTCACGAAGCGCTTCATCTCAGACATATAGGCGAAGAAGACAGAAGCTGTTAAATCCATCTCGAGTGAACTCGCTCGAAGACACAAAAGAGGAGTGCGTTGCTCATCTTCACCCAATCTGGTGGGTTGCACAACCTCTGCGTGGTTCCGACTGCGCGAGTGAACTCAAATAGAAGCTCCGATCCTCGATCTTGGTGGGCGATCAGTAGACATCGGTGAAGTGATATTCGAGTTCGTCTCTGGCTTTGCACAAAGGCTATATATACAGCATCACTTGGGTTGAACTCATACGTCGACGGAAATCAAAGCTGCCAATGCGTCAGAGGAAACTCGAAGGTACTCGCCTCGAAACAAGCAACAATATCACTGCCCTCTCTCGACGCGGTGTCTCTACGCTATGAAAGATTTCACGATCGTCCATGCCGATTGAATACAGGCTCTTGTCATACTAGCCTGTTGATACAAAACGAGTCTCTCGTCAAACGCTTATAAATTCCAGCAGCAGCTTCGACACCGCCGATTCGAAACAGCCTAGCGTCAGAGGGTCATTTCGAGCATGAATACATAAATGTCCATTCAAAACTGACAACCTGCTCCTCAGACCTCACCTCCACAATGCCACCCACATCCACCAACCCACCCTTCTCCCTCCGCCCCCTCACCCCAACCGCCATCCCCACCTGCGCCCAAATCGCCGGCCTCGCCTTCACCACCGACCGCCAAACCCAATTCAAAGCCGCCGACCCCTCCAACCCCTACGACCACGCCGCAGGAACGCAAGCCGGCCTCGAGAACTGGCTAGGCAGACCCCCCGGCTCCATCGAATTAACCGTAGCGGTCGACGACACCACGCAGGAAATCCTCGGATGGGTCGCGTGGGGGTTTCGAGGGTTTGATTCGGAGGAGGAGGGAGGGACGGTGGAGTTGGATGTTGAGGGTGTGAGGGGGGTTGCGCCGCCTCCGGAGCCTGATTTTCTGGATGAGGCGAAAGTCCCTCGAGAGCAACTTGATGCGTACACGTCGTATGATCTTCAGACGAGGTTTATGAAGACGCTCATGCCGCCTGGGGTGAAGTGCATGTTCGTCGCTAGTATTGTTGTGCATCCGGCTCATCATGGCAGGGGTGTTGGGACGGCGTTGATTCGACAGGGGACGGATCGTGCTGATATTGAGGGCGTGTGTTGCTGGGTTCATGCGAGCGAGGCTGGGGCGGGGATGTTTGAGAAGTGTGGGTTTGAGGAGATTAGGAGGTTGGAGTTGGATTTGGATGAGTGGAATTGGCGAAGTCTTGTTCCGCCTGAGGGGGATGGGGCGAGGTGGGGGAAGTATGTGTTCAGGTACATGTTGAGGCAGCCTGTGAAGCATTAGCGTCTGTGTTCCGTGATCGAGACTCGTCATCAAATGTCTGTGAACTGGCGGAGGTAGAAGGTCGGTGTTGCAGGCTTGTTTGTTCAGCTTTCGTCATTACATTAGCTCGTCTCGTGTTTTTCTCGTATGTACATCTAGCCACTCGTTCTGTTCGGCCGTCTCCCTGATAGCTTTTCTGTCGTTACATTGCCAATGCAATCACACCCGCAAGGACAGCAATAGGCGCAATCTTTCCAACTGCGCTCATCGTCGATGCAGTACCAGTGTACGCAGCCGGTGTCGATGAGGTTGTGCTCGATCCGCTTCCACCGCTTGAGGTACCATTCGAAGAGGTGCTAGATCCACTCCCGCTGCTCGAAGTGCCGTTCGAGGAAGTGCTCGTTCCGTTCGAGTAGAACGCCTTGATCTGGTTCACAACAAAATCCTCCGCTTGGCTGCCATACTCCTGGACATATCCCAGATGCACAGGCAGACCAGTGGAGAGGTTTCCAGACGCGCAGTATGGGTCGTTGAAGTCGCAGTAGCTCTTAACTCTCGCGGCAAGCCCAGCAGTGTTGAAGTTCGCCACGTCTTTACGAGGGAACAGACCGTTTCTGGTGGCGTTTCCGACGTGGAAGGTCTCGTTCGTCACGAACGATGGGTCGCCCATTATGACCACCGCAGCAAAGCGGGAGAGCGTGCTCGCTGGCAAAGGCTGGTTGATGGAGGAGTTGTCTGGGAATGCAGCGACTTGTTGGCCGACTAGAGAGTCTGCCGAGACCTGAGCTCCCTGCGAGTAGCCCATCAAGACGAGAGGCAAAGAGGCGCTGCATTTGTCGGTGTAGGCATTGATCAGCTTCTTCATAGCAAGCACGCCGTCGCTCTCGGAGTTGAAGTAGTCGTCGAGCGTCGCCGGATACGTGACGAATTCGGCGGTCGAGCCAGGCACTCGATTGAGCACTGCATCTTTGACGGATCCGATAATGCTAAGCGAGCAAAGCCGTTAGCCGTTGTACTTGTATATGCCACGTGGGCGACCTTGTCTTCAAACATACCCATATCCAGGTGCTTCCAAACTTGCTCTTGCAACAATGATGTGGGCACCACCGTTCGTGGGACAGTCAGAGCTCGAGACATTGCTCACGCCAGCCGGGGGAGCGAATTGAGCGCATGCCAGGCTTCCGAAAAGCACGGCAGTCGAGAGCGTTTTCATCATCATGGCGGTTCGTCGAGCAAAGCAAATGTCCAGTCGACAAAGAAGAACGGACGAACCGACGACATCTTAAAGGAACCGATCTCTTCTAGGGTACGTATGTCATCTAACCGACCTTCCCAAAACCACTCGATGTCCGAGGTCCATCGTTCTTCGTACAGGCACCCGAGCAAGAGACGACGTGAAGTGTGGTGTGGAAGCCAATGACGCGGGCGAAAATGGCAGTTGTACCTCGGCGGCGCACAGACGCTTGTGGAAAAGATGGTATTGCTGCTATTTCTACATTCGGCAAGGCTGGGCCAGGCTAGAACAACTCAATCTGAAACGGCCAAGTCGGTAGTCGATCGGATGTCTCCTCGTCCTTCCGTCATGTTTTCCATTTAGCACACTTGTTTGGAGATGATGGGAAGCTTGGCCAGCAACATGCTCGAGAAACACAGTTCCGTTCCTGCAGCTGCTGAGCTCGAGGAGCTGGATAGACTTTCGACGACCCTCTGCGCTACGCAATGCTACCCCGCTAGGATGCCCACGGGTAGATGATGAGCTTGTTTGGACGACGTCGAAGCGATCAGCGATGAGCAACTCCGCTTTGTGCCATCCTGTGGTGCTCGAGCGCAACACAATTGCAGAGCCACGTGTAGCAACAGATAGAGCAGGTCGTGTGCGAGCCATCGTTGAACGTTGGAACATCGACGTACAACGGGGTTGACCTTGTGCTTCCCACGCAGGTACCGTGTCGAAAGCCGTCCAGAACTTGGTTGTAGTCTGACCGCTTTCTTGTAGACTGTGTGAGCAACGCCATGTGGCCGTCATCATCGTAGACTCTTCAGCACTTGGAAAGAAATCAGAAAAGAAATACATCACCTTCCTGACTAGGCGACATGGCGTCCCAGCACCACCAGCACCACCATCATCACAACCATCACGACCGACAGCCTGAACTCTCGGACAAACCCAAAGCCTCGTCATCCGGGCAGCACCCAGAGATCGGCTACGGCAGCGATGCGATCGCATACCAACTCTCCCATCTCGACCTCAAATACATTGCTCTCGTCCCTGGGTCCTCCTACCGTGGCCTCCATGACAGCATCGTGAACTTCTCCAACAATGCGAACCCAGAAATGCTCGTCACCCTCCACGAGGAACATGCCGTCTCCATCGCCCATGGCTACGCCAAAATCACCGGCAAACCCATGGCTGCTGCTGTACACGCCAATGTCGGACTTATGCACGCCACCATGGCGATCTACAATGCCTTTTGTGATCGCGTGCCGATACTCGTTTTAGGAGCGACCGGGCCGCTTGATGCGCAGCGACGAAGGCCCTGGATCGATTGGATCCATACTGCGCAGGATCAAGGAGCGCTGGTGAGGCCGTACGTCAAGTTTGATGATCAGCCGCAAGGTGCGAATGCAGCGGTGGAGAGCTTGTTGCACGCGACAGTGGCGGCGGCGAGTAAGCCTTGTGCACCAACTTATGTCTGCCTTGACCTAGGCCTGCAGGAAGATGCTGTCGATGCCGAGTCGTTGAAGTTCCCAAAGACGAGGAGATATCTAGATGCAATTGAGCCTGCCTCGCCGTCGGTCGAAGATCTGCTGAAGACGATCGCAGCGCTGAGCGAGTCGAAGAAGCCTCTTTTCCTCTTTGGTCGAATGGCCCCTAAATCAAGGCACTGGGATGAGAGGATCCAGCTAGTCGAGAAATTCGACGGCAGAGTGATCACAGACCTGAAGCAGACAGCGCCATTCCCCTACCCTCACCCATTGCAACCTTCAGCTCCCGCAGTCTTCCTCACGCCTCAGACCTCTGAGATGATCCGAGATGCAGACCTGATCATCTCCTTCGACTGGGTCGACCTCGCAGGGAACTTGAAAGCCGCATGCGGATCCGCCGAGCCAGAGTGCGACGTGATCTCCATCTCGATGGACAGCGCCCTGCACAACGGCTGGTCTAAAGACCACTTCGCCGTCCCACCGGCAGATATCTCCATCTTCGCCGACGTCGACAAGAGCGTCACGGCCTTGCTCGCCGCCGCGGAAGCGATATCCTCTCAGAAATCCCACTGGCCTGAAGCAAGAGATCCTGAGCCGCCGTCTATCCCCAATCAGCCCTCCTCTTCCAACGACGTCTTCATGCCGGATCTCGCGTCTGCTCTCTACTCCACCCTCCCCTCTTCTTCCATCTCTTTAGTCCGCGTGCCCCTCGGCTGGCGAGGCGTCGATCTCCAAGCAACGCACCCTTTCGCCTTCATGGGCATGGATGGCGGAGCAGGTATCGCGTCCGGGCCCGGCCAAGTCGTCGGCACATCCCTCGCACTGCACTCTCAGAACTCCCCCCTCACCGCAGTCGCCATCCTCGGCGACGGCGAGTATCTCATGGGCTCCTCCGCGTTATGGACCGCCGCGCGCTACAAACTCCCCCTCTTGGTCATCGTCGCGAACAACGGCTCGTACTTCAACGATGAAGTCCATCAGGAACGCGTCGCGAAGCATCGAGGGAGGGAGGTGGACAACAAGTGGATTGGGATGCGCTTGGAGGATCCGCAGCCGGACTTGCAGAAGATCGCGGAGGGGTTGGGGTGTACGGTGGTGCGGCCACGACAGGTGCGCGAGAAGAGCGAGCTGGCGGCGGCGATGGCGGATGCGGCGAGGGAGGTGCGTGAGAATAACAAGGCGGTGGTATTGGACGTGCGAGTCCTGCCGGAGGGATACTCGAGTGCGATGAGCGAGAAGGCGAGGTAGCGACAGACCATCGTCAAAACACGTTGGCGCAAGTGAGCCGTCGCAAACAGTAGTAGCTTCTTCTCCAGCCCCAAGCACAAGCTCGAGGACACTGATGAAAAAGGACGACGACGGGTCGAAGGGTAGCCATCAAAAATTACGAGACCGAGGCCCCCGAAGGAGACTCGTAGCCACTTCTCACCGCGCTGTGCAATGCAGGAGCCGTGGCTAGGTGCAACTCATTCGTGTGCGAGCGCACCCTCTCAAGGTAAGTATGGAGATGAAAGGAAGGAGGTGTTCGAGAGGAAATTTGGAAATATTTATGTCGAAATTTAAGGTTCGCTAGCGTAAGGCAGCAAGGCAACAAGGCAGACATTGCTCAGAACAGCATGTGAGCCTGCCAAATGAGAGATTGAAGTGAAGAGGGTCAATTGACAGTATTTCATATGTTAATTCTGTAGTCTCGTGATACCTCACTATCAACCTCCAACGCCCTCGCTCTATGCACAGAACGCCCACGCCAGCTATGCATGCAGATACGTCTGCCGTTTGCCCTCTACAGTAATTCCATGCGATGCAGTCTTCGAGATTGTCTCTCTCCTTGCAAAATGCCATACTTCTTCAATGCTCCTCATCACCCCCAAATGGCTCCTACCTCCTCCCTGACATGGAGGACTTGCTCGAGCTCCGTCCCAGCTGCTCGATGCTTCTTGACAGCTCAGTCTGACTCTTAGACAGATCTTGGCTGACCCGCAAGCTCTCCATGCTAGGACGACCGCCGTCAAAGCTCGGCCGTACGCTTGAGCTGCTGCTCTGTCTTCGCCGCCGACGGGTCTCTTCCGGGTCTCCTGGGTGCAGCCCGCTTGCTCGTGCAAAGAGGTTCAGAATGTCGGTCAGTGATACGACACCCGACAATCTGCCACTCATAGTAGCACCAGGGAGCTGCCCAGATGAGATCGAGACACCTGGATTAACGCTGGTATACGGCGGTCCGGGCGTCATTTGCTCATTCACCGAGCCTTGTCGTGACGGCGTAGTGATGGGAGTGTTGTGCTGAATGTTGGGGCTGCTGTGATGTGAGCTCGGCGAAGGCGCTGCGTGATGTGGTCCTGGCGATGGCGGTACGCTGGTGTTTGGCGAAGGGGCGTCCACGATCCACATCCGATGGGAGCGCGTTGCACAGAGCTTCGCTACGGTATGGGCCAGTGTGCTCCAATGGGTGACATGGAAGACAGGATATGAGTCCTTGCCATCCATCATGCCTCGCTCAGACAAGATGACGGAGATGAAGTGAATGCAAGTGCCGGAAAGAAGAGGGATGGCGGAGGTGTCTGTGAGGAGCTGGTAGTTGGTCAGTACACAGAGGTTGCTAAGCACATTAAATAGGAGTAAATGGCTTACCCGCACGTCAACATGGCTGATGTTGCCCACGACATTGCGTTGCTGATCGAGAACTGGTAGAGATGTGATGCCCTCACTATGCATAAGTCTCAGAGCATCCGCAAGTGGCTTGTCGCCGTTAATGGCAAGCACCTCTTTTGCTCCAAGTTGCAGCTCCTTCAACGTCAACTGATACAACTTCTCGGTCGCGGCGAAGTTGGTATGGTTATCCCAGAAGAACCTCACTAGCCGCAGTTGGCTCAGAACACCCACCGCCTCGCTGGTGCCCTCTTTATTCATCACGACCCTGTGGTGTCCGCCGCCCAATATCTCCATAGCCTGGGACAGGGTGGCATTGGAAGGGATAAACGCAGGCTCTTCATGTCCTCCAAGATGATGCTGAATGTCCTTCAGCGGGATGGCTTCTCCACTGCGAGCTTTCTCCGCGATATGGACGGCGTCCTCATCTGGTTGGGTGATGCCCAGCACGAGCAGCAGGTAGGCATTGAGGTCGGAGAAGTCGAAAGTACCAATAGCAGTCTTCGTCTTTCTTGACTCTCGCACCAGCACCACATTCGGCGCGCCTGACCTGACAAGCAGCTTGGTCGTGTCCTCGATGCTAGTGTCCAACTCGACGAAGCGCGTCTCATTCGGGTCTATGATCTCGTGCACTTGAATTGTCCGCCAATCTCTGCCTTTGAACCTCTCGTCTGCGCCATTGAGCTTATTCGAGGGATGCATGAGGAGCTCTGTCAGAGCTTGGCCTGAGAAGGAGTGGGTGCGCTGCGCTCGCGGCGAGCCAGGGTACGGTCGTGTGTTGAGGTTCTCTGCGAAGCTCGATCGTTTGGAGACGGAAGGCGAGGGATTGAGGGATGACGACTCTTTGCGCGGCGTAGGCAGTGGGGTGGTGGATGCGGAGGATATGGCGGAAGTGCTGATCGATGACGGTCTGATCACAGGGGACTGCTTCTGCTGCTGCGACGTGAGAGGATTACCGGTCGGGCCCGGGTGCGAGGTTGCGTTTACTGAGGACGAGGAGGGCGACGCTTGCGACGAAGGCTGCGCCATATCGAAGTGGAGTTCTCGTTTGCTGGCAGCGGAGGGAAAGCACGATTGATGCTCAATCTCCACCGTCGTGCTGCGACTGGGATCGACGGTGCGTTTGGACTGCGGGTACCTGGTCTGGTCTAGATTATGGCGACAACGTCAATGAGGATCAACAGTCAGTCGTATAGAAGCCTCAGGCGCATCGCAGTACGCGCAATGCTGGCGAGCAAACGGACGGCAGCAAAGATACCGCGAGGTAGGTCATGGTGCTGTCACATGTCGCGCGACGTCGTGGACGGCTTGGCAGCCCCGCTGGAGACAAGGTTACGGACGCCCTGGCAGCAGGCGGCCGAGTCTAACGACGCTCGCAACGGCCGCTCGCAACTCTACAACAACAACGTCGGCGTTCAGAAAAAATATTGCGGTATGACTCCAAAGACATGCTCTGCACCGCCGACTTCGCCAACGCAAGGCTGAGGGACGCCATTGTTCCCACGAATACGCCGTCTGAGTAAGTCGCGTTGCATCGCATTCGCCTACACTAACAGTCACAGCGTGACCACTACACATGTACATGTGCTTAGGGAGTGTGAGTCAAACTAGTGGCGAAGACGGAGCTGCGAGGCGGATTACCAACCCAGCGCCCGAAGCGGAAAGCACCAAGGGCGGAGTACCAATCCAGTGCATGCCGCAAGGCGTGACCCCGTCCTGCTGATGAATGCGAATAGAAGTTGTTGTTGCTTTCTTTTCCACTGCCACCCCTTCTCCATCATACAATCATCCTCCAGGCCACTCCACGCGTTCATCTGCGCAAGCAAAACCACAATTTTCGGCAAAACAGTGGGTACTGGAAAGAAACCGGAGCGCGCGCCTCAAAATCAGCCAACCAAAGGCCAAGACAGCTGTACTCAAGGGCGGTGTACGAGCTCCGTACTTTGTGGGTCGCCTTCCCGCTGAAACGCCGTAGTTATCGGCCTTAGGATCTTTGTTCCATTGCCTTCTTCTTTTCTTTTACAGACCTTGCACAACAACATACTCTCAACAACAACGACAGACGGACTTGACAACAGCAAAATGAATTCACTACGGGAGGCCTACACGCTGGCTCACACAGCACAATGTCGACTGAACATCGAAGCGGGACGCAAGGACAGGAATATGCGGTTTCTGGTCGGACACCTGATGCACTACGAATCACTCCGACTACGCATTGTTGAGATCGAGCACGACATCTCCAAGAGTGCACGAGCAAGTGCAGTTCAGTTCAAGGGCACTGGCCATGTCGACCACCGATTACAACACAAGCCGTCAACAGGTCAACTGGGGCGAAAGTCACCTCCGCCTCCACCGCCCGAATACGACGATGATGATGAAGACGATCTCGACGACTTCCTAGACGACGAGGACGAAGAAGGTCTGTCGCTCGAACGCTTCCCATCTGGCACAGGACGGCAATCACAACCTCCGCCTCCCGAGCTGGAACCGGACAACCCGGACGAAGATGACGATGATGACTTTGACGAACCCGTATCACCAGACGAAGAGACTCTCGCGGAATGTGTCAAGGGCGATGGCAACGAACTCATGGCGACGATGTACGAGGGCGTGCGGAAATGCGTATGTCACGGCAAAACCGACGCGCCTTCGTTCTCGCGAATGTGGGAACTCCCTCCCGACAAGAACAACACCAAACCAGGCATCACGAGAGCAGTCGCCCAAGTGCGAGGCGACGACGATAAGGTCGCGCCGCAAATGAGTTGCACCACCGAACCGGTATCAGTCGCAGCATGAGCCTGAGGGCGACAGCGAGCCTGCAGAAGCGACATCGAGTGGGTGGTATGCGATGCATGCCAAGGAGGAGTAATCTGGGTTTTCGTATGGACTTTTTGCGGAGTTTGGCGCTGTCGATCAGAAACTTTTCACATGCACGCGCGCGTTTCGCAGCGGCTTACAGCTTTCTCGGCTATTGCGGGCTCGGGCTTTGGCCGCCCTTATGACACAGAATGGGTTCGGATTTCGAGGCTTGGGTTTACGGATGAAGCGATGATACCAAAATGATGATACCAGATGATTTTTTCACGGCGAAGGGAATGGATGAACGCATCGGGAAGAGGAATGCATGGGATGGGGTGATGCAAAGGTCGGAATTCGGACCCGCGTACACAGCGATGACTAGAAGCCCAGAATTTGGGCAGGGATGATGATGAGTATACTACCTACACACCACTCTACAAGAAACAGACGTGGCAGCTGTCTAGCAGATGCGAAAGCAAGAATCGAATCATCAGTCGATCAATCGTCTGACCAACTCCAAAGCTCCAATCCTTGTTGCTTTTGTTCTCCTGCTGAAAGACGGATCTGCAATGTATGTTGAAGCTACTTGCATTGCATTGCAGCGCAGAGCGGACTACCGCATGGGATTTTATCGCCGAGGACTCTCGGAATTAGACTATGCCGACCGCATCCAATGTCCTCCTCATTCCGCTCGAAGTAGAACGTGTCCGTTACTCGCGAACTGTCTCCGGCCGCATTGCAACCTCGCTCGTCTCACAAGTCGAAGGAGTAGAAACAACTACCTTTAAAGAAATTTTTCCGCAGATATGAGGCTGGCAGGAACGTCTGGCACGTACAGAGTTTTCTGGAGCTCGAACTCATATCCTTTCTCGTTGACAATGTCAATGACCATAATTCTCATGGCTTCAGCACGCGAATTGTTGCCACGGAAGCGAATACCAATGTTGCCAACTTGGTAGTGTTTGAGGTGGCTGAGATCATGAGTAAGATAAGACGACGTGCCATTGTCCACAATGGTATTGTTCTTGCTGACAGCAGAATAGAATGCTGGATCGTAAGTATCCCCGCTGGCCAGTATTACTGGCCTCGAATCAGTGGTCATCTCTCTTAGATGAGCCGTACATTCAATCCAGATGTGGCCGTTGGCTGCTTCCCCTAGACGTCCTGAGAGCTGGAGCTGGATTCCAGTCTCTGGCTTTGTTTGGGTAGTCGGACTTGCAGCACTGCAGCGTCTGTTCAACTCGGGACGAGTTCGAGAGATGACTACCAGCTTCGACTGCGCATACCCCGGCCTTGCGATCAACTTCAAGCTTGCACTGAAGTAGCTGGGCCTCCAGCAGCTGCTCACATAGCGAGAAATCCATGTTCCGGGAGTCTTGGTATTCATCAAGAACCTTGCTCTGCAAGCGACATTATTGGTGTTTCACCTGGCGAGCATCGCACTTCATTCGCATACGAACTTGGTCCAGCCATGTCCACAGCTGGTCTCGTCGGGATCGAGCTGCCTCGCGCGGCTTTCTGGTGCCTTTGCATAGAGTGCAAAGGTTTGCAAACTTCTGGGGAATGAAGACCAGCACATGCTTCAAGGTGGGGTTGTGCTTAATGCTCATGTTGATGTCGTCGTTGGCCGAACGACTTCCATGACCGTCCAGATCTGCCGGGTTCGCAGCAGTGGACTGCTGGATTCATGAAGGTACGCTTCACGTCGTGGTGGATGCCGCGTGAGTTGCGTGCTCGGTGCAAAGTAGCAGGATTCTGCAACGAACAGACAGAGGTGGAGATTGCAAACGGATCGCAAGTGTCGGTCTTCCGCGTGTCTTGAATCGGCAAGGGGAACAGCCCGTAATCGGTAGTCTGCAAACGACGGCCACAGTCAAAGAGGTGGATGTCATGACCAGAACTTGCGTCACGGTCTTCTGTGGATTGTCGTCCTTGAGGCACATGTGCTCTTCTGGCTTCTGGACTTTAC
Organism: Zasmidium cellare ATCC 36951; assembly: GCF_010093935.1. Lineage (NCBI taxonomy): Eukaryota > Fungi > Ascomycota > Dothideomycetes > Mycosphaerellales > Mycosphaerellaceae > Zasmidium > Zasmidium cellare. Next base: position 499,247 of record NW_022986963.1, read on the forward strand.
TTTTGGATTTTCTCTGCGCTCCTCGCTCGTGTTCTTCGCGCTCTGCAAAAGCTCCATCACATGGAAGCTAGCGTCGCTGCTAGCGTGTCACATGCAAACGGCCACGCTGCCCCACCTTCCTGAATATTTCCAACTTGTTCCCATCGCCACTTCTTCAAACCACAACCAGACAGCAGCAGCAACGAAACCCACACCACGCGACAGCAGCAACATGGAGGACACTGTCGACAGAAAGTTCACCAAAAGATTCAACGAAGTCGCCCAATTGTACGACGATGATGCACTCGAGGAGTGCATCAACAAAGGGCGCACTTTACTAGACGATCCAGCCCTGCCTCGATACCATCGCATGAAGACCTGGGTTCTTCTCGGATCTATCGTGGGCGACTGGGAGGAGGCTGAGGAATTCTGCGTCAAGGCGAGGTCTTTGTGGCGGATTGTTCGTCGCTGGCATCCCGCTGGCGAGAGCGACACGGTCGACCGTGCACTGTAGGAGTTGTGGGAGACAACGGACGAGCTCGAGGAGGCGATTGGGAAAGAGGAGCCCGAGGGCTATGACTACGATGTTGCCGTGGACGGTCTGATTGATGGCTATGACGCCGACATGGCGGGCGCCAAAGAGCTCGCTGAAGCAGAGGGAGAAGAGCCAGAAGAGGGAGAGGGCTTCAATCTGCCATTACGCACAGCTGAGGAATCTACGAAGCATGAGAACGAGGTTCGTCGTCCACTTGTACTCTTGCACACAACACCGGGTGCTAACATTTTCCAGCAGCAGGAGTCCAGCGGTGGAAAAGACGGCGACAGCAGCCACAGTACTTCGTGAGTAGCCCCCAGCAGCCCCTGTCCTCGCGCCTGGCGAGCGTCCGCCGAAGAAGAGAAAGCCAGCACCCCTTCTACCTCTCCCACCAACCTCCTCCGCCAGACCAGCGACAGACTACACCAGCAGCTCTCCATCGTCACCTGCATCGCCGTCACCCTCTACACACGCGATGCCGACTTCTCGCCAGCCCTCCAAGCCGCAGCAACCATCACGAGAAAGTTTCCCGACTGGCGGGAAAGTTCGAGGAGCAGGATGAGGAGCAGGGAATGTTGGATCTGTGGAGACGTAGATAGCGAAAGGCTGATGTATCATCGCAACTGCTGCGTGGAATCAGGCTTGTTCTCGCCCCCTACTTTCGAGGATGGCCAACTACAACTAGGGTAGCCCACGTTGATACGAAAATGCTCAAGTCTCGAGTGCACCAACATCAAAAACCTCCCTGCTGATTATTCTGTGGCTACCCTCACACTCTCGTCCTGTCTATGAACACAACTATGTCATCATAACTACGGCACGATCGCAACTCTTCTCTCATCGTCCCGCTCAAGGTACGTAGACTACAGAAAACTATCTTCCCCCCTGGCGGGAGAGGCGGCTTCGGGTCGTACAACCACTCTCATTTCTTGTGTGCGCCAACATGGAAAATATCTCCTCCACGAATTCTATCGCCGCCCTCACACTCTCCCTCGGCTCATGGCTGATGACCACTTTGCCGTATCTATCGCAAGAAGTCCACTCTACTGTACCCTCGTCATCCCATATGGAAAATCTCCATCCTCATCCCGTAGCCAAACTCACGCTCTCGCTCGGCTCATGATTGATGACCACTTTGCTGTATCTACGGCAAGAAGTCTACTGAGTCTACTGTACTCTCAGCGTCCCGCTCAAAACACCCAGGCCACATAGAATCATCCCTTTCTCCAATGTCTCCATAACGACCACGTCTCCATCCGCACCTCGGGCCAGCTAGACAGCCTGCGAGAAATGAAGATAGATTACTATCCTTGGTGGTGGTAGCAAGAAGCAGAGCGAGCGGATGACGGTTCGATTCATGTTCCGTCAACGAGCTCCTGGAGGCATACACACCACTTTTGTCGTCACTTCGGCGAAATATCAAGAAACAACTTCATTGCTCGAGAAATGGGGATGAGGTCTTCCACTTCGTGTGTGAGCGGAGCTGAATGATACCTACGACGTCTGCACATAGCGGAATGAGTGATCACGCTAGAGAAGTGGTCCTTTCCCGCAGACGGGGGGATTCCAACCATTGCGATTCCATATCGTGACAGTCCTTGGATTTTCAGCTTCACTCGTGGCTTCGCTGTTGGATGCGTGACCACTTCAAGGTGTGTGGAAGACGCTGCATGTACTCTGCATTCGTTCGAAGGGCGATCAGGAAGTCCTTGAATACAATTCTCCCGTTGCCTCGGTTTCGCTCAAACTGGGACCATGGTCAGCAATGGCCATGGTCATTGCTCGTGAGCTCGTAAGCAAATTCGGAATACTTGTGTCTCAGTGGTCGTCCTCTGCCAATCTGAGTGATGTGTAGTTGACGGTGCTATGCGATCGTTCCACTTTGAGAGGGACGATGAGGGTGGTCTTCGAGGCGGCTTCGTAGGATGCTTGCTTGCCACCGAAGTTGGACGACGTCGCACAGTGACGACAACCACATCCTCCATGACCCAAGGTAGTAGTATTGTACCAGCAGATTTGCTTCGAGGTACAGGACAAGCAGGACTGCCAACCATCTCAGATACCAAGAAGTATGACGAAAATTTCTGGTTCACCAAAGTAACGAGAGTTCTATTAGGCTATACAGGATATCGTCGTTGTCGAAAGAGGTGAGGAGAAGAACATTCTAACACACATCATTGCCGTGGGTCATAATGCATGCTCTCTTTCGCGTCATCTCTCTCTGTAAAACGAAAGCCTCTCCTTTTGTGTAACAATTCAATCCAGTGGTATCAACTTTGTTCATCCTCTCTCTAAAATACAGCAGATAACAGCAGCAAGGTCCGACAGATGCATTTAGACATTGTGGTGACCCTTCTCGGCAGCGATGTGCTCGGAGGACTCTGGGTCGGACTCTTGACGGGCGTGGGCGGCGGTGTTCGACAGGCCAGCCAGCTCAGGATCGTACTCAGGTGTACCAGGGACCTCGCCGGCGAGCTGCTCGAGGGTTTTTCTCTTAGTTTCGGGTATCGAGAAGGTAGTTAGCATATATAGAGTCATTTTATGAGGCAGGGAGAGTATACGTACAAGGAGCGTGCTAGGGATACCCAGAAGCATGAAAAGAGCGAAGATCTCGAGGACATGGTTGAGCCATGGGGACTTGTCGGTCTTGGTGGCACCACGGGTACGGAGAGGAGCGATACCGGCCTGAGCGATGATCGAGCCGACCTTGCCAGATGCAGCGGAGATACCGTGGCAGGTAGATCGGTAGCGGGTTGGGAAGCACTCTCCTGGAACGATGAAAGTGGTCGAGTTAGGGCCGAAGTTGAAGAAGAAGTTGGCCAAGACGTAGCAAGCCAGGAGACCGCTCTCACCGATCTGGTGATAGGCGAAACCCATGATGCAGAAAAGGATGGTCAAGATGGTGAAACCCATCAGCTGGATTGGCTTGCGACCGACGGTGTCAACGAGGGCGACAGTCACCCAGTATCCGGGAATAGCACCAGCGCAGACAAGGATGATGTTGCCGACAGCGATGTTGTAGAGAGTCTCATAGGCGGTCTTGCCAGTACCGTAGCCGATGGCCTGGAGAATGGTAGAGTTGTTGAGAGAGACACCGTAGAAGGCAACATCGAGCAAGAACCAAGAGCTGGCCGTACCAAGGAGGACCTTGCCGTACTTCCACTTGCCGATGTGGTGGAAGAAGTCGCCGAACGAGGCCTTGGGGATCTCCATTTGAGGAGCAGACTCGCGCATGGTGGTGACACGAGTGATCTCGTCTGGGATACCCTCAGCGGTACCGGAGAGGTAAGCCTTGACGTCGGAGCCACCCTTGACGACATCGCGAGAGACATCGAAGGTGTAGCGAGGAGTCTCTGGGATGGTCAAACGGAAGTAGAGGGCAATGCAGCCAGGAACGGCACCCATTCCGATGATGACACGCCAGCACTTGTCAACGGCAAGCTGGCAGACACCGTCACAAGCCTGGAGGGCAGTGACGCTCGAGCCTGAGGAGTGTGCAGAGAGGAGCGAGTCCTTGAAGCCTGCGACCACGATGAGGGCAATGATACCAGCACCGAACTGGCCGAGACCCTGCATGGCGAAGACAGAGCCCATCATGGCGCCTCTCCACTTGGTGGTCGCGAACTCGGAGGTGATGATGGAAGAAAGGGGGTAGTCTTATGAATTGGTAAGCTTCGTTGTATCGGCAGACTCTTGATTATCGACTTACCACCGCCAATACCGATACCCATGAGCACACGCCAGAAGATGATGACACCGACGATGCTGATGGATGGGGAGCTGGATGTAAGGGCCTGAGCGAGCGTAGCGAAGATGATGACGATCAATTCGAGACCGTACATCCTCTTACGACCAACCACATCTGCGAGGAAACCGAAGCCAAGCTGTCCAATGACCGTACCACCGGAGGTCGCGACCTTGATCGCAGTATCGGCGGAGGTTGGCAGGACGCCGGCGTTGCCCTGAAAGTAGACGACACCCAACATGGTGGTCATGATACTGACGGCGAAAATGTCGTAGGCGTCGGTGAAGAAACCGATACCCGCGACAGCGATGGCGCGCACATGGTACCAGCCGAAGGGCGCCTTGTCGATTTCCGCGAGAGCAAGTCGTCGACGCTCGTTGGGGTCGGCGATGTGGGCGTAGTCGTTGTGGAAGTTGTGGAAAGCAGAGTTGCCTCCCGCAGTCCTGGTGGCCATGGCGAGAGATGGCTTGTCGTGTCTTGTCGTCGGTCAAGAGGACGCCGTGCGAGGCCAAGGGGGTGTGATGGGCTTGGAGAAGCTTGGAGGGCGTTGGCAGCGAGCGCGAGTGCTTTTATGAAGGTGCCAGAGCGGCCCAGCGCTACGGTGGGTGTGGTGAGGATTTTCGCGCTTCTGTCGAGCTTCCAGACGGCGGGCTAATGCGAGCGTGGGAGTTTAGCCTTACAGTCAAACCTGGATAAGAACATAACTTATTCCTGAGTTCATTCTATGTTGCTAACCAGGTTATAGGACTATCCAGTCTAACTAAAGAAACACGTGATATCGCTCTGCTTTCGCATCTCAGCCTTCCTTCTTTTGATTACAGTCTCTTGCTTGTCAAGAATGCTCACAATCTCTGGCTGTCCATCTACCTGCTGCAACTCATATAGCCTTAGATGTTCAAGGGCCTGAAGAGCTGTATCCCCTGAGATCTTAGGTTGAATATCCTCCTCTTCTGAATCCTCTTGGTCTGCCGGAT